>NC_134805.1:23825133-23830133 GCF_046742065.1 Oratosquilla oratoria
AATTAACGTAAATGTCTTTGGTAAGGTTAAAGCCCTTCTCGAGTGTGATTGGAGTGGGGTTTGAGTCGACACCCTCGTGACTGCATAATTGCCAAGTCCGTGGGTGAGGCCAGTCATTCACCCTCACTCTCCCAAGGGGGTCAAAACAGTAAACTAACAGTGGTTGAAATATTACGCTGAAAACGTATTCAATGCTCTTGTAGTGTCTGTTAACCTGGTGTTACTTGGCTAGGTCAAGTTTCTCCATACCCACCTCTTTCTTTCTCCCTTTCTCTCTCTCTCTCTCTCTCTCTCTCTCTCTCTCTCTCTATATATATATATATATATATATATATATATATATATATATATATATATCCCTCTCTCTCTCATTCTCTTTCTTTCTCTTTCTCTCTTTCTCTTCCTCTCTCATCTGAACACGAAAAGAATGGATGCCCTGAAAGTGATAAAAGCATGAAAATACGCAATAATCTACTGAGAATAGTGCCTGAGTTGTCAGCAGGCAAAACAAGGGGCAGTGGTAAGCAACAACCCCACTCCTTATCCCACCCTCGCGAGTAACCATTTCGAAACACCAAATCCACGAGGATGTGTGAGCATAACGGGTGGTCTAAAGATATAGTGTTAGATGGTGGCCTCATCTAGGCCCCACATAGAGGTGTATTAAACAGTGCTCCCATGCAGCGGTGAAAGTGGAAGTGGAATAAAGTGGTTCTGTGCAACATAAAAAGTGCAAATTAGAAGAATAGGAGTCCGAGCGAAGGCCCAGACAGGAGACAGCCAAGAAGACTCAACACAAAGGTGACCCCGTCCTCTCTCCCCCTTTAACCACAAACCTCCCACTCTTCTCCTCTCTCTCTCTCTCTCTCTCTCTCTCTCTCTCTCTCTCTCTCTCTCTCTCTCTCTCTCTCTCTCTCTCTCTCTCTCTCTCTCTCTCTCTCTCTCTCTCTCTCTCTGCCGTCATACAACCCCCTTCAATAGGCCCTCCCTTCAAATTCACTGTGCTGTACTTATCTCTCTCAATCTTTCTTTCTATCTACATATCTAACCCACATTTTCTGATCACTGAATGGAATGATTTCAGTTCCTAGTAGGATTAAGTGGTGGAAAGTTTCAAAGGTAGGAGTTGACTGAGTGTACCCATGAGCTGAAATACCCATCAACACCCTCCCCCTCCATCCCTATCGCGGGTACAGGCATAAACTCTCCCACCCTTCTATCCTTCTGCTCCCCCCAGCACCCCCCCCCAACATTTCCCTCCCTCCCACTTGGCCCTTCCCCATCTCTTCCTCGCCTTGGTCAGCCGTCCCTCTCCCCCGCCCTCCTCCCCTCTTTCCTCTCAAACCTTCCTTGCCTAGGAAGTGTCAGTGAGGGAGAAGTCAGAGAGGGCGGTGCTAACAGTGCAGTGATCCATCATTCTCCCCTCCATCAACCCCAACCCCCATAGGAGGGCAACCCTCAACCGTCCTCGGCCGACCAACCCCTTAAAAAAAAAAAAAAAAAAAATGTCAAGTACTAGAACAGCTTGTAAGGACCAATAGGTCTGTTGCTGTTCGTTTGGCCATGTAACTCCATGCAACTCTCTTTTTTCTCTCTCTCTCCCTCCTTTCTCTCCCTCTTTCTCTCCTCTCTCTCTCTCTCCCTCTCCCTTTCTTTCTCTCCTTCTCTCCCCCTCTCTCTCTTTCCTTCTCTCTCTCTCTCTCTCTCTCTCTCTCTCTCTCTCTCTCTCTCTCTCTCTCTCTCTCTCTCTCTCTCTCTCTCTCTCTCTCTCTCTCTCTCTCTCTCCTTCTTTCTCTCCTAATACCCCTCTCTCGGCTCCTTTTTTTCTATAATCTTATGATAGAGACCCTAGTGCTCCCGAGTGATTAATCTGATATTCCCAAAGCTTTCAACCTTCTAGAGACAAACTTAGGAAAATGACAGACAAGAAGGAAGCGTGTGAAGTCTGTGGACAGTATCGGTGGACTGCAGAATGTGCGGACCAGCAAGGATTTGCAACTACATGCCTCCTCTGTTTCATTCAGAGGCAATATAGAGAAGTAGTTTCTGCTCTCCAGAGCACAGTAGTATTTCTGGAACAAGAATTGAGGAGTCAAAAGTGCACCAATGATTCCTCGTTAAGGGGTATGTTTTCTTTAGAAACCAGAAGATTGCGAGGACAGCTAATAGAAGTTTTCAAAATACCTCAAGGATTTGATAACATTGACTATCGACATCCCTTCAGCTTGAACGTGAATGCCACACGCAATCATGGGCGGAAGCTCATTCCCCGCTCATTACTCTTGTGACAAGGTTGGTGACTTTCTTACCTACAAAATCTACAACACTTGGAACAGACTAGCCAAAGGACGTGGTAAACAGTTCCTTTGTCGAGTAGTTCAAAAGTCGAATAGACAAGGTGCTACAAACATTAGTGTCAGGTACTAGCGTGAATCCCCAGTAACCTTTCAACGATACCTCCTCGGTATGGGCTGTAAAACCTTTTGAGGTACTGAGATTCATTGTAACTCCTTCTTGGAACTCTCTCTCTCTCTCTCTCTCTCTCTCTCTCTCTCTCTCTCTCTCTCTCTCTCTCTCTCTCTCTCTCTCTCTCTCTCTCTCTCTCTCTCTCTCTCTCTCTCTCTCTCTCTCTCTCTCTCTCTCTCTCTCTCTTCTCTCTCTCTCTCTCTCTCTCTCTCTCTCTCTCTCTCTCTCTCTCTCTCTCTCTCTCTCTCTCTCTCTCTCTCTCTCTCTCTCTCTCTCTCTCTCTCTCTCTCTCTCTCTCTCTCTCTCTCTCTCTCTCTCTCTCTCTCTCTCTCTCTCTCTCTCTCCTCTCTATCTCTCTTGTCACTCTCTCTATCTCTCTCTACTCTCTCTCTCTCTCTCTCTCTCTCTCTCTCTCTCTCTCTCTCTCTCTCTCTCTCTCTCTCTCTCTCTCTCTCTCTCTCTCTCTCTCTCTCTCTCTCTCTCTCTCTCTCTCTCTCTCTTCTCTCTCTCTCTCTCTCTCTCTCTCTCTCTCTTCTCTCTCTCTCTCTCTCTCTCTCTCTCTCTCTCTCTCTCTCTCTCTCTCTCTCTCTCTCTCTCTCTCTCTCTCTCTCTCTCTCTCTCTCTCTCTCTCTCTCTCTCTCTCTTTCTCTTTCTTTCTATCTCTCTCTACCTATTTATCTATCTCTACCCCCTCTATCTCTACCCTCTCTCGACCGCTCTCTCTCTCTCTCTCTCTCTCTCTCTCTCTCTCTCTCTCTCTCTCTCTCTCTCTCTCTCTCTCTCTCTCTCTCTCTCTCTCTTTCTTACTCTTCTCTCTCTCTCTCTCTCTTTGTCTTTCTTTCTATCTCTATACCTATTTATTTATCTCTACCCCCTCTATCTCTCTCTCTCTCTCTATCTATCTATCTATCTATCTATCTCTATCTCTCCCTCTTTCTCTTTCTTTCTATCTCTCTACCTATTTATCTATCTCTACCCCCACTCTCTCTCTCTCTCTGTCTCTCTTTTCCTCTTTTTTTCTGTCTGTCTGTATGTCATTTTATTAGAGTACAAAGGCCTCAACTCCTCTTTGCACGTCTACACTCGGACTAAACCCAAGTGTTCAGCGGAAGGCCGAAGAAAAACTTTGACCGGGCCTCATGAAGGAACTAATTTCCCAAACTTTGAAAACCATGGCTTATGTCTTTGGACTTCTTGTTCAAACTCGCGAATGCTGCCTCGTGGTTGGGATCTGCAACGTGTGGGATTGGAAGAGTGACGGCGCGTGATGTTGGCTTTGGTGTTCATTAGAGAGAAAAAAAAAGTAATAGAGGGATGAGACAGGAAGGTTGCCGGAGTGACTTGGCAGCATAGAGCAAACCAACTGAACAATAAACACGCACACAGCGCGCGCGCACACACACACACACACACACACACACACACACACACACACACACACACACACACACACACACACACACACACACACACACACACACACACACACACACACACACACACACACACACACACACACACACACACACACACACACACACACACACACACACATACATACACACACACACACACACACACACACACACACACACACACACACACACACACACACACACACACACACACACACACACACACACACACACACACACACACACACACACACACACACACACACACATACACACACACACACACACACACACACACACACACACACACACACACACACACACACACACACACACACACACACACACACACACACACACACACACACACACACACACACACACACACACACACACACACACACACACACACACACACAGATAAGGTTAGGTTGGGCTAGGCTGAGCCAAGCTAGGGTGGGCTTGGCTGGTGTGGGCTGTGTTGGGCTTACTTGTGAGTTTCCTGTCAAATGACACTCTTGTGCAAATGTGTCGTTGTTTATCGCGACCACCAGATAGCTGACGAAAGACTTGGTTAATATCTCAGAGTTTGTTGGAGTCCTTGACATTCATATTACTTTTTATCCCTGTTTTGTTCTTTGTTGTCAGCGTGTTACAATTTTTACTCATATTAAAACAACATGCCAGGACTCGCAGTAATGGATTTAAACTGGACAAATTTATATCTAAGAAGGAAATAGGCAAGAATTGGTTTACTAATAGGGTGGTCTACGAATGGAATAGACTTAGTAACCATGTAGTGAGCGCTGAAGTTGTTTTAAGAAACGATTAGACAACTTTATGGATGGGGATGACAGGTGGTGATGGATACGGAGCTGCCTAGTGTAGGCCTTATGGTCTCTTGCAGTTTCCTTTATTCTTATGTTCTTATGTTATGTTCTATTTTTCTCCACACTCCTCTTCCCATTTTTCATTTTTCGTATTTAAGATTCTTTCCTCTCTCCCAGCTTGTCAATCTGTTACCAGTTTCCATTCATCAATCTGTATCCCTTTCTCTATCTCGCTTTTTTCCTGCGTGGATCCCTCCATTCTCTTTTTTCATTTCCTCTCTCCTCTCTT
>NC_134805.1:23835133-23837633 GCF_046742065.1 Oratosquilla oratoria
TGACGACCTTCGCGGGACAGACCTCTCTCCTTCCGTGCTCCGTCAAACACCTCAACGGGAAAACGGTGAGTCACGCGCCAGGGAGGTACTGCATAAGGCGGCCCACCTTGGGAAGGGGGAGAGGGCTGAGGGGAGCTGAAGAGAGGAGAGGGAAAAGGGGAGAAAGGGAAAGGGGAGAGGACAGAGGGGAGTGGGAGAGGAGAGGGGAGAAGGGAGAGTGGAGAGGGAAAAGGGGAGAGTGGAGAGGGCTGAGGGGAGCGGAAGATAGGAGGGGAAAAAGGAGAGAGGGGAGATGTGAGTGGAGAGGAGAGAGAAGGGACAGTGGAGAGGGAAAAGGGTAGAGGGGAGAAGGAAGGGGGAGAGAGGAGGGGAAAAGGGGAGAGGGGAAATGGGAAAGGGGAGGGATAAGGGGAGAAGAGAAAGTGGAGAGGGAAAAGGGGAGACGGCTGAGGGGAGCGGGGGAGAGGAGGGGGAAAAAGGGAGAGGGGAAAGGGGAGAGGAGAGTGGAGAGGGGAAAGGGGAGAGTAGAGAGGAAAAAGAGTAGAAGGGAGAGGGAAAAGGGGAGAGAGGAGAGGGAAAAGAGAAGAAGGGAGAGGGGAGGAGTGAGTGGAGAGGGGAAAGGGGAGGGGTAATGGAAGACCGTGACTATTTCGCTCTAGTAGAGAAGAGACGAAGTGTCACCTCTCGTGCCTGATGTCCGGTTTTGCGCCTGACATAACCCAGTTCTACTGTCCTTGGGACAGCATCGCATCGCGCGGGAGTCGCAATGGTCGTGAGGGGGTAATTCGAGGCGAGTAGCGGAACGGAGGGACAAATAAGTAAATAGATAAATAGATAAATAAATAGACATAAATAAATAAATAAATGAATGAATAAATAGATAAACAAACAAATAAATAATAAGTAAAATAAAATAAAACATATATATATTTATATATATATATATATATATATGTATATATATATACATATATATATATTATATATATATATATATATATATATATATATATATACATATATTTATATATGATGAAGGTGGAAAAAGAAATCATGGGTCTAGTTTCAAGTTTTTGAGTTTATTCCTGAACGGTTTCGCTCGAGAGCGACACCGATCAAGAATAAACTCAATAACTCGGAACTACACCCGTGACTTCTTTTTCCACCTTCATCAATTTGTCACAATGTACCAGCATATATACAGTACATATATATATATTATATATATATATATATATATATATATATATATATATATATATATATATAATAGATATAAATAAGCGAAATAAGGTGAACGAATATATAAGTAAATAAATGAATGAATAAACAAAATTGAAATTGATCAGCATCCATTCATAGTTGGGAGTTAGCCTCCAGTCACAAAATAATCACGCGTGCCTTTGGTTCGTAGGGGTAGCCCCTCTTCGACACTGGCATCAGTTTTTCTTACATAGTCTTTGTTAAGGCTATCGGCAAGCAGGTATCGATCAGCCAAGATTCAGGAATACAACCTTCACGGGTTTGGTAATTCTGATTAATATTCTATCTATTCAGTTATATAGATGGTTAATTTATTTTTACATATCTATTTTTTTTTATTTATTCATTCTATATTATTTCATTTATTTTATTTTATCTTATATTATTTATTTTTCATATATGTATTATTTAATTTATTTCATTTATATTTCATACATATATTATTTTGTTTCATTTATTTTATACATTTTATTTTATTTATTTTATATATTTATTTTCATATATTCATTATTTATATATTTATTTTTCAGTTAGTTGATTGATTTTTATAGTTTATCTATTCATTTATTCATCTATTAATTTATTTATTCATTTGTTTATTCATTTCCTTATTTGTGTCTATTTATTTGTTTATTTGTTTCTTTATCCATTTATTTGTTTAGTTGCTTATTTACCTATAATTCATTTACTTATTAATTGATTTATTTATTTCGCTTGATTTATTTGTTTATTTACTTTTTGACTTAACTTATCTATTTGCCAGTTAGTAAATTAGTTGATCAATGAATTAATTAATTTATTTATCTATTTATTGGTTTATGTATGTATTTATTTATTCATATATTTATTTGTTTACCCATTTATTTATTTATTTATTTACTCATTTATCTATTTTATTTATTTATCTATCAATACATATATTCATTTTACGTACTGATTTACTTTTTTTCCCAGAGCGCAAATGGATAGCTCAAACCTCATTTTCTTTAGTTCCTGTGTCACATTTCTATTTTGACATTTCGTGCTCAATGTCGACGACTCTATTTTCCCCGTTTCTACAGTGTCCCCCGTCTTACAGGGTTTGGCTCACTTTATACATTTTTCTGACCAGAGACACACCATTGGAGTCACATGAGGGGGCCAGGAAGTGGACACTTGGCTGAGGGAATCTAAATATTCTATAAAAAATAGATTTATTGTTTGTCCGTCACTCCAAGGCCTCCGAGTGAGGTTTCTG
>NC_134805.1:23840133-23890133 GCF_046742065.1 Oratosquilla oratoria
CATAAAGTGGTCTAACCGTTTCTTAAAACAACTGATAATTTCGGCGCTCACTGCATGGTTACTAATTCTGTTCCATTCGTTGACCACCTTATTAGTAAACAAATTCTTGCCTATTTACATCTTAAATCTAAATTTGTCCAATTAAAATCCATTACTGCGAATCCTGCACTGTTGTCTTAATATGATGATTATTTTGCGCCACCCATGTTAAAGCCTTTGATTCACTTGAACACCTCTATTAGATCACCCCGTACTCTGCGTCTTTCCAGAGAATGTAAGTTAAGGTAACTAAGCCTCTCCCATAAGGTAAATTTTTGAGCCCGTGTATCAATTTGATCATTCTTCTCTGTACTGATCCTAGTGAAATGATGTCCATTCTATAGGACGGAGACCAAAACTGTATCACATAGTCAAAGATAAGTCTAATTAATGCTAGATAGAGTTTGATAATTACCTGTGCACTTCTGTTCATAACCGTCCTACAAAATTGTTTGGACGACCAAAATACTTATTCACTCATCTCACTAAGGATATCTTCGAGTAGGCTGTAATGGACCTGAATGAATATAATACTAATGACTCACTTTCGGAGAAGAATAGGAGAAAGTAAAAAGATCCGTATATTTCGATCATTATCTGTGATCCTCTTCAGCAGATGAAGAGGATCACATCTGCTGAAGAGGATCACAGATAGTGATCGAAATATACGGATCTTTTTACTTTCGCCTATTCTTCTCCGAAAGTGGGTCATTAGTATTATTTTACCAATGTGCCACGACAGTACTTTGTTGTGATGAGTGAATATGTTATGCGCGACAGAATTCACTTCGGTCGATTTCCTGCACAGACCGTCTGAAGGTTCAGTGGCCACCAATCTGAATAAGGTTGCAATGGGTCGAGACCACGCTCAGACCTAAATATAATACTGAGCTAAATAGAATTGTCTTTAATTTGATCTAGTAACAAGCAACATCTATCTAGGATTTTATAGCCCCGGGAGTTTCAGTGTGGAACAGAGGGGAGACAAAGAAACAAAACTACGTGACATTTGGTCAACTCATGTTTTTTTCACTCATTTATTTATTTATTCATTTATCTATTTATTTATTTATTCATTAATTATCTTTTTTCTAATTAATATTCATTCATTCGTCCATGCATTCACTCATCTATCATTATCTGACTACCGGTAATCAAATAACAACTCAATCTATTAGTTTATCTGATTTGTTTATTTATTGACTTGCAGACATGGAGGCGGAGATTGTGGGGAATCGGGAGCTGTACGTGAAGGCGGGAACTCCTGTTGTTCTCAAATGCCGCGTCCTCCACGGGGACCTGATGCCCGGTGAGCATGTAGTGTTCTGTAGCCCAAGGTCCATATATGGACCTTGCTGTAGCCAACACGTGGTGTCCGACTCGTGACCATAGATTTGTCCTGTGCTTGGCGGTCACGAGTCTTACAGGGGATAATCCACGTGTTGGCTACAAAACACTACAGATCTTAAAGGGTACACCACGTGTTGGCTACAGAACATTAAGAACATAAGAACATAAGGATAAAGGAGACTGCAAGAGATCATAAGGCCTATACTAGGCAGCTCCGTATCCATCACCACCTGTCATTCCCATCCATAAAGTTGTCTAATCGTTTTTTAAAACAACTGATAGTTTCAGCGCTTACTACATGGTTACTAAGTTTATTCCATTCATCGACCACCCTATTAGTAAACCAAATCCTGCCTATTTCCTTCTTAAATCTAAATTTGTCCAGTTTATACCCATTACTGCGAGTCCTGCCCTGTTGTTTTATTATGATGTCCTTGTTTGCATCACCCATTACAAGCAGGAGGAGGAGCATTGAGGAGGAGGAGGAGGAGGAGGAGGAGGAGGAGGAGGAAGCGCTCCCAACAGTTCACAAACGCTTCTATCCCGGTGGTGCCAGGCGTGGAGAGAAAACGTAAAAATATAAGAATGAAGGGGACTGCAAGAGACTGTAGGGCCTACACTTGGCAGTACCATATCTATTACCACTGTTACTCCTATCCATAAAGTTAGTTTATCTTCTCTTAAAGCGACCAGTTGTTTCAGCGCCCATTGTATCGTGAGCCATGTCTTATAATATGTGTAATATTCCTTTTTCATGTGGGAAAAGCGCGTCATAGCAAATGGGTTTTGATCAAAGGATGTAGCTTTATTAGATATGTTCGTATAAAATTTTATTATTTGTGTTTTTTACGTTGGCTTACAATTTCTACATATTCATGTGTGTTTATATTTCACATTATGTATGCAAGTTTATGTACACGCACACACACATACACACGTACATGCACACACACACACACAGACACACACACACACACACACACACACACACACACACACACACACACACACACACACACACACACACACACACACACACACACACACACACACACATGTATGTATATATATATATATATGTATGTATGTATACATATATATATATATATGTATATATATATGTATATATATATGTATATATATACATATATATATGTATATATATATACTGTATATGTATATATATATATATATGTATATATATATATATATATATATATACATATATACATTTACACAGTGTGGGTCCCTGTGGTCAATTAATATATTTTTTCAACCACAAATCACTTTTGATTCCAGGCCATCGCAGTCGAGACTGAGGAATCGCTCGATGGAGGCATTCGTTTCAATTTCCAACGAATGCCTCCATCGAGCGATTCTTCAGTCTCGACTGCGATGGCATGGAATTAAAAGTGATTTGAGGTTGAAATATATATATATATATATATATATATATATGTATGTATATATATACATATGTATATATATCTATATATGTATATATATATATATGTGTAAAACCACTAAAAGTCTTCACGTCTTCTTATGTTTGTTGCGGTGGATAAGAATCCTGCTTCCGTGTTAACTTGCAAGTCGTAACAGTTGGCTAAATGGGACGGAGTAATGGGACTGAGAAATCCCGTTCTCTGTAGCTTTGTCCTACGAAAAGGGAACACAAAAACAAATAAACAGCTGAATAAATGAACATCTGAATAAGCGGATAAATGAACAGACAAATCAACGAAAAATGACGAGTGAAAAAAGAAAGATGAATACGTAAGTGAATGTTACATTAGAATAAATCTAACGCTCTTCCGTCACTCCGCAGGGTTCATTTTTTGGTACAAAGGGAAGCGGCTGGTCGACTACGCCTCAACAGGTGGCCGCGTCCAGATCTTCACCAGCCCAGACGGCCGAAGTCAGTTACTCCTCGCGAGGGCAGTGCCCTCAGACACGGCCAACTACACCTGCTATCCACCAGGAGGAACCTCTGCCTCGGTCCAGCTCGGTGTCATTGTGGGTGAGTTCGGGGGATGACCACGGAGGAGGGGGGCAGAGTCGAGAACTTGGTTGTGGCAAACCTGCGGTTACATTGCATTACGATCTCACTGAATCGGCTGCGGCCCTTATAAGGGTGTGTGTGTGTGTGTGTGTGTGTGTGTGTGTGTGTGTGTGTGTGTGTGTGTGTGTGTGTGTGTGTGTGTGTGTGTGTGTGTGTGTGTGTGTGTGTGTGTGTGTGTGTGTGTGTGTGTGTGTGCCTGTATTTACCTAGTTGTATTATACGGGAAGGGAGCTATGCTCGTGGCGACCCGTCTTTGTATCTTTCAGCATCAAGTTTATTCTTAAAATCGTGAATAGTATTTGCACACACTTTTTTCATCTAAGTTATTCCATATATCCAGCATTCTGTGCGGGAAGCTATTCTTTTTCCTGTCTCTTCTATAGTTGTCCTTTTTGAGTTTCTGTGTATGTGTGCGTGTGTGTGTGAATGAGTGAGTGTGTATCTTCTTGTCATAGACCGAAAAATTTCATACATGTCCGCACTCTCATGGTGGAATTTGGTCATTCGCTGCTAGGTTCACAGGGGCGGGTGAATTGACGATTCCTGTTCCTGTACTCTACTGAACATAACTGTGACATCTCTTTCGATTTTGGCACATAGCCCTAAACCTTTGTAAGTCACTCTTCATACGTTGTTGTATCTTGTGTCAGCCACAGTATTCTTTGTGAGTTTCTTTGTTTCAGACGAGAGGCCGGCAGCCATGCAACAGGGGAATGGTGGCGGCTCAAGCACAGTGACCGACGCCACCACCGCGCCCTCAGCCTCCGACGCCACTGCTTCCACCATCATCTTCCCGTTCCTGCCTAGCGCTACCACCTCACTTCCCCTCCTCGCTTCGAGCCTCCTGATAAAGGGCGACCTCCCTCTTCTTGACCTGGTACTCTCCTCCAGTGCCTCGATGATCCTTCTTGGCCTCCACGGCCATTACGGAGGCGCCACCTCCTTCTTCCTTATTTTACCGGTTGTGGTTGTGATACTTGAGTTATTTCTTCACTGGTTTCATTACTGGAGTGAAGAAACGTGTGGCGATATTGACAAGCCCTTAAAGACTATAGATTTTCTCTCCTCCTCCTCCTCCTTCTCTTCCTCCTCCTCCTCTTCTCCTCCCTCCTCTTACCCACTCTTAATGTCCTCCTACCTTTCTTGTTTGTCCGTCTACTATCCCACCTTCAACTCTTCTCACTCTCCATTCCACTTCCCAACTTCCTTCTCACATCCCTCCACTTTCTGCTACACCGCTTACCCATGCTCCTTCCACTCCTGGTCCTCCACCTGCTCCCCCATCCATTCTTCTCTCTTTCATTCACTATCTCCCTCCTCTTCCTGTCGCATAATCTCATGCTTCTCCCGTTCCCCTCACAACTCCTCCTTTTATTTCTTCTTCATGCACTTTCCCTTCTCCGCTCTACCTTTTTCTTCTTCTCCTTTCTATTTCTTTCCATTGTTCTTATATTTCTCTTCACCCAGACTTTCCTTTGTCAGATCTTTTTCTGGCACAGGCGATCTTGTCATGAGAAGAATGAAGCCCTTCTGTGGTTGTGGGAATCACTGGTGCTGTTGCAGCAAGCAAGATAAACGTAGTAGGAAGAGGAGGGTGGGAGATAGGAGTGATACTCGAGGCAGTCCAAAAAGTAGGTCGTCATTGACCAGTCAACCCAGAAAGGTTCATCTGGTTTCAGTACTTGATGTCCAAAGAAGAAACGGCGGATCCGACCTTGTGCATAGCAATAGACAGGGCAACCGATTCACACTAAAAAACGAGGAGCAAGAGGGACTCCTCTGGCCAAAAGACAAAAACAGGGCAACCGTCTTGGAAGTCTCAAATCCAAACAAAGGAAGTAACATGGGACGACGACTCCCACGATTTACAGACGAGGGTCGTTCAGCAGCGTGTACGAGGCCTCTCAAACTTAATGGTGACAGGCCTACTCGATCTCCATTCGAGGCAACAACCTACGACTCCAAAGACCGCAGGAGAAGGAGAAGAGGGCCAAACCTCCTGAGTTACTCAAGAACTCAAAGACCACCAGCAGAAACTGTTTCCAAATCATCAAGATGAAATGACACATAGACCTCCTCTTTCCAATTTGTTCTTCCACTTTTCCTACAAGGCTACCTACTGTTTCCCCTCTTATTCCATCTGTTTTTTTTTTTTTTTTTTTTTCAGACTCTGGAGCGCATATACGTTCGAGCCACGTTTGGGTTGAGTTTTTTGCCCACCCATCAGAACTTTTTCCTCCTTTTTTATTTGTAGTTGCCTTTCTCCAGAGCTTTCCCCCTAGCTTGGTCTTCCACTTCGTCCACTCCTTTCCCCTTCTTCTTTCCTCTTAGGAAAGATGTAGGGGTCAAATGAACGTATGTACGTCTGTGTATCCTCTCGTATTTGTACTTTTCAGGAAATATTTTCATAAATAAATGTGAAGCAGTACGTTAACGAAGTTTCTCATTGACTCCATGGAGACTTGGCCAAAGGGACATTTCACCAAGTGATTACAGAAAGGACCAACGGCAAGTATCTGTAATAGGTACGTCGTTGAGAGTCCTCTCTCTCTGTCACCCATCTTCAAAATCCGCCAACCTGTTTGGAGGTGCAGCCCAGATGGGCTGTCATTCGGTCTCCAGTTCCCTCTAGATCGACTTTACATTTCCTCCCCTACTCCAGGAATTGGTACCTTGACGTCGGTGAGTAAGTTTGAGTATCTAAATCTAAATCACCAGGGTGACCCGTATGCTAGACCATGTCTTATACGACTGATAAGGTAAAGATAAACTTAAATGCACTTTTAATCACAGGTCCAGGAGATAATTGATAATCACTCTTGGTGAACAAGGAAATTCTTATAGATATTTGACGTATCGTTTTAATGTCGACGTGGTCCATTGGGTAATATATGGTGTTTCATCGAATATATCATATAATTTCACCTACGATGAATATCACCCTAAACTGGCAAGGAGGTGAGATTATAACATAGGCAGTATAACCAATGTTGTCACGGTCGTTTTTGTTGGATCATCGTCACATTATAAAGTTCAACCGTATTGTTTCGTACACGTACAAGACACTGAATAAAGACTTGCACATCAGGCTATTTGAAAAAGATGAGGAAAAAGGAAAAGCTCGTGTAGCTACAAGAGTATTATGATTTTTTTCTCTAAAGCAAGCCTTGTGCTCCCTAAATCATTTGTTTTCTCTTTAATTTCTACCTTTCATATTTTCCATTACATAAAATGAGCTAATCTATGAATACTCGTGAATGCATGGTAACTCTTTCATTTTGAGTATATTAATCCCATACTTAAGTACTGCAAATTAATAGTAACGTCATGTGGAGAATATTACAACTTCCGACAGGTTTCCCAGCCATTTTTTAATACGTAGTGCTGACAGTGTAAGTTTAGTCTATGTGACCGCCCCACCTAATTAATACTTGCATACTCCTGTGAAATTAAAATGTTCATGGAAGCAGAAAACTACATACCAGTGATCGGCAGGGACTTATCGAACCCTGAAAATTACAATGGCATCACAGAGCATCATATGTCTTTGTGAATATTGTTATAATTTATCTCGATTATTTCAATTCTAATATTCTATTTCTAAAATTCCATTATAACATCATAACTTACCGTGGTCTTGGGGTCACACGGTGATTTTCTTCGTCTTTGTTGTAGTGGTGGTGATGAGTGGGTCGACACGGGGTATGTGTTGAGGGGAGACTGGTTCTCAGATAGAACGCGTCCTCTCAATCTGGCTTAGCATAAGCTTCGTCGTATTTACACCCCACATGATAGGGTTTATATGAGGTCTATGATTGGAGTAAATCTTATATCACTCCCCGATCATGAATCACTAACACTCCTGGTCAGTTTCAAATCATGTCTCAAACTACATAAAAAATTATCCGTTAAACTCTCGCTGCTAAGGGTCTATGGGAGGTACAACTTCACCTTAACTGAGATGAAAATGTTGCACGATACATGTAATAGATAATTTCCATATATGTAAATTAGAGATGGATAATACACCAGAACCAATACTCAAGACGGAGATGTCACCAGGTGGTAAATTAAAAAATTAATCATGAAAATGATATATCGGTAACTTAACGTTCCTGGAGATGGTAGTCAACCATATTTGGTCCTATTGCGTCGAATCCCTTACATAATGCTTTATATAATGTTTTCATATATATATATAAACAAAAATGGGTCATTCTATCTAAATGGAAAAAGTAGATTACTGATTTTATACAGTTGGTATGCTTAATTGCTTTATCTCAATCTTAATCCTAATTCTACAGCTATGAATTCACTAAACTGAGGTCGTAACTGCAGATGCCTATATTCATTTGTAATAATAGCTTATTTACTTTACAAAAAAAAAAAAAAAAAAAAAAAAAACGCCTCTGTCGGGATTTATTCCCGACACATAAATAGTAATTTCTATTTTATTTTATTTTTTGATGCTTTATTTTAGATGTACTGGCATCTAAGCTTGTTTATTTAACCCTTACTCTTATGAAAATGACATATCAATTTTCAACTTCGGCTTCTGCGTTCGTGACTGGCAGGGTTAGCAAGATGGTGAGAAGCTTTTGCAGTGTTCGGGAACATTCGAACGTCGGCATATTCCTTCGCGTTTTTCACGGATTCGAATGCTGGAGTGGAATATATCCTGCCTACACAAGCGTCAGTGACTCAATGTCACTCTCATAGAACTTGGCGGCTTCGAGAACACCATCCACGTTTGTTTTTGAGCCTTTGACAAGCTCCTTGAACCTGAAAACAACTGACACAACGCATTCGTCAAATATAGTCTTTAGCTCGCTAATTACCTGGTCTAAAAATGGAATATACACCAAACTTTGATAGTACTCCTCCGCAGTTACGGCCGGAAGATTGCCACGCTGTGTCAGTTGTCCACAGACTCGAGGAACACGAACGTCATCGTGAGCTGAATCTACTTCAACAAGCAGATCTTTAGCTTTCTTGAAAATATCGTGGAAGTACTTCTCAGCACCCGCTCTGAACTCAGTGATTAGAGCCTCGATCTCACGAATCAGTGCATACGCAGATACCAGGCCATCGTCCATCTTTTATACAGTCGCAGTCACACATGTGTAAAGTGTTTGTATGAAGTTCCCGGCCTGCACAGCACTTCGCCAGGCACATCCACAGATTATATGCCGAAAGTCTCATGGTAAGTTGAGCTTCTAAGCTATGGCCACACTTGCTGTTGCTAACTCTAGACTGGCTTTTGTTTTGTTTTTCCTAGCTTAATAGCGATACGTGCAGCTATCTGGTCACACCACTCGCCAAATCTGCTAGTGGAATCAGCTAATTATAACAACAAAACCCGATATGGAGTAAGCACCTCTTGGATTCGCTCTGTCTCTTGAAGACAGCCACCTGCACATGGGATAGTTGGGATGTTTGATGCTCCAAAGGACTTCATTCTCACGAACTTTTTCTTCGAACCAATGAAGTTGACGTGAGATGTTTTCGACCTTGTGAACAGACTTGTTTAGCTTGCATAGCACCGAGGTCATATGAGAAGGGGATGTTACATTTCCATCAAATTGAAATTTATATTTGGGAGTTTTCTTGTGTTGTCGTCTATCTTTTTATTACTACTATTATTATTCTTTACATTATTATTATCATTATCATTCATAAGTCCTTAAAAATGGATATTTCTTTAGTTGCATATATTGTGAGTAAACAGTAGTTTCTTTATACCTCCTACTCGTCTACTGCTATCGCTAGCACTAGATACCAGAGAAAACCGATTTCAGAAGCTAGTATGACCGAGTTTTGACCAGACAGCTATACGTATCGCTGTCAAACCAGGGAAAACAAAAGCCAGTCTAGCGTTAACAATAGCAAATGTGACCGTATCTTAAGAGCAGTTGTAGTCTACTTGCCTCTCTCACTTTCTCTCTTGCCTCTTGCTCACTTTCTCTCACCGATGCCAGACATGCATAGTATCATATGACTGAAATGATATTGAAACAGTAAAAACTGGAGAGGGGAGGGGTGACTGTGCTTACCACACCACACACTGCACACACGCACGTATACTATATACTGCTCAAGCACCCCATCAACATTTAACCTAAACTAGATTTATGGGATATTTGAGTATGTCACTGCTCTATCGCATGGTACCTTAGTTATTTGTATCAGGTTATATTGGGTGAGGTTAGGTTAGGAAGTTCATAGTGGTACTGTGCCAACTTCAGCATTTTCACCATTAGATTTGCTGTCTTTTGCTCAGAACTTTGATATGCGATGCATATTGAGATGTAATACACATAGTGTTTTGTTGTCAGGTGAAGGTTGAATCAAGAACCAGTTCTCAGTATTTTATATTATTGTTTTTGTTATGTTAATGTTTCACTGGAAGAAACCATTCACCCATGTTTTTTGTTTGATAACCTAACTGCAATTACCTGTTCATGAGCTAGATTGAAATTATAGATGTTGCGTACAGTGACATACAAAAATGATTATGAGAAGTGGAAACAAATAAACAAAAGCTTCGTAGGTGAATACTTTGGTCCTCGTTGATGAGAAGAAAATGAGCACCGAGTGTAATGAAGAGAGTATTAAATCTGTTGCCACGGTTCACTCTTGAAGGAAACCCACAGCCGTGTACACGAGCTGAGCCCTTAAGTCACTCGGCAAATCATGCTGCCAGTGAGCGGCTCTGTGCGGGTTCCCTATCTACTCGTGTCCCACTTCTCCCAGAATTCCCCCGTCATCCTGTTTCTTCTTCTTCTTCTTCTCTCCTACTCCCGCCCTCCCTGAAAACAGACAGTGTGGCGGCAGTTGCCCAACAGACGTTGAACTGTTCGCATTGCCCTGGACAGAGGAAGATTTCCTTAGCTGACGAGATTGCATGCTGCAAACAAGCTTCTTCTCAGCCCCACCCAGTTTTGTTTGTATTGGAAAAAAGAACGTGTCCACCTAAGTTTATTGTAATCTCTTCGTGATGCTATTCTTCTTCCACTTGGTCTTCCTCGCTGGCCTCCTGGCTGGCCCCAAATCGTGTCATGGGAGTGAGTGCGTCGGCAAGAGTGACATCAGCAACTTGGCCAACCTTATCCAGCAGGTGTTGGACTCCACAGGAGCAGGTGAGGACCAGCAGGTGCGTCTCGCTGCGGCCGAAGCCTCTCTTAGCGTGATGCAGTCTTCGGTGAGCATTCTCGTGTCCGAGAACGCGCTCCTGAAGGCAAAGGTTGACATCCTGGAGAAGAAAGTCTTGCAGATGGAAGCTCCGGACACCTCGCTGGTGGCACCTCCGGAGGAGACTCCTCAACGTAATGTCTCCACCTACGCCAAAGAGAGTCCAGGTGAGTACAGGTCGCGCGTCCACCAGTACCCCGCATCCCTTTCCGGAGTGAGCGACGTTTTAACCTCCTTTTTCTGTTCTGACTCTCTCCCACCAGGCCATCTTTCTCACTGTTATCTTGAACGCTGCTAATATGTGGACGTCTGCCTTCTCCTCTTGTGTCTACTCTGACTGCCGCCAGGTGATTTCAATCAGCTGGTAGACAACCATAGGCGTGCGAGGACAGCTTAAGACTCGCGTCTTCATTTCTTCTAATTGCCGAGTTAGTATTCGTCAAGGTCCTCAAAAAGCGCATGTGATTTTTACTACTACAATAAATGTTAACAGTAGATATAGAATAATAAATAAAGTTCAGGCAATTCCAATCAGTTATCGACGTCAAAATTTTAGGACTTCAGAGGTAGTTATTATGATCATCATTATTTAGAGGTAGCTATTATTATCATCATTATTCGCTCATTAATTTTGTGTATTTATTCCATCTGGTTATTTACTCGTTAACTCTTTTAGATATATCAGAGGACGGTTAGGGAATAAGAAAGGTTTTCTTGGCTTGGTTTGTCTCCAGGGATCGAATCTGTAATTTTGACAAGGTATATCCATACACCAAAAGGCCTTCCACCCCCCACCCCCTGTTAAAAGAGCGGTCAAGTCAAAACATGTACACATCTACACACAACCCACACCTACTAAAGAAAAAAAAAATCGTTTCCCCGTATTAGTATCTCGTAGATGAAGAGTTATCCCTGATCATCGCCACACTGCTCGGGTCAGATGCAATGCAGTAAGACACAGCACTTCCACAGTAGGGCCCGACAACCAGAGCTGCCCTCACCCCTTCCACAGCGTCATTATATAGCAACCCCCTCATCCACTCAAGACGGAGTCGCGTCATCCTTTCATCCATTCACAATATTCCTCCATTCAATCCTATTTTTTCCACGCTTTCTTCCTTGCTCGACAGACCTTCCTCTTTCATCCAACGGCCCATTCACTTCGCCTATCTACCTCATCCTTGGTCTTCCCTTCCAAATTCTTCCCTTTACTCTTGTTTTACACTTTTTTTTTTTGCAAGCTTTCCTTCACACACTGTTTTCCATCTATCCTCGTAACCTTCACCATACTTCTTGAATACTTCACCTCAAATAGGTTTAGGCTTTTCCTTTCTGCTCCTTTCAAATTCCAAGTCACTGCTCCGTCCAGTGGCTTGGTCACAGTCACTCTCTTGGACAGTCTTCTCTTTTCGCTCATCCCCAGATACCTATTTCTTATGGTACTATTCGTTCCCCCCCATGACATCTACCTGCTTCCCTTAATATATGCTTCACATCCACTACCCTTTTCTCCGTTCTCTGCTACATGTGACGCGAATACGGAGAATAGTATTGACTGACCTGAGGGCTCGTTTGCGTCCACCAATTATTGTGGACGAGGAATATATGTACATGTATATCATATATATACACATATATACGTATATACATGTACATATGTGTGAGTGTGTGGATTTTATTTGTCTTACTTTATCTATTCCAGCGTGCGAGTCTCCTTTTGTGGACGTGTTTGGTCGCTGCATCTTCGTCGAACGGACCACGGTGGGCACGTGGACTGCCACCAGGCAGGTGTGCGTGGCCCTGGGCGCCGATCTGGTCATTGTCGATTCTGCCGATTTTATGTGGCACCTCATCAGACATCTCGAAGTCACAAGTAGGTACACTCCATCTGAAAACCGTGTGTGTGGGGTGGTGGTGGTGGTCTGAAAGCAACAGCATTCTTGCAGCTGTTTAACTTTTTTTTTTCTGGCGTTCTCAATATTTATGATGTCATTCTTTCCTTCAATTGGGTGTGCACAAAATAAAATTGCATAATTTTCCATCTATTCAATGTTTCTTCTTTAATAAGTCATTTTCAGGACTGTCTGTAATGACATGAGACAAAAAATACAAGTTGGCATTATATAAACAATTAATAAAACAGGAATTAAATAGTAATACATATGATGGTACTTACATGAACGAAGACAAGATAGTACCAGGAGGGTTGGGAAGGGGTTGGTACCATCCTTTTAGATGTAAGTACCATCATATGTGTTACTATTTAATTCCTGTTATATTGTTTTCACAATACTAACTTGTAATTTCAGACAATCCTGAAGATGTCTTATTAAAGACGAAACGTTGAATAGATGGCATATTATGCAAATTTGATTTTTGCACACCCAATGAATGACATCAGAAATATTGAGAACGTCAGAAAAAAATAATAATTGCATGAATGCTTTCGCTTTCAACTCCACATGTCTTACAGAAAATCTGCTCTCCTCTTTTACACACATATAACCTTTTGGTTTGTGTAGGTTACATAAGGAGGACTTAATGCGGGCGAGATAAACTCCAAAACGGAAGTTTTCTTCTATTTATTAACAATGAAGCAATCTGGTTGCAAATATTACAAGGTACAAATGGGCCCTGTGGGCGAATTACAATATGTGCCAGGCCTTGACCTAGGGCACAACTGGCTGGCAGCCTCTCGGCCTGCCTAGCTCTGGCCGGTAGGCTCTTGACCTACCCAGCTCTGGCCGGTAGGCTCTTGACCTACCTAGCTCTGGCCTACCTAGCGCTGGCGTGTAGGCTCTTGACCTACCTAGCGCTGGCGTGTAGGCTCTTGACCTACCCAGCTCAGCCCGGTAGGCTCTTGACCTACCTAGCTCTGGCCGGTAGGCTCTTGACCTACCTAGCTCTGGCGTGTAGGCTCTTGACCTACCCAGCTCTGGCGTGCGTGACATATTGTCATAGATTAATATAGGGGGTTAGTGGGTTGTTGTAAGTAAAGGCGTTAGTCTCGCTATTCTAAACATTGGGGTCAGTTTTATATATGAGGGTTAGTCGTATAGTTGGTGAATGTTATTGGATATATTATATATAGGTTAGTTTATGGGTAATATAATAGGGCAGTTATAATAAAGGATTTTTAATAGGTTAGTCTTGTGACATTGGGTATCTATATCTTGTTTGTCTTGAAATGTGCTGCGTTAGATGTATGTTCTGGGAAATGCAAGGTAAGCAAGAGGGGAGTCTCGCTATGTTGGAAGCATGTGGATCACGTGCGTGGTAGGTGATGGTTAGTAATGGTTACACACACACACACACATACACACAAACGCACACACACATACACACACACACACACACACACACACACACACACACATATATATATATATATATATATATATATATATATATATATATATATATATATATATATATATGCATGCATTGTTAAAATCGACAGCGTTAGTGAGGTTGTTGATCTTCTTGTGAGTATTCTCCAGTTTTCTAACCAATATTCTGCCATTTAGAGGGTGGGCATAGACCAAGTTGCCAAAATGATTCATTTATTTCAACGTTTCGTCTAACAAAGAGACATCTTCAGGAAATTCTGTAACATAGATAATAATGACGTACAGAAATAAAGAAAACAACATGTAAATCTAACCAATTATACAAATATAGAAGTAAATATCAATAAATGCGCAAATTCACACAAATTAACACTATACATGGGCTGATGGGGACCGTTACTTACAATAGTTAAAAGGTCCGATGAAATGACGAAGAAAACCCTTCGCTCGGTGACATATATACGCACCTAGCCGGCTTGGGTGGTGGTGGAGGGCGGGAGAGGGGGCGGGGGCGGGGGTGGTATCTCATTAATACGTGAAGAAGAGGGTTGGGGGAGGGGTTAGGGGGTTAGGGGGTTGCGGGGTCGGTTGGGGGGAGGATGGAAGGAGTGGGTGGGAGGAGGTGGAGGGGGGTTTCGGAGAGAGGTCATGCTCGGTAGTAGCTTGGCCGTGCTGCTAAACAAAGCGATGACAGAAGTTATATTGCATTGGATATTAATGATAGGACTACATTCTCTGATAAACATAGCTTCTAGAAGCTTAAGTTTATGTACATCCCTATTGCTTGCTATAATCCTAGTGTTTGAAACTAGGTATTCACGGGTGGCTGTTAGGTTATGGTATTTCATTAAGTGATGTTTTATAGCCCCATTTTGTAAATGCATAGTTATTCTCCTACTGAGACTACATCTAGTAAAACCAATATATGCTGTTTTACGGGCTACACAGTTCCCGGTGCTACAGGTGAATTCATAAACACAATTAGTTTTAGACATAGTCTCAGTATTACTATTTAAGTTATTAGTTATAACCAATGAACTAGTTTTAGGGTTGGAGTAGTATACAACCACCCGGATTTCCTTATCTTTAGATACCGGATGACAGTTCTTAGTGATGATGTCTTTAATGATTTTTTTTCATCTTTTTTGTAACCCTTGTTGAAGATGTTATGGTAGTATATATCAATGAATTGGGGCTTAGGGGATGTTTGTGGGGAAAGGTGGTCACACAACATTTTATTACAAATTACATCAAAATCACTATTAGGGAAACCATTATTCACCAGAATCTGGCGGATGTGCTGCAATTCTGTATGCAGAGCCTGCCAGGAAGAACACACTTTGATAGCCCTCCGGACATACGCTCTAATCACACTGGTTTTATAGCTAGTCGGGCACTCACTTTTGTAGTTCAAACACTTCTCAGAGTTCGTAGGTTTCCTGTACACCTTCGTTGTGAATTCCCCGGAAGAAGAGTCCACTAAAATATCGAGGAAAGGGAGTTTGCCATCCTTATTCATTTCCGTCGTGAAGCTAAGACCAGATTCCTCCTGGAGGCGCAGTCTCAATCCCTGGAGAAGGGCTTCTGACTGTGCGCACACAAAGATGTCGTCTATGTACCTGTAGTATAATGAAGGTTTGGTGACGTCATCTTTAAAGACTGCTTCCTCTACTGCCGACATGAACGCTTGGGCAAAGAGTACTCCCAGGGGGGAACCCATCGCTATCCCGTCGTGCTGGACGTACAACTTTCCCTCTGGACATTTAAAGGGGGCCTCAGTAGTGCAGATTTTCAGCATCTCTTCCATTATGTGCTTCGGGATGGTTGGAGGGGGGAAATCTGCGTGTTCATAAACATATTCCAAAATGATGTTAATAGTCCTATGCACAGGAACATTTGAAAATAAACTAGCAGCATCCAACGATGCTATAATGCCGTTAGGCTTATTATCTTTTAAGATGTCTATGAATTCATCCCTAGACTTTAAAGAATAAGTATTAGGGATATAAGGAGAAATTATTTCATGAAGAGTTTTAGCTACGCTGTAAGAGGGGGTAGGAATTTGGGAAATAATGGGTCTGAGGGGGTTTCCTTCCTTATGAGTCTTAACATTACCATAAAAATAACCAGGAGAAAAATCTCCGACTAAGGGTACAAATTTGTTACCTCCTATCACGGCGTTAACAGTGGAAATAAGTTCATTAAGTCTAGATTTAATCTGAACAACAGGGTTACGAGAAATACGCTTAAACTTGGAATCATCTAGGAGGATGTCACGACATTTCTGAAAGTAAGTTTCCCTGTTGAGGATCACATAGCAGGAAGCTTTGTCTGCTCTTCTGATGACAATCCTCTCGTTGTTGCGCAGTTGTTCTGCGGCTTCTTTCAAGCGTGGGGGAAGTTCAAGTGCAACATGACTTCTGTCATCGCTTTGTTTAGCAGCACGGCCAAGCTACTACCGAGCATGACCGCTCTCCGAACCCCCCCCCCTCCACCTCCTCCCACCCACTCCTTCCATCCTCCCCCAACCGACCCCGCAACCCCCTAACCCTCCCCCAACCCTCTTCTTCACGTATTAATGAGATACCACCCCCGCCCCCTCTCCCGCCCTCCACCACCACCCAAGCCGGCTAGGTGCGTATATATGTCACCGAGCGAAGGGTTTTCTTCGTCATTTCATCGGACCTTTTAACTATTGTAAGTAACGGTCCCCATCAGCCCATGTATAGTGTTAATTTGTGTGAATTTGCGCATTTATTGATATTTACTTCTATATTTGTATAATTGGTTAGATTTACATGTTGTTTTCTTTATTTCTGTACGTCATTATTATCTATGTTACAGAATTTCCTGAAGATGTCTCTTTGTTAGACGAAACGTTGAAATAAATTAATCATTTTGGCAACTTGGTCTATGCCCACCCTCTAAATGGCAGAATATTGGTTAGAAAACTGGAGAATACTCACAAGAAGATCAACAACCTCACTAACGCTGTCGATTTTAACAATGCATGCATACAAGAGAATCTGCTCCCCAGATATTCAAATATATATATATATATATATATATATATATATATATATATATATATATATATATGTGTGTGTGTGTGTGTGTGTGTGTGTGTGTGTGTGTGTGTGTGTGTGTGTGTGTGTGTGTGTGTGTGTGTGTGTGTGTGTGTATAAAACCCACTGTTGATTGGATATAAGAAAAGAAAGGAAATAACGATTTTCGTATATTTCGATCACTTGCTGTGATCCTCTTCAAGAGGAAGAAGATCACAGCAAGTGATCGAAATATACGGAAATCGTTATTTCCTTTCTTTTCTTATATCCAACCAACAGTGGGATTATAGTGTATATATCAATGTGTTACGATATTACTGGACAGTGATATATATATATATATATATATATATATATATATATATATATATATATATCTATATATAGATATAGTGTTTATATATAGATATATATATATATATGTGTATATATATATATATGTGTGTGTGTGTATGATTCATATATATATATATATATATATATATATATATATATATATAATATATATATATATATATATATATATATATATATATATAGAGAGAGAGAGAGAGAGAGAGAGAGAGAGAGAGTCCACCTTTGCCCTCCATGTTTGGTTTCGTAGGACGCGTATATATCACGCACGTGATAACTGCTGGAATCGAACGCAAGTCGACGTATCGTGGGAATGAACATTGATCTTAGGAATTATTTGACGAAATGTAATGATTACATTATGGTTTTATTTACTTGCATTGGAAGAGTCAGGCTAATTTTTTATCAGTTCTATTACACTTCACACAGAAACAACATACTGTAATATACTTTGATAAGACGATGCAGATAAATTTCAATTCTCACGACTGATTTATTGAGCCTCTATCAGTCTTCACCTCCATCTACAACATGCACTTTTGATACAGCTCCAGAGTAGTTTGACACAGATAGATTTTTTCACAATAACTCTGTATTATATTTGAATTGTTCCTTGGTGCTGATGTATTACTGTGATTACAGGCCTCAACGACGTCGACTACTGGGTGGGTGCTTGGCGAGAGACCTTCGATGGAAAGTTCAAGTGGGTCGACGACACTCCGGTTCATATTGGGACGCCCTATTGGGGATACATAGGTTTTGGCGAAGGACTACAGCCTTATGATGACAACAAATCACTCCACATTTGCTTGTACCGACCCGGATATTATTTCATGCATAGTTGTTACACCACCCATCCAGCATATGGCATCTGCCAAAGAAAACGCGAGAGAAAATAAAATCATCAGAGGCAGACCAACGCCCCCAACACACACACATTCGCGTACAAATATATCAACATCCTGACTGATTAAGATTACGACACGTTTCAGCCTGCTGTTCTCACTCTCCATAAAGTCTAATTCATTAATATTACTTCAAATCACTGTTCTATGCGCCATCTCGTGTGTCACAACTTCCTCAATTTTTGTGTCTTCTTCCATTTTATATTCTCTTGGGCCTGCACCTGACCCCTTACGAAAATCTACTTATTCTATGCTCTCATGGTTTGCATATAATATTTCTTTGCAATTTTTCTGTATTTCTATGAAATATGAAAATGAAAAAAAAACATGAAGTATAGAAAAAAGTTCTGTATCCTGCACAGTCTGATTCAGAAGTCTTCGACTTTATCTTGCCCATATTGCATCATTCAGAGCTTGGGGAGATTAGAATACACTGCGAAACTAATGTGAATAGAAGAAATCTCCGAACACCAACTTGACATTTTTTTTATGAAATTAAACTAAACAACCTATTTCATTGTGTTAATATGTTTTTTTTCAAAGTATACACCCAATTACAAGTGCGTAGTTTAATTTGACCTTGATATTTCCCACTGTACTTCACTCATGTTTCAGTACATTTCGTGGTAAACCTTGCAGCATGAATGTTGTCGATACATTTGTTATCTTATTTTGGGTGTTTATTTATTTTATATTATTTTATTTTCTGAGCAAACTCCCTTTCACCCCATATGAGGAGAGCAGCCCAATAGTAGCCGAAAAAGCACCCATCCCCTGCATTCCTCACTCATATATGTATGTATATATATTATGTGTGTGTGTGTTTGAGTGTGTAGATCTACTTCCTCCACTTTTAATTTCATATATATATGTGTGTGTGTGTGTGTGTGTGTGTGTGTGTGTGTGTGTGTGTGTGTGTGTGTCATAAAATCACTCTTGGAGAAAAATAAGCTGAGATATAGCATAAACCGTATATTTCGACCACTGTGTCAGCATTGCTCTGCTGGAGCCTCAGTTGGATCCCCTGCAGAATGGCTAGAAACCAAGCATGGCAGATGCCCTTCCAGCTCCAAAAGCCATCATTGAGGTGGTTAGCTGTCATTACAAAACAGATTGTTCTTCTACCAGATGTTCTTGCAGAACAAGGAATTTACCCTACATCGGCACTGCAGCAGTGAGCGTCGGAATGATGAGGATACACAGAACATGTAGGAAACTGATGATGATGACGATGATGGTGACGATATGTAAAGACTCCTTGGTTGCCCCATTTCTGTCATGAGAAGCATGTTGGTTCTTAATGGACACTTACTTAGTGGAACGTTCATGTCTGATCACTTGAAAAACTTTAAAAAATGGGATATTTTAGTCAAACAAGTTTGTGGTTGAATCTAGCTTATTCATTTTGATACCATTCTATTCCTTGGACCTAAAAATAGTGGTTTAGCTGTCAAAATCAAATTTCTATGTTATTTAGAAGCTGAGATACTGACGAAAACCATTTTTATGGCAGCCATTTTGTAAAATCAAAGATGGCGGCCACATAGGTATCAGGGCAAATGGAAAAATTGTTTTTCTGGTTGCTTATTCTATAAGGTTGCCAAAAATGTATAATTTTAATACTCTTCCCAAAAAATATGGCAAAATTACGTAGTGAACCTGATTATTGTCTCAGTTTTCTCAGTTCATGTTACTCGTTTCTGTTTCATCGACTCCCCTCCCCCCCCCCAGCTGCTTCTTGTAGTTATCTTTCGCTGTCACAAGAAGGAAGGAAGGAAGGAGGTTAGATTCTTACGGTGGTCAGGCAACCTCGCCTTCGCCTTTCGAACCAGAATCCCGTACGGACGAATGTACTCCTCTTTCTCGGTCACCAGATAGTTCTTGTTCGCGACCACATTCGTGTGTGCCGGGTCGTAGCGGCTCTGGACCATCGCGAGGTAGGTCCTCCTCTTGTGCTTGAACGACGGGGCATATCCGGCCGCCATCTCGGGATATGGAGTGGAGTAGATGCCCGGGCCGTAGTAGAAGCGTTTGCCTTTGCTCATGTCGTAGCCGTTCTCGGCAATGCTCTCCGTAGCCTTCGAGGAGGTGCCGTGGTATGACACGGGCCATTCTCCTTCGCTCGAGTACCGTCGGCTCCCGGGCTCCCCGAGCCACGTGTCAGATTCATACTTGCCTCGCACCTGCAGATCGAGAGTAGGAGGAACGAATATAATTTGACAGACTTATAAAAAGGAAGTGAAAACGAGAGGGAGAAAGAGAGAGAGGCAAGTAGACTACAACTGCTCTTAACCTATGGTCACATTTGCTATTGTTAAGGCAAGACTGGCTTTTGTTTTCCCTGGCTTGGCAGCGATACGTGCAGCTGTCAGATGACACACGCCTCCCAATCTTAGAAGCATCATACATTAAATAATTGGACCTAAATCTAAATATACTAGCAGATGACCTTAGGGCCTTCCCAAGCATGAGGCAAATCGCCACAAACCCAAGCATGAGACGTAACCCCACAAATCAAAGCCCGAGATAAAAAAAAAACGCCCCAATCCCAAGCATAGGACATTTTGTTTCCACACGAAGTCGGAGGCTTCCCCTAGCACAGTGGTTCCCAAACGTTTTTTGGCCGCGACCCAAATCCAGATCTGGTGAAGATGTGGCGACCCAAGCATCAAAAAGCAATTTCGAAAGTCTTCTTTTATTGAAAACACAAGTGTAGGGAAGCTTTAGATTGACATGATTTTTTCTAACAAGGTCTCGCGACCCATTCTTGAACACTTCGCGACCCATAGTTTGGGAATCGCTGCGGCCTAGCACGTGACATTTTATCACTGTCTGTGTTACCAGATAACCTCTCCCAGGTCACCTGTAACCTCCCCCAGTGAAGAGCAAGTACAGAAATCTAAGTATATAGAATAATATAATTAAATATAACATCGGAATAATTCTTATCCTAACTAAATAGAATATTCTTAAGAGCTATTGAAGAAGGGTCTTGAACCCGAAATCGCGTTATAGCAAACATGACCTCCTTTCAAAGGAACATAAGTCCATAGTGAGACATATGGAAAATAAATTCAAGAAAATAATAAATGCACAATTAGCCATCACTTTCAATGAAGTATATATATACATATATATATATATATATATATATATATATATATATACATATAAATATATATAAGTATATATATATATATAAATATATATATATATATATATATATATAAGTATATATATATAAGTATATATATATATATATATATATATATATATATATATATATATAACTACAAAGTAATGTCGTAACACATTAGTAAATTTCAACAAAAACCCACTGTGTTGGATAAGAAGAAATGAAATTAATAGATTCCATATATTTCGATCACGGACTGTGATCCTCTTCAGTGGAATACAGAGTAGAGGAGCAAAAGGCATGTCTTATAAACAGTAAAAGAAGAAACATGGATAGGACTCAGGTAGCGTCTAATGCTTTGCGGGGCAGGTCACCCGCCTTCACCAGAGATGGTAGTAATTTGTGGACTGCCCAGGTGGTAATGCAGTCAGGTGACCATTGTCCATGAGATATATTGAAATTTGGAATTTTGTTAATCAAGGATGATTCTATTATTTTCCTTTTAAAACTGCACTTTGAATTGAATATAATTTTTGCTTCATTCCAATCTATACGGTGGCCTTCCTTGTCTACTGTACGTGTTGGAAGACAGCGGAATTTTGGTGTGCATATTTGACTGAATTTCTGTGTTCTTGCATCCTGGTATGCAAATCTCTACCTGTTTGTCCCCAATATACATCATTACAATCCGAGCATGGAAGTTTATACACACCTTGATGTATTTCTTCTCTAGGTCTTTGGTGTACATTAACTACTTTCCTAGGCAAATTATTGGGAAAACTAAAAACAATTTTAATGTCTTTCTGTGCCTTATAATAGGTCCTTAAATGACATTTCGCAATTTTTACCACAGAAAGACATTAAAATTGTTTTTAGTTTTCCCAATAATTTGTCTAGGAAAGTAGTTAATGTACACCAAAGACCTAGAGAAGAAATACATCAAGGTGTGTATAAACTTCCATGCTCGGATTGTAATGATGTATATTGGGGAGAAACAGGTAGAGATTTGCATACCAGGATGCAAGAACACAGAAATTCAGTCAAATATGCACACCAAAATTCCGCTGTCTTCCAACACGTAGACAAGGAAGGCCACCGTATAGATTGGAATGAAGCAAAAATTATATTCAATTCAAAGTGCAGTTTTAAAAGGAAAATAATAGAATCATCCTTGATTAACAAAATTCCAAATTTCAATATATCTCATGGACAATGGTCACCTGACTGCATTACCACCTGGGCAGTCCACAAATTACTACCATCTCTGGTGAAGGCGGATGACCTGCCCCGCAAAGCATTAGACGCTACCTGAGTCCTATCCATGTTTCTTCTTTTACTGTTTATAAGACATGCCTTTTGCTCCTCTACTCTGTATTCCACTGAAGAGGATCACAGTCCGTGATCGAAATATATGGAATCTATTTATTTCATTTCTTCTTATCCAACACAGTGGGTTTTTGTTGATATATGTATATATATATATACATATATATATATATATATATATATTTATATAAGTATATATATATATATATATATAAGTATATATATATATTTATATATATATATATATATATATATTTATATTAGACTGAGGGTACGATCTTTTTACATCGGATGTTCAACTGTCATCATCATCATCATAATCACCATCATCATCCTCATCCTTATCATCATCATCATCATCATCATCATCATCATCATCATCATCATCATCATCATCATCATCACTGGTCCAGATCTGGACTACGCTTACCCTCAGGTCATCAAATCTTATTACAGACACAGACAGAGTACAGCGAAAACTACCAAAGACGCGCACGCACACACACACACACACAGAGAGAGAGAGAGAGAGAGAGAGAGAGAGAGAGAGAGAGTGAGAGAGAGAGAGAGAGAGAGAGAGAACCATAATTATCACTAAATACCACTGCAACCCTTCTCGCAAAGAGTACCTCGAAAAGCGCAACTGTATGCATTATTGCACACCAGGTTGCAAAGCAAGACATTACAAATTATCCTCACCTTGAGTGCAAATCGCTTCCATCCATACGGGCGTATGTATTCTTCATTTCCACGGACAAAGGACGTCCCGTCGTCCTTCATATGAGTGAAGTCGTGATGGAACTCTGGGTCCAAGAGGTTAGGGTTTGGGCACCAACCCCCACTAATCCTAATAATCAGACTTAACACAGCACTCTCACTCAACCCGTGGTCTTCAAGGGTGCTGCTGTCCTGCAGTTGTCTTCTATTAAATACGAGAATTTGCCTATTAGTCGGAATACCTTTCTTGTCACTTATGGACGCTTTCAGGTATGCGACCGTAGTAGTTGGATACAGATCGTCAATATAAATCTCTTCATCAAGCGTCGACTTGATTCTTACTCCAAAGTTCCTTCCTTGCCCCTCGCTCGAGTTTCTGGTTAGGGTAGAATCGTATGAAAAATCGAGGGACTCTGAAAATGTAAGAAGTCCATCCTTTATTTGCTTATAGGAAAGAACAGACTCTTGAACCAAAGCCTTTATAGCGGACACGACTAAGTCGTCCTCGTTGCCATCTTGTGGCTTGAAGATTTTGTTACCCATCTGGCAGGGAGGCTGAAACTTCTCGGTAAGTTAAGGCAGCCGAATGTTGTCCCCTAAGTAGCAGTTTCCAAGTTTCGAACACGAGAAAGATCACAAGAAAAAAGCAGAGCGTACATGAAAAATCTACCGTCACAGGACAAGATAGCGGAAACCACTGGCCAGTGCTTCAGCGGCTGGCAAGCACAGTAGCCTGCTGGTAACTGGAGCAGAGACAATACTTTTCCTTTGTAATCACATGACATTTTCGCCGTTTTCTTTTGATACATATATTCAAGAAAACGAAATGGAAGTCTACAAATAACCAAACACTCGTGTTAATGGCCGACATAAAGCTACGAACGCTGTTTATCCAAGGAACATTCATTTGTTTAGATATATGAGAGTGTCACAAAAGGTGAAAGGTAGATTATTTTTCGCTAGGAGTATTAAAAAAAAAGTATAGTTGCGTAGGCTGCAAGATAACGGCGACTTGGTCGTCTCCGGTATACACGAGGGTCTCCTGTTTTCCCTAAGCAATTAGACGATGGAGTTCATGCATCTTCACTCCCTCGAGTACACACACACATATATATATATATATATATATATATATATATATATATATATATATATATATTTCTATGTACTGTACATATCTGTATATATATACATATATATATATATATATATATATATATATATATATGTATATATATATATATGTGTGTGTGTGTGTGTGTGTGTGTGTGTGTGTGTGTGTGTGTGTGTGTGTGTGTGTGTGTGTGTGTGTGTGTGTGTGTGTGTGTGTGTGTGTGTGTGTGTGTGTGTATTTGCCTAGTTGTATTTCACGGGAAGGAGAGCTACGCTCGTGGGGTCCCGTCTCCATATCTCATTTTATCTAAACTATTTTTAAATTCATGTATTGTTCTTGCACACACTATTTTTCATCCAACTTGTTCCAACTGTCTATTACTCTGTGAGGAAAGCTATTCTTTTTCAGATCTCTTCTATAGCTGTCCTTCTTGATTTTCCTTCCGTGTCCTCTTGTGTTTCCATCATCCCATTTTATCAGATTCTCTCTATCAATAATTTCTATGCCTTTCATGATTCTGTAAATAGCTATCAAATCTCCTCTCTCTCTTCTTTGCTCTAATGTCTGTAGTTCAAGTTTTGCTAGTCTCTCTTCATATGATAGTTTTGAGAGTGTTGGTGCCAATTTTGTAATTGCTCTTTGTATTCTTTCAAGTTTTTTTATACATTTTTTTGTACTTGGTGACCATACTGTTGCTGTATATTCCAATTTTGGTCTTATCAGAGTGGTTAGAATTTTCTTCACCATTTCTTCATCCAGGTATGCAAATGCCACTTTGATTGTTCTTATCAAATTATAAGTTTCTCCAAAAATCTTATTTATATGTTTCTCAGGTGACATATTATTCATAACAATGACTCCCAGGTCCTTCTCATTCTCTACTTTTTTTATTCCTTCTTCTCCCAATTTATATGATCCTATTATTCTGTTTTTGCTTTTTCCAAATTCCATTATACTACACTTTTTAGTGTTGAACTCCATCTCCCACTTCCTACTCCATTCCTGTACTTTGTTCAGATCATTCTGTAGTGACTCACAATCTTCATCCGTTTTCACTTTTTTTTAACAGTTTTGCATCATCTGCAAAGAAGCTCATATAACTTTTAATTCCTTCATCCATATCATTAATATATATAGCAAACATTGTGTGTGTGTGTGTGTGTGTGTGTGTGTGTGTGTGTGTGTGTGTGTGTGTGTGTGTGTGTGTGTACTAGACCACCCGTGACCCGTTGGGTCAAATCTAATTGTAAATGATATATTGTTGATAAAATTTTCAGTCAAATCTTTATTAAGACAATGGTCTTATATTTACAACATTCTTTGTACAATTTGAATGATCTAAAACCACTTTAATATTTTCCCTTTGCTTCACTCTACTCAGCGCAACATATAATTGTCCATGCTGTACCATAATGTATCTTTTTGTCTACCAAAATATGCATTCATTCTACTCTGGAAGTGTAGCTTCAACCCACTGTTTACATGTCATATCACGATCTTTTTAAAGCAGGTTATTATTAGCTTAAGACTTACCAGTTTTGTGCGGTCCTCGTGCTCTCTCGAAGGAAAGTAAACTGGATACAGGCGTTCTCAAGAAATTAAATAGAGCCTCCTTAATTATGCTTATGTTATATCAGGTCTCGTCATCCCATTCCCAATCCCCACTCATTATCATTCAGGGAGTCCCATGAGACTTGAGCTAGTAGCAACGTTTATGAATATAAACTTTATGATAGATATATACGATATCTGTGTGTGTGTGTGTGTGTGTGTGTGTTTGTGTGTATATGTGTGTGTGTGTATATATGTATACATACACACACACACACACACACACACACACACACACACATATATATATATATATATATATATATATATATATATATATATATATATGTGTGTGTGTGTGTGTGTGTGTGTGTGTGTGTGTGTGTGTGTGTGTGTGTGTGTGTGTGTGTGTATGTATACATACACACACACACACACACACACATATATATATATATATATATATATATATATATATATATATATATATATATATGAGTGTGTGTGTGTGTGTGTGTGTGTGTGTGTGTGTGTGTGTGCGCGCGCGTCGTATTCCTTTGTTTACGCTCTATTTCATCGCATAGGCAGTTGTGTTGTGGCAGAAGTCAGAGGGGAACATCATGCAAATGTCCTTGACAGCATTTGGGTTACTGGATCTTGTGTTGGCAAATGAAACTATTTACCATATACATTATTTTACTTTTATTATATATATGTGAGCAAAGTTATCATACTTTCTGAGTATGCTTTGTGGTAGACTGGACAATCATATCAAATACGTTACTGACCTACTGTTTATTGCAGTCTACGCTGCCGATTTGACTGAGATCGAGACTTAGAATTTTTAGACTTAGACATAAACTGAACTGTCTCTTGCTTGCTAGCTTCGACGAAACCCTCTTCTAGGGTTGGACCTAGTTGTCTTTAACATTTATGACTGGCTACCTACATTTCTTTGTATACTATTCTGGCTAATGGCATAAGGACCTAAAAAGTATGACACGAATATTAGACACATTGGGACCCTCTGCTGAATACAACCTCCTTCATTCGGGATCACAGAGGTCATGCCATACATGATAGGAATCTGTGGCGAATTGCATACACCGACATATCTTGATGATGTATAAGTTACGCTGCTGTTCCCTCGTCTAGGTAAAGGGCCTCACGCGTGTGGTACTAGTATAACTTGGTGATACCATCATCATCGAAACAGCATCATTACATATCATGAGAGGCTCTCTACCTTTACATTTAAAAAGTAAAGTTTACAATTAGAGCATTGTGCTAGCAATAATCTACGGGTGTGAGACTTAGAAACTGGCGAAGGCGATAGAGACAAAGCTAAGGAGATGCATAGAGGATAATGGAGAGATCAGTGGTGGGGATAACGCTGAGAGGCTCTCTACCTTTACATTCAAAAAGTAAAGTTACAATCAGAGCATTGTGTCAGCAATAATCTACGGGTGTGAGACTTAGAAACTGATGAAGGCGATAGAGACAAAGCTAAGGAGATGAATAGAGGATAATCGAGAGATCAGTGGTGGGGATAACGTTGAGAGACCTAAAGAGAGCAAGTTGGGTGAGAGAATAGGCTGGAGTGATAGATGTTATGGAGGCGGTAATAGTGAAGATGTGGATTGGGCAGATAAGTTAGCACGAACGACTGATGAGCGATGGAGCAAGTGTGTTACTGAGTGGACGCTGCGAGATGGTAAGCGTGGAAGAGGGAGACCAGACAGAAAGTGGAGCGACGAGATAGAGATATTTGCAGCAGTGACGTGGCAAACGTTGGCGCAATCGTGTGAGTCATGGAATGCTGTTAAAGAGGCCTTTGTTCAGCAGGATACAGCAATTTTTATTTTGTTTTTGTTTTTGTTTTCTACTATATTTCATGGATTTTTTTTCATTTTCATATTTCATGTATAAACAGACATCACAATGGCAGTACAAAGAAATTGCAAAGGAATATTACATGCAAACCACGAGAGCACAGATTAAGTAGATTTTCGTAAGGTGTCAGGTGCAGCCTAAGAGAATAAAAAGTGGAAGAAGACACAGAAATTTTGGAAGTGGTGACTCGCAAGATAAGGCATAGAACAGCGATTTGAAGTAATATTAATGAATCAGAGTTTACGAAGAGTAAGAACAGCAGGATGTTGATATATTTGTACGCGAATGTGTGTGTGTTGGGGCGTTGGTCTGCTTCTGATGATATTATGTTCTCTCGCGTTTTCTTTGGCAGATGCCATATGCTTGATGGGGTGTGTGACAACTATGCATGAAATAATATCCGAGTCGGTGCATGCAAATGTGGAGTGATTTGTTGTCATCATACGGCTGTAGTCCTTCGCCTATAGAAAAATATCCCCAATAGGGCGTCCCAATATGAACCGGAGTGTTGTCGACCCACTTGAACTTTCCATCGAAGGTCTCTCGCCAAGCACCCACCCAGTAGTCGACGTCGTTGAGGTCTGTAATCACAGTAATACATCAGCACCAAGGAACAATTCAAATATAATACAGAGTTATTGTGAAAAAATCTATCTGTAGCAAACTACTCAGGAGCTGTATCAAAAGTGCATGTTGTCGATGGAAGTGAAGACTGATAGAGGTTCAATAAATCAGTCGTGAGAATTGAAATTTATCTGCATCGTCTTGTCAAAGTATATTACAGTATGTTGTTTCTGTGTGAAATGTAATGGAACTGATAAAAATTTGGCCTGATTATTCCATTGCAAGTAAATAAAATCATAATGTAATCATTACATTTCGTCAAATAATTCCTAAGACCAATGCTGCATTCCCATGATACGTCAACATGCGTTTGATTCCAGCAGTTAACACGTGCGCGATATATACGCGTCCAACGAAACCAAACACGGAGGGCAAAGGTGGACTCTCTCTTTCTCTCTCTCTCTCTCTCTCTCTCTCTCTCTCTCTCTCTCTATATATATATATATATATATATATATATATATATATGTATATATAATATATATATATATATGTATATATATATATATGTATATATATATGCATGTGTGTGTGTGTGTGTATGTGTGTGTGTGTGTGTGTGTGTGTGTGTGTACATATATATATATATATATATATATATATATATATATACATATATATATATATATGATGTGTGTGTGTGTGTGTGTGTGTGTGTGTGTGTGTGTGTGTGTGTGTGTGTGTGTGTGTGTGTGTGTGTGTGTGTGTGTGTGTGTGTGTGTGTGTGTGTGTGTGTGTGTGTGTGTGTGTGTGTGTGTGTGTGTGTGTGTAAAAGAGGGGAGCAGATTTTCTGTAAGACATGTGGAGCTGAAAGCGACATTCATGCATTTTTTTTTTTTTTTTTGCGTTCTCAATATTTCTGATGTCATTCTTTCCTTCAATAGGATGTGCAAAAACTAAATTTTCATAACCTGCCATCTATTCAATGTTTCGTCTTTAGTATGACATCTTCAGGGTTGTCTGTAATGACATGAGACAAAAGATTACAAGTTAGTATTATACATATGCATACATATACCAAGGCTTTTCCCCCCTTACAAGGGAGGTAGCCAAAAAGGAAAAGGCATAAAATCATTCCCACCTATTCCATCCCTGAATACACTCCACACCCCTCCACCCTCCATCTTAGCATCTCCTGGATGACGGGTCATCCCTGCACCCTGTCCACTGCCCTGGGTCAGAAGCAGTGTCGCAAGACACAGCACATCCACAGCAAGGCTGCTTCATTAAATCGGCGACCCTCCCTCTCCGTCCCCCCTTGCATAAAGGAGAAGACGGGGAGAAATCCCTTCGGGATGTGTCAAATTTGCTCACACATACTACCTCACAACATCATCCATATTCAACCATTCTCCATTCACCCCTATCTTCTGTCCTCTCCAGTCCTTCCTCAACAGACATTCCCCTCTTCCCCAAAGCCCCCTTCATCCCATCCATCCACCTCATCCTAGGACATCCCTTCATGTTCACTCCCTCCACATCTGCCCTCCATTCCTCTTTTACTAGTCTTTCTTCACTCATTCTTTCCACGTGTCCAAACCATCCTAATACTCTTTCATCAGCCCTATCTCCCAACCCCCTTTCCACCCCTGTTCTCCTCCTCACCTCCTCATTTCTCACTCTATCCAGCCTAGTAACCCCCATCATACTTCTCAGACATCTCATCTCAAACACATTCAAACTCCTTCTCTCTTCCTCTCTTATGTTCCATGTTTCTGCCCCATACAGTGCTGTTGGCACAATCACTCCTTCATAAAGTCTCCTCTTAGCATCCATTCCCAAATGTCTATTTCTCATTGCACTTTTTAATCCACCAAGTCATTTACTCGATTCTCTCAATCTACATTCTACCTCCACCTTTTCCTGCCACATTTGCACCCAAGTATCTAAAACTATCCACTTCCTCCAGTCGCTCTCCCTTAATGCTCACTTCCAGACTACTGCCACTTTCACCCCTTGTACATCTCATCACCTTACTTTTACCCACATTTATCTTTAGCTTTCTTCTATCACACACTCTCCCAAACTCTGTCACCAACTTCCTCAATCCCTCCTCCGATCCTGCCACAAGCGCAGTGTTGTCCGCAAACAACAGCTGGCTCACCTCCCACTTTTCTCCATTTTCTTTAGCCAACTCCAATCTCTGACCCGGTACCCTTGTATCTACCTCTCGCACTACCCCATCCATGTATAAGTTGAACAGCCAGGGCGACATAAATTAGTATTATGAAAACAATTAATATTACATGAATTAAATAATAACACATATGATGGTACTTACATCTAAAATGGTGGTACCAACCCCTTCCCAACCCTCCTGGTACCATCTTGTCTTCGTTCATGTAAGTACCATCATATGTATTACTATTTAATTCCTGTTTTATTAATTGTTTATATAATGCCAGTTTGTATTTTTTGTCTCGTGTCATTACAGTCCTGAAAATGTCTTATTAAAGACGAAACATTAAATAGATGGAAAACTATGCAATTTTATTTTTTGCACACCCAATTGAAGGAAAGAATGACATCAGAAATATTGAGAACGCCAGAAAAAAATTAAATAGTTGCAAGAAGGCTGTTGCTTTCAACCCCTCCCCCCATCACACACACGGTTTTCAGATGAAGTGTACCTACTTGTGACTTCGAGATGTCTAATGAGGTGCCACATGAAATCGGCGGAATCGACAATGACCAGATCGGCGCCCAGGGCCACGCACACCTGCCTGACGCTAGTCCACGCGCCCACCGTGGTCCGCTCGACGAAGACGCAGCGACCAAACACGTCCACAAAAGGAGACTCGCACGCTGGAATAGATAAAGTAAGACAAATAAAATCCACACACTCACACATATGTACATGTATATACGTATATATGTGTAGATATATGATATACATGTACATATATTCCTCGTCCACAATAATTGGTGGACGCAAACGAGCCGTCAGGTCAATCAATACTATTCTCCGTATTCGCGTCACATGTAGCAGAGAACGGAGTAAAGGGTAGTGGATGTGAAGCATATATTAAGGAAAGTAGGTAGATGTCATGGGGGGAACGAATAGTACCATAAGAAATAGGTATCTGGGGATGAGCGAAAAGAGAAGACTGTCCAAGAGAGTGACTGTGACCAAGCCACTGGACGGAGCAGCGACTTGGAATTTGAAAGGAGCAGAAAGGAAAAGCCTAAACCTATTTGAGATTAAATATTCAAGAAGTATGGTGAAGGTTACGAGGATAGATGGAAAACAGTGTGTGAAGGAAAGCTTGCAAAAGAAATGTGTAAAACAAAAGTAATGGGAAGAATTTGGAGGGGAAGACCAAGGATGAGGTGGATAGGCGAAGTGAATGGGTCATTGGATGAAAGAGGAAGGTCTGTCGAGCAAGGAAGAAAGCGTGGGAAAAAAAATAGGATTGAATGGAGGAATATTGTGAATGGATGAAAGGATGACGCGACTCTGTCTTGAGTGGATGAGGGGGGTTGTTATATAATGACGCTGTGGGAGGGGTAAGGGGAGCTCTGGCTGCCGGGCCCTACTGTGGAAGTGCTGTGTCTTACTGCATTGCATCTGACCCGAGCAGTGTGGCGATGATCAGGGATAACTCTTCATCTACGAAATACTAAGACGGGGAACACGATTTTTTTTTTTAGTAGGTGTGGGTTGTGTGTAGACGTGTACATGATTCGACTTAGCCGCCCCTCTAACAATGGCGGGGGGCTTTTGGTGTATGGATATACTTTGTCAAATTTACAAATTTGATCCCTGGAGACAAACCAAGCCAAGAAAACCTTTCTTATTCCCTAACCGTCCTCTGATATATCTAAAAGAGTTAACGAGTAAATAACCAGATGGAATAGACTTACAGAATTAATGAGCGAATAATGATGATAATAATAGCTACCTCTAAATAATTATGATAATAGTAACAACCTCCGAAGTCCTAAAATGTTGACGTCGATAACTGATTAAAATTGCCTGAACTTTATTAATAATTCTATATATACTGTTAACACTAATTGTAGTAGTAAAAATCACATACACTTTTTTAGGTCCTTTACGAATTCTAACTCGCGAGTTTTAAGCTGTCCTCGCACGCCTATGGTTGTCTACCAGCTGATTGAAATCACCTGGCGGCAGTCAGAGTAGACACAAGAGGAGAAGGCAGACGTCCACATATTAGCAGCGTTCAAGATAACAGTGAGAAAGATGGCCTTGTGGGAGAGAGTCAGAACAGAAAAAGGAGGTTAAAACGTCGCTCACTCCGGAAAGGGATGCGGGGTCCTGGTCGACGCGCGACCTGTACTCACCTGGACTCTCTTTGGCGTAGGTGGAGACATTACGTTGAGGAGTCTCCTCCGGAGGTGCCACCAGCGAGGTGTCCGGAGCTTCCATCTGCAAGACTTTCTTCTCCAGGAGGTCAACCTTTGCCTTCAGGAGCGCGTTCTCGGACACGAGAATGCTCACCGAAGACTGCATCACGCCAAGTGAGGCTTCGGCCGCAGCGAGACGCACCTGCTGGTCCTCACCTGCTCCTGTGGAGTCCAACACCTGCTGGATAAGGTTGGCCAAGTCACTCTTGTCGATGCACTCATTCGCATGGCACGATTTGGGGCCAGCCAGGAGGCCAGCGAGGAAGACCAAGTGGAAGAAGAATAGCATCACGAAGAGATTACAATAGACTTAGGTGGACACGTCCTTTTTTCTAATACAAACAAAACTGGGTGGGGCTGAGAAGAAGCTTGTTTGCAGCGTGTAAGGCGTATCGTCTTGTAATCTCGTCAGCTAAGGAGATCTTCCTCTGTCCAGAGCAATGCGAACAGTTCAACGTCTGTTGGGCAACTGCTGCCACACTGTCTGTTTTCAGGGAAGGCGGGAGTGGGAGAGAAGAAGAAGAAGAAGAAACAGGATGGCGGGGGAATTCTGGGAGAAGTGGAACACGAGTAGATAGTGGAAGAGAGGGTCTCTTTCTTTAAGGGAACCCGCACAGAGCCTCTCACTGGCAGCATGATTTGCCGAGTGGCTTGGGTGTACATGACTGTGGGTTTCCTTCAAGAGTGAACCGTGGCAACAGATTTAATACTCTCTTCATTATACTCGGCGCTCATTTTCTGCACTTCATCGAGGACCAAAGTATTCATCTACGAAGCTTTTGTTTATCTGTTTCCATTTCTCATAATCATTATTGTATGTCACTGTACGCAACATCTATAATTTCAATCTAGCTCATGAACAGGAAATTGAAGTTAGGTTATCAGATGAAAAACATGGATGAATGGTTTCTTCTAGTGAAACATTAACATAACAAAAACAATAACATAAAATACTGAGAACTGGTTCTTGATTCAACCTTCACCTGACAACAAAATACTATGTGTATTACATCTCAATATACATCGCATATCAAATTTCTGAGCAAAAGACAGCAAATTTAACCCATTAGACTCCGATGACAAGATGTCTTGTTATTTGGTCAAATAAAACAAAAAATCATAAAACACCAAAATGTTTGATCAAACACCAGAAAAGTATGACGTCAGTCCTCGCTTCGCTGCGAGCGAAGCGAGGATTGACGTCATATTTTTCTGGTGTTTGATCAAACATTTTGGTGTTTTATGATTTTTTGTTTTATTTGACCAAATGACAAGACATCTTGTCATCGGAGTTTAATGGGTTAATGGTGATATTGCTGAAGTTGGCATAGTACCACTAAGAACTTCCTAACCTAACCTCACCCAGTATAACCCGATACAAATAACTAAGGTACCACACGATAGAGCCGTGACATACTCAAATATCCCATAAATCTAGTTTAGGTTAAATGTTGGTGGGGTGCTTGTGCGTATATAATATGCGTGCGTGTGTGCAGTGTGTGGTGTGGTAAGCACAGTCACCCCTCCCCTCTCTAGTTGTTACTGTTTCAATATAATTTCAGTCATTTAATACTATGCATGTTTGGAATCGATAAACATCATGATAAATATCATGATATCGTGCTAATGAATTGTAGCTTACCATAGTTATCGCTAAAAATATCCTTGAAATTTGAAAGGAACCTGATGAACACAGATCAGCCATTTTTGTTTTCCTCAGTGATCGCCGTATGGCGTCACTACCTGTTAGTACCGCATCTCGCCACTGTAAAGCGCCCTATTGTTGAGAAAGGTGTATAAATTGACACGGTCCGAAGGGGTTTCTCTTCGTCTTCTCTATTTTCGCATGAGGTGACTAGGAGGGCGAGTTATCGTGCTAATGAAGCTGCTGGCCTTGCTGTGGGCGTGCTGTGTCTTGCTGCACTGCCTCTGACACGGGCACTGTGAAGGGGGCAGGGATGACCCTTCGTCCAAAAAGAACAAAGAAAGTAAATGGGTGACGGATGGGAGTGGGGAGGGTGGGGGGTGCGTGCCTTGGCTGGCTACCTTCTTAGTAAAAGGGAAGAAGGGTATTGGTATGATGCAAATAATTCTTATCATTACAGTTACTTACTTCTATCTATTGTGTTTACTTGTATTTAGTTTATTTGCTTTTTACTGGGTGTGAATGTTGGATGGGTGTAGGATGGATGAAGAATGGATATCTCCTTTGACGCGGTCACTCCCATTAAAAGGGGAAAGGGGCATTTTGACACATGTATGTGTGTATCAAACCATGTACCGCCGCTGGTAGGCTGGCGAACCGGCAGCGTCTGAGCGCGTTCGTACCAAGTAAGACCTAATGTGGGAATGCTCCTCGAGAGCTTCGCAAGAGGACCGACAGACCCCTCTGGCCCTCAGATCGGCAGCAGCTCTCCCGTCGTCGTTGCCAACTAATAGCTCTCAGCGACTGGGCAGTCTGCTGCGCATAAATTAAGCAGAATTCATCAATATATATATATTCCAAAGGTAAGGACTCTTGCAATATTTTAATCAAACGACTTACACATGTGTACAATTTGCTTTATTGATCAATGGAACCACTTGAAAAGTGTAAAACAGTCTCATTCCGTTAACGGTTGTGCATGCTGACAAAGGTTCCGAAGACGAATCAGTTCAAACTTTACCTGTTGATCAATATCTACCCACCAAACACACGAAGGAGACGTTCAGGTTAATTTCGTTGACAGATACCGAATACTCGCCAAAGTCCCCTGACCTGAACCATAGGCATGAGAATGACACGAACTCGATTTCTTGCCCGGCAACAGAAGATTTGTTTCCCGGCAGGTCCTCTCCCTATTTCCTTCCTCACACTTAAGGTGACGCCACAAATCCTACCCACCTCGACATTCTGACATTCTAGCAACTTTATTTCCTTCACTGTTCCACTCAAGGAGTGGTCAGAACTGGCGATTGCTCCGCTCTTTGTAGCACTTCCAGTCGGTGACATAGAAGCAGTCCCACACCAATGCAACAAAGACACCAGTAGGGCCACCCACCGTAGGGCCGCGGGCTTCCAGTCGGCGAGGCGACGCACATTTACCTCAGTTTTCTCGGCCCATGTTCCTCGTTTCTGCTTCATCGACGGCTGATGTGTTCGCACCGCCTTGGTTCGTTGGCCAGCTCCACTCCCCCAGCTGCCTCTTGTAGCTCTCTTTCGCTCTCACAAGAAGGAAGTAAGGAAGGAAGATTCTTACGGTGGGCAGGCAACCCCTCCTTCCCCTCATGCAGAAAAAGAGAAGATGGGGAGACATCCCTTCGGACTGCGGCAAAACATCATTCACATATAACCACTCCCTACTCCCTTCCATCCCCTGCCCCCTCTCTTCCTTGTATCATAGCGTCGTCAATACACAGTCATTTTCTACTCATCCCTGTCTCCTGCTTTCTTCCGTCTTGCTCAACAGATTTATCGTTTTGGCCGATCCTCCAGTCTCGGGAACAAATGGGTATTTTAAGGTGAGACGCTGACGCACGATAACTTCTGGTAGGTGAAGCTTCTGGTAGTCGGGAATGCGTAAGACATTGGTTGATGTTTCATAATTGAGAAATTAGAGATAAAGAGAGAATGTCGAGATGCACTTAGCCCAGCAGTAGTCTGGAGATGTCCGATACAATTCGGAAAACACGAAGGCTATGCACTTTGCGTGGAGATGGGCGTTCGTTGTGGTCCAAAGGACTTGTTTAGCCGAGTTATCGTAATCGACGAATGTAGAATAATTTCTGCTTAGATTCAGGTGGGCCCTGGACATCTGCTTCTTTTCTTGTCTTCTTGGTTCTTTTCTCGTTCTGGATCTCTCTGCTTCTCATCTCTATTGACTCTTCTATTGATTCTGTATGTCTCTCTCGGGTCGCCCTCTGCTTCGCCTCAGGAATGGGTGCTTACATTTCTTGGGATGCCAAAACGCATGCAAAGCAGGTATTTTAAACATATTCAAACAATGGGAAAGTAGAATTGTGGCATATTGTAGTTGGCATAGGATACTAACATAGTGTACAGTGCAATAATGTGCAAGGGTGTAGAGGTGTGCCCTAATCAGCAGTGACGATTCCCATACAAGAGCTCTTTCATACGGCCATTAAGGCTCTATTTCATAGTTGCACGCTTCCAGTACAAGGACTCTTTGTTACGGCTGACAAGGCCTCATTCATATGTTCACTAGACGTGGCGTCGTCTCGCTCTGCGTAGCGAGCCTCAAGTCATTCTATACCCGTCTGTCATATTGTGAGCACGTAGCGCTCCATGTACGCATAAAGCCACAGTAAAGCAGTTAATCGTCACGCCCATCGTGTTTCTGTTGCAATCAAAACATAACATGGCGCAGTGAGTAGGATCAATGCAATAGCTTGCAACCTGCAACAGTGAAACATGGGACGATACGCAAATCTGTGGCGCGCGCGTAAATGAGGGACAGTAAAGTGACGATACACGACCAGGTGGCGCTTTCGCGAGTAAGATGTCGAAAGAACCGTGCAACAGTGTGCATGCTAGACCATGAGAGCAGTGCAGCGCCGTTCAACAGTGTGACGCGCTTCTGCGGGGCAGTAGGGGTTCGAATAAAGAGACCTTTCACCTCCCCCCCCCCCGGACATGGAGCTTCTCGGCAGAGCGCACCCGACGCGACCGCGACCCACATAGGGAGCGACGATGACGTAACGCGACATCCCAGCTGACTCACATAGGCCACGCCCACCAGCCCGGACCATGGCATAACGGAGTGATTCATCTTCATCGCTAGAGGACAACGTCGAATTACTCGCCCTGCTCGCGCTTACGCCGAACATGACGCTTCCACGGAATGGTGGCGGAGACGTCGGGGAACGCATAGCGGTGATGCAAGAGCCTGCAACAAAAGGGGGCACTGGGAGAAGTATTTCAAGAAGACCAAGGATCGGGACGAGAATTGCCACGAGTCGCCAAGTCTCAGCGCCGCCACACCTCCCCCCCGGGAAGGCCGGCACCTGCCGCCAGATGTCCGACGGCTCCAATCGCTCTCCGCCACCTGTCAGCATCCTCATCTGCTTCGGGAACGTGTCCTCCAGCTTGGTTATGCTGCCTTACACAGGTGCGGACGTCACGATGATAGGAGTCAGGCACCTGGGCATGCTGGAAATATCTAGGGCCAGTCTTACAGCCACCTCTCTCAGCGCTGACATATATGGCCGATGGATCCCAGATGCCCCCCACAGTGGGACGCTTCCGGGCTACTTTGACGCTCAGGGACATGGACTGCGCCGCCTACATACGGGTTCACGAGGGGGTCCAACCACCCCTCCTCTCCTTCGGCTTTCACACACACACGCGCGCGCTCGCGGTTCGACGGCGCAGTGGTAGTTTTCGCAACTGTTACTCCAGCGGTTCGAGTTCGAACTCTCGTGGGAGGGGTTTTGTGTGTGTAAGGTCACAGCATTACCCATAGGTCGGTCATATATGAGCTCTGATGTCAGAGCTTCTAACCGGGAGGGTAATAGCTGTCGATCACGAGTCTATCACGTGATCCAAGACCATTGATAATCACACACAAACACACACACACACACACACACACACACACACACACACACACACACACACACACACACACACACACACACACACACACACACACATACACACGCACACGGCTCGTCGGCGCAGTGGTCTGAATTCGAATCCCGCCCAGGACTGAAATAACTTCAGTATTGGTGCACTGCGAGCCGGTATTCCAACTCGCGTCGACTGAGAGTTGGGTGTGTATGTATGTGTGTGAGTAAGGTCACAGCATTACCCATAGATCGATCATATATGAGCTCTGAGCTCCAATCCGGGAGGGTAATAGATGTCAATCACGAGTTTAACACGTGATCCAAGTCCATGGTGAATCACACACAAACACAAAAAAGTGTATGGGGAATGTGAATTGTAGTTGCGATTTTTCTTCTTGCGTGGTTTCGCTGAACAGCCCACAGGAATAAAAGTCACGATTACGATTGTATTAGTTCTATGAAGCAGTGACTGCTCCCGCGCTGTCACATTCAAGTTCCTCTCGAACGTCGCCAACCGGATTGGACGTCGTCCGTTGTTCGACCGAAATGTTCGTGGGCGTACTGAACGACTAGATTATTTTGCTCCGACCCGTCAACAGAACGAATTAGCTCCGATTACCTCCACATCCAGTTCCTGCCCTCTTAAGCTCAGAGTAGGTTAGTCCACTAAGCACTGAAACAGTACAATTTTGTCCAATTCAATTTGAAATGTGGTTTATTCATTCATTGGCAACTACAGAATCTCAGAGGCTCAGGCTTGCGTGGTACTGGTAGGTTAGGCTTAGGAGTAATGATGATATTTACTATGACTATTAGGTTAACGAAGATATCTGCAGGTAGTTGTTGGCCTTGTGTACGTACCATTTACCATTATTGACTGTTTTGGCAATGTTGTGTGAGCACCTGATCCAACACAATATTTCACCCTGAAAAATTGCAACAGAAAAAAGATAAATCATTTACTGACAAACTAAGTCTAGGTCAGTACAAGCACACACAGACACAAGACACATGTAGGACCATGCTTAATTTGAAACTAATTTAAAATCCCTTTTGCAATTGAATGACTCCCTTGGCCTAACATGCCTTATCAAATAGATAAATTTTGAATTTGAATTTGCTGTTTCCTGCACAATGTGCATTGCATAGCATGCCATCAGCAGGTTCCCCTTAGTCTGCGGCCTGTAGCCATTTTAATTAAAATAAACACTGATATAGTACGATCTTGAAAGCTTTAAAACATTGCGATGGATTGAGAAACTAACTTAGAATAAAGCCTAGACATGTTAGAGAAAAGACCAGACCGGACATATGATGCTGTGGGAAATAGATTGTACCTTTCAACAAGTTCAGCCTGGTTTCCACTAATTTTTAGTCCTCGACACTCCAACCAATGCTTCAGTTAAATGTTGGAATAACTGTCAATACGTTGAATGTCGATCTTGGCCCCAGGGACATCGTCCTCTGACAATAGAAAATTGGAAATGGGTCGTATGTCGCCATTGTTAACTCTTTTTTTAATTTATAAAATGCATTGGGTTTGTCCACATCATCCGGGCTCTTGGTAGTTTGCCCAAGTGCCGATAGAGAGCGTGGTAACTGTGACGTCAGCTTTGCGGTTTGCCATTTTAAAAAGAGGCTGGTGATGCAGGTTGGAGTGATAAAGTGGGGAAAGAGTGTCTTCACCCTTTCACCTTCAGAAGTCCCTCCTAGCTGAATAAAATGGTCTGGACCTCGCAAGAAAAGAAGTGAAGTTGTCGCTTGGCTTAAACGACTTAATCTGTCCATCTATATCGTTGGTTTGGGTCCTGAGTATATTCAAGGCAGTTCCCTTCAGCCAAGGACAACCCTGACAGTAAAGTAAGGTAACAAAAGCCTATAACATCCATAATATAATTGTGGCTTTTAGTCTTTTCCTGGGCTGCTTTACACTCAAACTTGCTGGAACGGTATCTGGTAAATTATTGTAAATGTCTTGAAAGCCCGTAAATCTTTATTGAAGTTGCTTAGAGGTTCATGTAGACTGTCTACTGTCTGATATTACTCCGCTTTGTTATCTAGTCTTATTTTCTCACAGATAACAGACATTAGATTTCTTTAAATACAATATTTGATTGATAAGAACAGCTTTGTGAAGTCAAACTAGAATAACTAGATTTCTTGTATTTGTTTTATGTCATAAAACCATTTATTATAGGACATTCATGTTTTTATCCATGTATGAAGGAGACAGTAATGAAATGTGATTTATTTTTTCTGGTATATTTTGTACACCTCACACAGAATGATGTTATGAACAAAGTATTACATAAGAAGAACATCTTTTATCTCGTATACTCTTTACGTGTTCTATTCTGGCTAAAGCCAGGAGATTTTTATACAGCAAAGAGGAAAATTGCACTTACCGGTGAAATACAAAAGACAAGACAATCTGTGTAGATATGAACTTAGAAGATAGACCGAGTGCAGGATAATGCTAACCAATCACAGCTCAAAATAGCAGATTGAGGTCAGCTCATCATAGATTTCTACCACTCAGTGGTCGTTACATTTCGCTGTACTATAAATTCCAAAAGCTATCCTTACAAATAAAATAGAGAAACGTGGCACCAGAGACATCTAGTAGCTGATATGCGCATTTAATAATACTCTGGCAAGCTGATATACAGCTTTACATTCTTCATTGTGTTTGTTTATATTTGCGTCCCAGATTCCCTGAGAGTGGCATGCATTATGTCCGTCCGTGATATCACTGGCAAAAACACCTTGATAACTGCTTTGTAAAATGGAAATTAACCCGTCATCATAGTGCATTTCAGTTACAACAGTTATGGTCAATATATTCTTCACCACTAGAATATTCGATATACATACATGCAGGGCCGATGTTAATCACTAAAGTCGGAGACTAGGCACTATAGACGACAACCTAGGACGCTAGAATCGAGAGACGTCACACAAATTTTGGACATCTTAGACATCATTTATTAATCCAGCTAAAAACAAAATACACATCTATTAAAAGAACAATTGCAAACTGATGACAGTAATACTGATAAAAGAATTGGATGGAAGTACTTAATTTCGTTTAACACTGTGTAGGCTAATTACTTTATCAAAATTCACTGGAGAAGGAGTATGGGAGGACACAGGAACTATAATTGGCCTGCGACATTAAACTGGCCCTGCGTGTAGGTATAGAAGGATTACAAAGAAGAAGCATGCCGACAGGAGACCTTTTGGTCCATAACTAAGTCGGATGCGGAAAAATGATAATGATGATAAATAAATAAAATAAGAATAAATAAAAATTATAAAGATATAAATAATAATAAATAAAATAAATGAATGCATAGGTATAGTTAAATAATAAACAAACATGTAAATAGTAGATAATAATAAATTGACAGATAACTAATAGTAAATGAAAATCAAGCAAATGATAATAAACAAACAAATAATAACACACTAAGCACTATAGCTATAGATATAGTGCTTAGTATGTACTTTACATGAAGATCATGTCACTAGTAGGAGGTTACACTAAAACAAATGAGCAAGCCCCGCAATAGTCTTACGACTCGTTAGGTTATTTTTTTTTTTTTTTTTTTTTTTTAACATACGGGCACGACACAAGGTTATAGGTCATCTAGGAAAGAAGAAATATATGAATTTTTAATATTTACGTGTTTCAAAGAGCGGCAATACGATTATAAGAAATGAAAGGAGAAATGAATAAATGAGTAAATGAATGAGTGAACAGATAAAAAAAAACAATAAATATATAAATAAATAAAATAAAACAGAGACAAGTGAATAGATAAACAAGATATAAATGTTTATACAAATAAATAGAAGAAAAAAAACAAGTCATTAGATAAATGAATTAAAGAGGTAAATATCTTAACAAACAAATGAACAATTAACGTATACTTTCGTCTTTTGTAACGGATCCTAACAATTCTTCATAATTTTGGTTTTTCGGAAGGCAAAACCTGCCTCACTGTCAGGTAGTCACAAAGAAAACGAAACTTGAGAGAAATGTCATCACGGTGTACAATCTGAAAAAAAAAAGGATCGAACGAGAATCTCTGGTCTACCAGTCAATACTTTGGATGACCACCGTCCAGTAGGCGACGGCGAAGACGAAGAAGACGATGATGTAGAACACCCGAGCGTTGCCTAAGCTAACGCACGACCTCCTCCTCGGCTCTCCGTACGGTTTGACCTCCGTTATCGTGCGATGCTGACGTCGGGCTCGGCGAACTAACGAGGTCAGAAGGTCGACGTCCACAGCTACATGAAGGATCACCTGTTGAACAAGTTGGGTAATAGATTGCGAAAGGGAGCCTGCCCCTCTCCTCTTAGAAAAAAAAAAAAAAAAAAGGAGGATGAAGAAGACGCCTAAGGAGAAAATTGAAAAAAGATAAAATAAAAAAGACGACGCAGATGACACTTAAACGAAGAGGAAGAAGAGGAATTTAAATGAGCAAAATGAAGATGCCTGCCTGAGAAAGAGAGGAAGAATATGACGATGAAAAGCACTGATGACAAAATGAAAAACAATAGAAAAGGAATAGTGACAAGGAGAAAAATATTATAAAGAGATGATAAAGCGGAAAATAAGAATAAAAATACGAAGAAAATGGGGAAGGTGAATAAAAAGAAAAAGAAGAAAAACAGTAAGAGTGACAGACTAAAAGAAAAATAAACGGAGAAATTTTTTTCCATCCCTTCCAACCCAGTAAAGGTGAGTTTTGCCATGACTGATAAAACAGCTGTTGGAAGAAGCTTTCTTTACCACAAACCATTTTGCAAAAGCGGGTTTTTTCATCAACATCAGATCAATAATAAATAGAAAAAAGTTATATTTACAAGTATTGTGCTGGAATACCAGGTGGTATGGTATGGGTACCATGTAATAGAGTATCTCACTTTTAATGACTGTAATTAAGGTCTTCCTTACTCCATCGTCTAATCGACAGCAACGACAGTAATGCGTTGCATAATGAAATACCCCTTTGATACGTATGCTAACATTGTTTATACACTCGTAAGCTTTGCTAAATTGAAATCATGCGGAAGATCCAGAAAAAAGAAATGGGAAAAATACACTAAGGTGCAAAAATCGTACAGATTTTTTTTTTTTTTTTTTAAAGAAAGAGAGAGAGAGAAAGAGAGTGGGTGTGTGGGGACTCGTAAGGGATAGCGGTACCTGAGAGAAAATGTAGGTGATGGCAAAGAAGCACCAAACGTCGATAGCCTTGGTATAAGACGTTCTTGGGAGACCATCAGCAATTTGCTGGTAAAGGGCGTAGAGGACGAGCAAAGTCGTTATTGACATCATAACACGAAGATCACGGTTCTCCTTCTTACAGAAGAGCGAGGCGTAGCTTATGATGATGAGCATAAAAGTTGGGAGGTAGGCGGAGGCGAGGTAGTACGTGAAACGACGGTATAAAATGACTTCAACGACAGCTCGACTGTATCCCCGCTCTTCTTTTAGGGAGGTCACCATCTCCCCAATTTCGTACTCTGTCAGCTTCGCCTATGGGATGAACAAAGTATGTCTCTCGAACACTCGTCTTCTTACAAAGAAATTGTAATCAATGAAATCAACCACAACTGAGAACATGATATTTCAGTGACTTCCTTATTCCTACTTCTCATTCATGACTTTAAGGGTTGAGTCAGTATAGATAGAGAAATAAAGTTCTTGGTCTGTTTACCAGGACAAGGTTATTTTCGAAGTTAGTGTATATTCTTATTCTGGAAAAAAATTATTTTGATCGAGAATATACTTTCCCTCTTTCGTCACAGTTACTGATATGTCTTCTTGTACCCCGATGGCCGGGGTGGGTGGGAGTTTACTCGACTGAATGAAATAGTATCTTCATAGCCAGAATAAAGCCATTAAAGAACGTGACTCACCTCCCCCAGATAGTTGACAATGACGTTACTCCAAGTGGTGTATTCGACCTGCGCAGAGGAGAGCTCGAGGATGATTTGGCAATGCTGTGTATCGAAGGGGAAATTTTGGAGGTCCATAATGCATAGGAAAGGTGCGTTTAGATCCTGCCGAAGTTCAAGGGGGTTCTCTGACCCCGTGTAGATCTCATCTGGGAAAGAGGAGGTATATCATTGGGCGCGACCAAAAAGAAGCTTTAGGTTGTGTAGTTCGTCCCAGTATCTGATTAACATAAGAACATATGAATAAAGGAGGCTGCAAGAGACCATAAGGCCTACACTAGACAGTTCCGTATCCATCACCACCTGTCATCCCCATCCATAAATTTGTCTAATCGTTTTTTAAAACAACTGATAGTTTCAGCGCTTACTACATGGTTACTAAGTTTATTCCATTCATCGACCACAATATTAGTAAAATAATTCTTGCCTATTTCCTTATTAAATCTAAATTTGTCCAGTTTATACCCATTACTGCGAGTCCTGCCCTGTTGTTTTATTATGATGACCTTGTTTGCATCACCCTTGTTATAACCTTCGATCCACTTGAACACTTCTATTAGATCACCCCGCACTCTGCGTCTTTCGAGAGAGTGTAAGTTAAGGTGCCTAAGCCTCTCTTCGTAAATGTGTGTGTATGTGTGTATGTGTGTGTGTGTATGTGTGTGTGTGTGTGTGTGTGTGTGTGTGTGTGTGTGTGTGTGTGTGTGTGTGTGTGTGTGTGTGTGTGTGTGTGTGTGTGTGTGTGTGTGTGTGTGTGTGTGATTGGTTGCTGAAGGCGTGCACTCATTTCACTATCCAATCAGGCGCAGTTACGATGATGTCGCAGTAACATGAGATTTGTTATCGACAGCGTCGCTGGGATAGGTTACAATTTACCACCTGAAAAAATGTTCATAATCTAATACAACTGATGCCCCAGTGCCGACGTCACTGGTGACGCCGTGAGACATTAATCTGATCAACTTGGCAAAGAAGATAAAACATTTTTCACTCAACTTTGCAGGTTGCAACGGACTTCCTGTTTCCGGCTCCCAAAAAACAACATGACTCATTCAAAGTCTTTTAATGCCAAATCAGCTCACGTGCAGGGAAGCATGGCTTGTGTTTGACAACACTTGATGTAAAATAACAGACCATTTATATAAAAAAGAGTGAAAGGAAATTGATTAGGCGGTTGGCCTGGACTCAAGGGAGGAACGTGAGGACAGTATTAGATGACGTCATGTCTGATGCTCCGCCCATTCTTCGGTTGGTACGAACTGTGGAAACAGAGCGAGCTGACTTGGTAGTGACAGACTTCGGATGCAGTTTTCAACAGGGATAAGGGAGGGTTGGTGACAAGTACTCGAACAATGAATAGAAACTTACCGTGGCACAGTCTGCATACTGTCATGGCAAACGTCAATGTCGTCTAACTGAGAGCCGGGTTCCAGCGGGGTTTCGATTGGGAGGCGAATGAAAGAAATCCACCGGCGTGATCCACACAGGTGGAGAGGCAGGTCGAGAACTTACCATGGACAGAGAGGGAAGGGTCGTCTTCCTCGGGGTCCATTTCCCTCCTGACGGTGACCACGTGAGGCTTCTGGGAAACGCGCGGGAAGTCTGCGTTGGGAAGTTGGAAGCGCGGAGTCCAAACCCGGGAGGCCTGTGTCGGATGAGAGCCAAGTTAATGCACGAAGAAGTAAGGCTCCTTTCACACGTATCGACTTTTTGCCGAGCGCCGTCCACGACACGACGTCGTGCTCTCAAATAACCATGGGAATCTATGAACGGTTTCTTATCTCACTAAAACAACCACATGTGAAAGCGTCCATAGACGCCCATGGTTACTGAGAGCATGATGTGTCGTGGACGAAGCACGGCGAAAAGTCGGTGCGTGCGAAAGGAGCCAAAGAAATCACGCCAACGCAAGTACGCGCGCGCGCGCGTATGTTTGTGTGTGTGTGTGTGTGTGTGTGTGTATTTACCTAGTTGTATTTCACGGGAAGGAGAGCTACGCTCGTGGGGTCCCGTCTTCATATCTCATTTTATCTAAACTATTTTTAAATTCATGTATTGTTCTTGCACACACTATTTTTTCATCCAACTTGTTCCAACTGTCTATTACTCTGTGAGGAAAGCTGTTCTTTTTCAGATCTCTTCTATAGCTGTCCTTCTTGATTTTCCTTCCGTGTCCTCTTGTGTTTCCATCATCCCATTTTATCAGATTCTCTCTATCAATAACTTCTATGCCTTTCATGATTCTGTAAATAGCTATCAAATCTCCTCTCTCTCTTCTTTGCTCTAATGTCTGTAGTTCAAGTTTTGCTAGTCTCTCTTCATATGATAGTTTTGAGAGTGTTGGTGCCAATTTTGTAATTGCTCTTTGTATTCTTTCAATTTTTTTTTATACATTTTTTTGTACTTGGTGACCATACTGTTGCTGCATATTCCAATTTTGGTCTTATCAGAGTGGTTAGAATTTTCTTCACCATTTCTTCATCCAGGTATGCAAATGCCACTTTGATTGTTCTTATCAAATTATAAGTTTCTCCAAAAATCTTATTTATATGTTTTTCAGGTGACATATTATTCATAACAATGACTCCCAGGTCCTTCTCATTTTCTACTTTTTTTATTCCTTCTTCTCCCAATTTATATGATCCTATTATTCTGTTTTTGCTTTTGCCAAATTCCATTATACTACACTTTTTAGTGTTGAACTCCATCTCCCACTTCCTACTCCATTCCTGTACTTTGTTCAGATCATTCTGTAGTGACTCACAATCTTCATCCGTTTTCACTTTTTTCAACAGTTTTGCATCATCTGCAAAGAAGCTCATATAACTTTTAATTCCTTCATCCATATCATTAATATATATAGCAAACATTATTGGGGCCAGAACTGTTCCTTGTGGGACACCGCTTATTACTTCATCCCATTCTGAGTGTTTATCTCTTATCACCACTCTCATTTTTCTTCCTTGCAAAAAGTTTTCCATCCATTTAAGCAGTTTGCCCTGTATTCCTCCTTCAGTTTCTAATTTCTTAAGCAACTTTTTGTGTGGTACTTTGTCAAAAGCCTTTTTCAAGTCCAGAAATGCACAATCAGCCCATCCATCTCTTTCTTGTATTATGTCTATTAGCCTTGCATAGAAACATATCAAATTGGTGACGCATGATCGTCCTTGTCTGAATCCAAATTGCCTTGTATTTAGCACGTTGTTTTTTTCTAAATATTTTACCCATCTACTTTTGACAATTCTTTCACAAATTTTTGCTATTGTACTTGTTAGAGAGACTGGTCTATAGTTGGTAGGGTCTTCCTTATTTCCCCCTTTATATATAGGTACTATATTTGCTTTTTTCCAATCCTCTGGGACTTTTCCTTCTTTCAAGGAACTGTTTATTATGCTATGTATTTTGTCTGCCAGTTCTTTCCTGCATTCTTTCAAAATCCAGTTTGCTATTTCATCTGGTCCATGCGATTTTCTAACATCTAGATTACTCAAGTGTTTCAATATTTCATTCTTTGTTACTTCTATTTCTTTCATGGGGGGAACTTTCTCTTTCCATTCGATCTCTTCAGGTTGTATGTTCTCTCTTGTAAACACTGATTTAAAATGTTTGTTCATAATTTCTGCCATTTCTAATTCCTCTGTATATTCAACTCCTCCTTGCCTTAATTTTTCCAAATCTTGTCTGTTTTTCAGTTTGTTGTTTACAAATCTGTAAAATAGTTTTGGTTGATCTTTACACTTTTCTATGATATCTTTCTCATATTTTCTCTTTTCCTCTCTGCACGCTTGTACATATTCATTTCTATAACAAGTATATATTTTCCACTTTTCAGGTCTTTTGTCCTTTCTCCACTTAGTCCAAGCCTATCTCTTTTGTCTTTTAACTCCTCACAACTTTTGCTGTACCAACATTTTATATATTTCTTTTCTTGTTTTTGTCTTGGGACATACTGTTCCACTCCTTTTTTATAAAAAAAAATTCAAAATATTCCATTTCTCTTCCACTGTTGTTCCTTCTTTGTATATTCCTTCCCAGTTTTCTTTTTGAAAGAATTCTCTTATTTTATCAAAGTTTGTTTTTTCATACATCATTCTTCCTTTTCTATATTGTTCATTTCTTTTCATGTATTTTTCCTCATTTAATTCCAGTTCAATCAATATATGGTCACTTTTACTTATTGGTGTTTTATATTCAATCTTTTCCACTATTCCAGGTTCAGATGTGATTATTAGGTCCAGTCTCGATGGTTCTTCTTCATTTCTATACCTAGTGTTCTCCTGTATCCACTGTGTCATTGTATGATCAACAATCATCTCGAGTAGAACATTTCCCCATGAGCCGTCTCCACCCTTTGCTGTCATCTCTTCCCAGCAGACTTCTTTGCAATTAAAGTCGCCCATCATAACTATTCTTCCTCCATCTTCCATTATCTTATTTAATGTTATCTTTGTGTCCTCTAACATACTTTTATGTTCACTCTCTTCCCACGAGGCTGTTTTCGGAGGCACATAATTCACCACGAACTTTCTGTTCTTCTTATCTCTATCTTCCACTTCGATCATAATCATCTCTACTGGATTCTTTCCATATGTAACACTCTTCACATTTATACCCTTCTTAGTCAGGAACATAACTCCACCCCCTTGTTTTGTCTCTCTGTTTCTAATCCAATAATTATATGCATTATTACCTACACTGTTGGGTGGTAGTTCACCTTTTAATTTCGTTTCCACGATTCCCATTATGTCCGGTTCTTTTTCCTTCAGATAATCATTCAGCTCATTCAATCCTGTTATTAATCCATCTATATTTGTGTAAGACACTCTTAGTTTTCTGTCACTTCCACTTTCTGTTTCATTCCTACTTGTTGCCCTTTTCCCTCTTGTGTTGTGTGTCCAGTGTTCCTCGTCATATGGGTTTCTTTCTTCCTCAATTTCAATAGGTATCTGTTCCACGGCCTCCCTCTGATTACATAGAAGTTTCCCTGGTCCTTCTCTTCTGAATTTTTCTTTTCTGCTTCCTCCCTAAGGTCCTTATCTCCTTTCCTCTCTTCCTTAGTCATATCATGGGTTACCCCTACTTTCTTAAATATGTCTGCGTAACTTGATTTAGAATCTTTTAGCCTATACAGATTCCTCATAATTCTTTCCTTAATATTTCCTTTCAGAGTCACCAAGATAGGTCTCGCTCTGCCTTCATCTAATCCTTCATACTTTCCCAATCTCCTTATTTCTTCTATCTCACTTTCATAACAGGTGATTCCCATTTCCTTACAAAGTTCGATAAATACCAACTTGTCATGCAATACCTTCTGCTCTCTTATATCTAAATTCATCCCAGGAATCACTTCTTCAGACATTCTATGAAGTACAATGTTATTGACTCTATCCATTCTACTTTGTACCTTCCTAGTT
>NC_134805.1:23897633-23907633 GCF_046742065.1 Oratosquilla oratoria
ATTGACCCTACTGCCCATTCTCTTTTGTGTTGATTGCCTGTAAATATTTTCCATATTAATAATTTCGTTTACTAGTTTTATCGCTAGTTTAATATTCCTTTCCTGGAATCTTCTTTGTTACCTTTACTTCTAGTCTTACGAATTATCTAGGCCCTGACCAGATAGTTCAGTCCTACAGTGGCTTCTAGAAGTGAGCTGGTTCTTAAGCACTTAGACGTTATACGTAACGTCTCTTCACTAACCAGCCCGTCCCGTAACAAAGTGGCGACCCTTGCCAAGGATATTTTATCAGGTATTTAACACATTCTTTTAGAGATGGATGACATAATTCAAGAATTCGTTCAAAATCCAAAGGTAAGTTTCTTAAAGAAACAAACTAAAGACACTTTGATAGAAATAGGCAAGCACTTTGGAGTAGACATTGATACAAGTTTGCGAAAGAAAAAATTACTTCAGGAACTCGTTGAAAATCTGATCGAAGATGAGATCTTATCTCCAGAAGAGATTACAGCTATACAAATTCCTTCAAATAGGTTAGAAATAGAGGCACGACTAACCGAACTTAAGATTAAGGAGATTGAATTAAAGGTCAGGAGAGTAGAAATTGAGGAGGAAGCTAAACTGAAACAAATGCAAATTGAGGCAGAACTTAAAGCTAAAGAGGAGGAAGCTAAACTGAAACAAATGCAAATTGAGGCAGAATTTAAAGCTAGAGAAGAGGAAGCTAAAGTGAAACAAGTAGCTAAAGAGGAGGAAACTAAACTGAAACAAATGCAAATTGAGGCAGAATTTAGAGCTAGAGAAGAGGAAGCTAAAGTGAAACAAATAGAAAGAGAGGACGAAACTAAAATCAAATTGGCAGAATTTAAAGCTAGAGAAGAGGAAGCTAAAGTGAAACAAGTAGAGTTAGAATTAAAGAAGACAGAAGTAGAAGCTAGGATTGTTGATAGACAACCCGTAGTTCAGGAAGGTCATATAGATATTTCCAAGTATGTAAAACTTCTACCCCAATTTTCAGAAGGAGAGCCAGAAATTTTCTTTCTTCAGTGGGAAAAATTGGCACGACAGTTACAAATCCCTAAAGAAAATTGGCCATTAATCATTCAAACACAATTTAAGGGTAAGGCTCAGCAAATTTATACTTCTCTTTCAGAAGCAGAAAGCGAGTATGATAATATGAAAGCTTGTATTTTAAAAGCTTATGAACTAATACCAGAGGCCTATAGACAGAAATTCCGTAATTATAGGAAGACACCTCAGTTAACATACGTAGAATATGCGGCTGAACAAGAGAGGTTATTCAATAGGTGGTGTTTGGCTAGTGAAACGGACACCTTAGATAGACTTAAACAGTTGATTTTGTTGGAGCAGTTTAAGAATACCTTAGAGACAGATCTTAGGATTTTTATAGATGATCATGTTCCCGAAACTTTAACTAAAGCTGCTGTATTGGCTGATGAGTTCACACTAAATCATAAACCTAAGTCAAGGCAAATGGAATCCCAAAAGTCAAAGTCATATATTCCAGATTCAACAAAATACTCTGATCCTTGGTCCCCAAAGAAACGCTTTGAAAATCAGTCTAGCCCATCACATTTCAGTTACAGGTCTGATTTCAATCAATATCCTCCAAACCAACCTTGGCAAAGAATGGAAAGGTTTAAGACTAATCCCCCTGTAACTTGTTCATATTGTAAACAGGTTGGCCATCACATTTCTAATTGCAGAAAGAGACTGACACCCTCATTCTCCAATAAGACACCAACTCTTGTGAGTAATATAAAATCAGATGATTCAAAATCCTCTATTCAGGATAAACTACCAAAGAAGCCGGTATTGTCAAGTAATGTAGAACCCCCCTCATCAGATCATGATCCTTGTTTCAAACCATTTGTATCTTCAGGAACTATATCTCATAGTAGTAGTTCACAACAATATCCTATTTCCATACTCCGAGACACAGGAGCAAAGCAAAGTCTGATTTTAAATTCTGTCTTGCAGAATCTGGGTGAGTCATATACAGGTTATGATATATTGATAGAAGGAGTTGGAGGAATTGTGAAATGTCCATTACATAATGTTTTCTTGCGGTCTGATTTAACAACCGGAATGGTTAAAGTAGCAGTAGTAGACTCTCTTCCCATAGTAGGAATATCCTTATTGTTGGCCAATGACATCGCTGGAAGCAAAGTCATTTCTCCCTTAATAACAAATAACCCTAAGACCTCAGTAGAACCTTCAGATAACTTACAGTTGTTTCCCGCTTCTGCTGTAACCAGATCTCAGTACAAGAAATCTGAAGAGGAGACCTATAATTTAGAATCCCTATTCTCCCAAACTGACCCATCTTCTTCTTCACCAGTTTCTCTATCTAGAGCAGAATTAATCAAAGAACAGAAGTCAGATCCTTCTCTTAAAAATTTGTACGAGATTGTTTCATCTCCAGAAGAAGTTGAAAATATGTCACAAGGTTTCTATATAGAAAACGGAGTCCTAATGCGAAAATGGAGAGCATCCACCGCAACCGCTGACCAGCCATGGCAAGTAAGGAATCAAATAGTCCTCCCTCTTGGTTTCAGGAATAATGTTCTAAGATTGGCTCATGATACTCCCTTAGCAGGTCACTTAGGGGTAAGAAAGACCTTGTTCAACATAACCCAACATTTCCATTGGCCCACGGTTGTCAAAGATGTTGCCCAATATTGTAAAACATGTCATACATGTCAACTTGTAGGTAAGCCCAACCAGAAAATTGTAGAAGCTCCACTCCATCCCATTCCTGTAATGGAAGAGCCATTTAAAAAAGTTCTTATTGACTGTGTAGGACCTTTACCTCCTTCAAGTAAAGGAAATCAGTACATTCTCACAATCATGTGTATAAGCACTCGTTTTCCAGAAGCAATTCCTTTGAAAAATATTAAAGCTCAAAACATAATCAGAGAAATGTTGAAATATTTCACTATGGTAGGATTTCCCAAGAACATTCAAAGTGATCAAGGAAGTAATTTTCTTTCCAACAAGTTTAGAGAAACTCTTGTAACACTAGGTATAAATCATGTAACTTCCTCCGCCTATCATCCTCAATCACAAGGTGCTCTAGAGCGCTTTCACCAAACGCTCAAGACAATGTTAAGAATCTTCTGTGCTGAGAACACTCGAAATTGGGAAGACGGACTCCCCTTTTTGTTGTTCGCCACCCGAACAACAATTCAAGAAAGCCTTGGATTCAGCCCGTCAGAATTAGTCTTCGGTCATGAAGTCCGTGGCCCCCTAAAGATACTTCATGAACAATGGATGAAAGAAGAACCACCAGTTCCTTCTTTGAAATACGTGTCCCAGGTCACCGAGAAGTTGTTAGAAGCTTGGAAGTTGGCAAGAGAGAACTTGACGAATGCTCAACGAGTAATGAAAGGTCGGTATGATAAAAATTCTAAACTTAGAACTTTCTCTCCAGGAGATCAAGTGTTACTTTATCTTCCCATACCAGGAGATCCATTGCAGGCTAAATACAAAGGACCCTATGAAGTCTTGTCCAGAGCCAGTGATCTCAACTACATAATCAAAACTCCAGACAGAAGAAAGAGTTCCCGTCTCTGTCACATAAATACCTTAAAACCTTATCATTCCAGAGATCCAATTCCAATTTGCAGCTCTACCACAATAGAATCGGAAGAGCCTCCTGATAACCTGCCTAATCCTCCTGAGATTCCCTTGGAAAACTCTCAGATACTACAAAATCTTCAGATAAAAGTAGGACACTTATCTGAGAAACAAGATGTAGCAGAACCATTGACTGACCTGTTGAGAAAAGACCACGACTTCGTGTGGACACCTACCTGTGAGACGGCCTTCAAAAACCTGAAGTCCCTTCTCACTAACGCACCAGTTCTAAGGGCACCCGATTTCCTACGACCCTTTCTCCTGCAAGTCGACGCCAGCGACACCGGTATCGGTGCCGCCCTCTTGCAAGAACACAATGAAGTTCTTCACGCTATGGCCTACTACAGCAAGAAGCTGTCCCCTGCGCAGAAGAACTACTCAACAATTGAGAAGGAGACGCTCGCTTTGGTCCAGGCCCTTATCCACTTCGAAGTCTACCTGGGTTCCTCAACTACCATTCAAGTATATTCGGATCACAACCCCTTAAAGTTCCTACAGACTATGAAAAACAAGAATCCGAGACTTACACGTTGGAGTTTATTTCTCCAACCCTTTAATATAACAATTCATCACATAAAAGGCGTCTTTAATGTTTTAGCCGACGTCCTTTCTAGAACATAGCTTTTCAACAGAAAGTGAAAAGCTTTCCCAAACGGTGGAGGTGTAACGTAATATTAGATATTACGTCATATGTGTAATTATGTTATAGAATTGTGTTCCTTTGTATTACATAACTATGTTCATATTTCTTGTCTATGTATGTATTGTAACAATGTTAAGCAGTAACGCCCGTCCACTATATGTAATCTTGCCTACGTGCGGAGAAAGGTGCGCACTCTTGTAGAACAAACAGACAAGCGAAATCCTGAATAGTTCGGAGCGCACAGATTTGACAGTTACTAAATAAGTAGATTGTTCAAGCGAGTCGAGGGTCTTAAAACTACCCATGTTGACGTGTGTTAACTTACCCTCCTCCCCTCCTTTCGCTCTCCCGCACACTTCACCGGAAGTATCCCGCTTCCGGTCCAATGGTATATAAGCGGTGGAAATCGCTCACTCCTTGTCATTTTCTCACATATTGATCTCTTGATAAAAACTAGAAGTTTAGATTCATGAGACGATTGGTGTGAAGTGATCACCCTTTTTGCCTACATTACGTGTCTGATATACATTGCATTACTTTATACTTATATTTGTACTTATTACTTATTTTGATGCATGTTCCTGATCTCTTTGTACTTAGATAGTACCATATTGTATACGTATCTTGTGTTTCTTATTTGAACGATAATTTCCATATTCTTATAATCATGTAACGGTCCCATTGACCCTACTGCCCATTCTCTTTTGTGTTGATTGCCTGTAAATATTTTCCATATTAATAATTTCGTTTACTAGTTTTATCGCTAGTTTAATATTCCTTTCCTGGAATCTTCTTTGTTACCTTTACTTCTAGTCTTACGAATTATCTAGGCCCTGACCAGATAGTTCAGTCCTACAGTGGCTTCTAGAAGTGAGCTGGTTCTGAAGCACTTATCCGTTATACGTAACGTCTCTTCACCAACCAGCCCGTCCCGTAACAACATCCCCACTGTAGTAAAACATGAACTGACATTAACTGTTGAAACGCAGATTCTACAATTCAAGGAAACTGGCAGCCTCTTTCAAAGGTTACCGACACTTGATGTAAATACTGAAACCGTTTACGAGATTTAGACTTATCATCAGATTCTGTGAATTTGAAAAGGTCGGAGAAGACTTTGCTTGAATCTTTCTAAACTTACCAAAGAACACTTTAAAAATATGCCTAACATTTGTAAATGTTTAACTCCTTTCAGTCCATCATTCTGTTTCTCAATATATGACACAAGGGTAATTTGACATCTGAACACTGGAAGAATGAAAGATTGTAACCGAAGTCGTGTCAACTCAAACGAACTCATAACAGTTCAGGAGACTCCGCCCATATTCTCTCTGTGTAAACGCAACCTTAGTCGTTCGCGACCGCCTCGTGTAGAACAGATCAAGTATTGAACATCGGTTTTTCTTTAACCCTATTAACCTTATTCAGATATAGTTCAAGACGTCACGATCCTTGTAGACATGTGGAATAGGTAAAGTATTGATTATTGGATTTTCTTTAGTCCTATTGTGATGTAGTCCCGGGCTTCGAAAGTGCTTAATAATTATATTATCAACGCTTTACTTCCTCTCCCATCCGCCACACTCTCCCACGGCTTGTCTACAATATCATGTTTTTTTTTGTTTTTTTTTAATCTTCATCAGGAAGGGTACAACACCTCCACTGAATGAAATCGCCAAGGCACCAGTCAATAGAAACGGGTTTGCAGTCTGTAGTCAAACTGACCTTTTTAATTTCATAATTGTAAACTTGGCATGCGTTTTCAAATCAGCGGAGGATAGAATCGTCATTAGCACCACCCCAAATAGGTCGTTATGGGCCAAATTCCCGGCCGGATTTTTTTTTGTGGGAACCAGTCACATTAACCAATGGTACGCAATTATACTTCGAGCATCGTGATTGGCTGAAAACCGACAAAAGGCGACACTGACAGCTAATCATGTTTGTCCTTTTTTCCTCCACTTTTACTTCACGCGTCAGTAGTGATCAACATGCCATAAGCAGTGCTCAATAAGCGAGGGAGGTCGGAAGGGGAATTTTCTCCGCCTAATTGGATTTGACAAATAATCTATTCATGTGAGTATTTGTAGGGTCGTGTGTGCCTTGTTAATGCGTGTATGTGTGAATCACCAAAGTCTTAGATCACGTGTTGGACTCGTATTCGACACCTTACACTCACTCGAATAAGATCTCAGAGCTCGTATGTTGTCCAGTCTATGGGTAATGCATTTTACACACACACATACATTAATCCTTGCCCACCATTGGAGTGCCGGGTCGCAGCATAGCGATGCTCAATCGTTTTCAGGCCTGAGACGAAATGGAACTCAGATCACTGAGTTAGCGGTCGAAAACGGTACCACTACACCGTCGTCGAGTCGTTTGTATTTACCTAGTTGTATTTTACGGGAAGGGGAGCTATGCTCGTGTGTGTGTGTGTGTGTGTGTGTGTGTGTGTGTGTGTGTGTGTGTGTGTGTGTGTGTGTGTGTGTGTGTGTGTGTGTGTGTATGCGTGTGTGTATTAGTGGTAGCATTGTCAGTAATGCTGTGCCTCTCCGCGTCTGTTTGCGTTCTATGATAACGTCTATTTTTGAGTTTGGAAAGTACAGGATATCAAATGAAGAGGAGTTGTAAACACCATGTAATGAGGTCTTCGTGTGGGGAAGTTCGCTGATTCACGGTAAGTGTAAAGAACAACTGTATTAAGTTTCACACACAAAGAATACTTTGTCATATATGTATGAATGTTTCCATGATTGTATATGGTGAAAGTGTAGTCGAAGTAATGTATGTATGCATATGTGCATATATATATATATATATATATATATATATATATATATATGTATATATATATATATATATATATATATATATATATATATATATATATATATATATATATATATACACACATTCCTCTCCCTTGCACTTTGAGAATGAGGATTGGCCCTGGTATGCAGACTTTCTTGGTTTTGTTTACGTCATGTCGACATGTAAGTGGCGAGGAGCGACGACTCCAGAGCATACGGTGGGGGTGGAGCGGTTTGGCGAGCCTGTGACACGAGAAATTTAGTGTCTAATTCAGTGGTTCTCAGCCTGGGCTCCACGGACCCCTATGGAACCAAAGAGCTTCACGATCGGGACCCCAAACTAAAAACTAGTGGTATTTAGTGAATGCCAACCGATTCTATTCAGTGTTGAATTGATTTCCAGGAGGCTAGAAAACAGTAATACATAAATATGGGGAAAGAGGATTGAGAACCCCTTGTCTAGTTGGTCTACGCCCTTCGTCTACTTTTGTAAATATAATTACTGATAACGCTTTTTACGGAGCAAATTCAAATTCACGTTTTATTTTTTAGGATTATGTTATTTTTTCGAGGTAAAGTTTATTGTGTTGAAGTTTTAGGGTTTTTATGATGCCCCAGTGCCTGTAGAATTTGTTTATGGTGAGCAAGGAGTTGTGAGACAGGCATGAACCTCCTGTTCTGAAACCATTTTGTTTCGGGTTCATCTTGTTCATATCTTTAAGATACGTGGAAATCTCAGACACTATTAATTTCTCCAATACCTTAATTACATGTGATGTAAGGGCTACTGGTCTGTAGTTTGAAGTTTCTGCTCTGAAACCTCTTTTATAATTTGGTGTAATAATAACAGCCAATAAATTTGATATAACTGTAGAGTCGAAGCTGTTTCTGTATAGGATGAGCAGCGGTATGTTTAATTCAGATGCATTTTTTTCAAAAGTAGTGCAGGGAAATGGTCAGGCCCGGCTGCCGCGTTCGAAGCAATTTGTTTGATAGCTTCAGTGATTTTCTTTTGGGTTACATTTATCCGTCAGCATGTGTTCGGAGGTGCCACGACAGTGGAAAAACTCTGCCGGTGAATGGATAAATTTGTTACACACACACACACACACACACACACACACACACACACACTCACTCACACACTCACTCACTATTACTGTGGGGCCAATAGTTTCCAGTCAATAAAGCTCGAGGCAAGATTCATTACCATCAATCAGGACTTTTTTCAAGAAAAGAAGTGTAATACATAAATAGATGTCCAGTACCCAGCCCATACTCACTTCGACGTAATTAAGGTCCGAGAGGTTCTTCAGGTTGCGGTACTGAAGCCTGATGTCATACCACGACGCCATGATGCTGAAGTCGACAGTCAGCTTCATGTCCCTCGTGTCGATCTGCCGACGGGAGACAAAAATAGATAAATAAATAAATAACGAGGGCGGGAGGTGTCAGTTTACGTTCAGTTTCAGCCACGCTGGCGCACTTTCCCAGCTCTATTCTGACTAACTCTAGGCCATTCAACTCTGGTGAAATTGCTGAGCACCAAGGAGGTCGGGCGGAACTGAACAACCAGATCGCCCGGGAAGGGCTAATGCCTCACCTCTGAGAACCCCTTGACATCCACCACCAGGTCAACCTTGAGGGATTCTCCGTTGACCCCCGGGGGTGGGAGGGCCTCGAGGTATTCCCGTGGTCGGGAGAGCTTGTTACAGCCCATCTCGTCGGTCTGGTCCGGGCAGTCCACCCGGAGGTCACAGCGCATGCTCATATCGACGCAAGTCCCGTCGCCACAAGTGAATTCGTCGTCGTAGCACGCAGACAGAGACAGCGGGAGGGGTGTGCCTGTGCGTGTGGGGGGAGGGGGAGGAGAATATTGTAAATGCACACATAGATATCAGTCCAGTAGTCAGACATTTGGAGTCCATCACTAAACAAAGGCCTCTACCAACCTCACACTGTAGGGCTGCGCCAACCTCTTGTCATGTCAATCCTGCAAACTTCTCCATTTCATCTCTTTTACAGTATATTCGTTCGCCCTCCCTCCCTCCCACTCTCTCTCTCTCTCTCTCTCTCTCTCTCTCTCTCTCTCTCTCTCTCTCTCTCTCTCTCTCTCTCTCTCTCTCTCTCTCTCTCTCTCTCTCTCTGCCTCTCTTTCCGGTTTAATTTTCCTTTTCATCCTCTTTTATTTCAATATCGATCTCGATTTTCTGTCGCCATCCCCCTCATATACGCACCTGCTGGTTGCTCGCAGACGGAGAAGTTGGTCAGTAGTGTCCACGTGTGTAAACCAAAAGGATAAGATTTGTCGTGCGTGAACCAAGATGCCACAGTCTCGTTGGTCCAGATATTGTCCAAGACCCAGCTGTTCCCTTCCAAGTGGAGGATGTACTTCGTGAAGCCCCTGCAGGAGTTGACAAAAAACGAAGAGTCATTGAGGGTATTTTCTAGTGTTCTCAAAGACGGTGATCGTCACGGGTCTAATGAAGATTCCAGAAAAGCGTTTTGGAGATCTGGTTGATATTGAAAGCACAAGAGAGGTCATACTTCCAATAATTAATTCCTCCATTCGTTGCCCTGGTTCTCTCATACAGGAGACACGTGACCCCCCCCCCCAACAACAACCCGCCAACGGCCATCGGTTTAGCTTATATGCTAATGAAGAGATTTTGTGGAAGTGGCTGGAGTGAATGAGTGTAGGAGTGCAGGTGAGGTAGCTGCATTTAGGCACTTAGTGTACGTTGTAAGGTCAATGTTGTGTTGTTTCAATGATGGGCCGTGACCTGAGCGCAGCAAGTGTTGTTTGTCTCTATGGTGATTTCACAGCTGGGCTGATTTCTGTGGAAATCTGAATCGGGAGGTCTAATAAGGTGCATTTGTTTTG
>NC_134805.1:23912633-23927633 GCF_046742065.1 Oratosquilla oratoria
GGCTCTATTACTCTCGTAAAAACTCTTGAATGGTCACAACAACTTTCCTCCTATTCCATATATCTGCAATACCTCCCAAAGTGTCTTTTTGTCTACCCTGTCATAAGCATTTTCCAAATCCATAAATGCCCTTTTCCTAAAGCTTTCTTACATATCTACCTTACCACAAAAATCTGATCCACGCAACCCCTACCTTTCCTAAACCCACACTGTTCTTCAATTACTCCCTCTGTTCCTCTCCTAATTCTCTCAATAAAACCCTCCCATAAGCCTTCCCAACTACACTCAACTAATTAATCCCTCTGAAACTACTACACTCACACTTGTCCCCTTCTTCTTTGTAAAGTGGAACTATACAGGCACTCCTCCAGTCCTCCGGCACTCCACCCTCCTTTAGACAAACATTAAACAACCTCACCATCCAGTCCCTCATCACTGTACCTCCCTATTTTAGACACTCCGCATGAACCCCATCTAACCCAGGTGCCTTAACTGCTCTCATCATTTTGATAACTGCTTTCATCTCATCTTTCTTTATTTCTCCCCCATTTTCCTTATTAATCACTTTCATTTTCTTAGCGGTTCCTACTGCAACTATCTTTTCTTCCCTATCCTCCCTCACATTTAGCAATTCTCTAAATATTCTGCCCATCTTCCTCTTACTGCCGTCTCTTCCATTATCATCTCTCCATCTGCACCTTTTACCTTTTCTTCTCTACTTGATTCATCTCCTCTTTCTCTCTTAATTTCTTTCCAAAACATATTTTTATTACTTTCATAATTATCTGTCATACTCTTACCCCATTTCACACCTGCTCTCCCTTTTGCCTCTTTTATCTTATGTTTTATTTCTCTTTTCTTTTCTTTATACCTCTCGTATGATTCTCTCGTCCTATTTTGTAACCAGTCAATGAATGCTCATTTCTTATTTTCTACAACCTTCTTTTCTTCATCGTCCCACCACTCATTATCTTTCCATCTATTTCCTCCCGTCCACCTTGTTCCACACAGATCATCTTTGCACACCTTGTAACTCCCCCCTTGAGACATCCCCATTCCTCCTCCACTCCTTGTTCTACTTTATCCTTCACTCCCTCTCACTCCTCTCTCAGCTTCTTGTACTCATTTTCTTTTTCATTTAAGCAGTTTACTCTAAACACCTCCCTACCTTCTGCCCTTTTCCTCTTTCTCCATCTATCCTCCACTCTCAACTTGCCTTCCAACAAATGATCTGATATTCCCCAACTCTCTTCCCATAGAACATGTACATCCAAAACTCTTCCTACTCTTCTCCTGGTTACCACTATATAGTCCATTAAAGCCCTATCTACCACCCTTCCATCCACCAACCTCTCCCATGTGTACTTATGCTTTACTTTCTTCCTAAACACTGTACTTACTATCATCAGCTATCTTTCTAGACATATCTCCACCATTATCTCTCCAAAACGATTTTTCCTGGTACTCCATACTTCCCAATCACTCTATTGTTTCATCTCCTATCCTAGCATTGAGATTTCCCAATACCACTCCATTGATATTTCTCTCTAAATCCTCTATGCACTCATTTAAATCTATCCAAAAAGCCTTCCTTTCTTCTACACTCTTCTCACTACCAGGCTCATATGCACTTACAAAAACCCACATCTCCCTTCCCAGTTTCACCTTCATCCACATTAACCTTGAAGAAACCTCCTTCCACTCTACCACACGTTTACCTATCTCTTCACTTACTAGTATAGCCACCCCTCTCTCAACTACACTCCCAAACTCAAACTCGCCCTTCCCTTTCAACTTAGTTTCACTCAATGCCAACACATCCATCTTTCTTCTCACAAACACTCTCCCTATCTCCCCTTTTACTCTCATCTGTACCACATCCATGCACATTAAAAGACCCAAACATTAGGGCTCTGGTTAGAAAACTATTTCCAGACCCACTTTTTTTTTTTTTTTTTTTTTTTTTTTTTTTTAAAGAAATGTTCCCTTTGGGGCTACAGAGAGAAGGATGCATAGGTAGATAGATAAATAGATAAAATAATAGTAATAGTGATGGCCCTTGCAGCTTGAGACCACGGCTTGTTTTACTTCTTGTTTGTACAATGTTTTTTATATTAATGAAATTGTGTTCATAACTGTATTTAGTCACGTTTTTGCAGAAACGCCCACACACAGTAAGTCCTTTCTATCTATACTAAATTTAATAGTAATGGCTCTTGCAGCTTGAGGCCACGGCTTGTTTTACTTTTTGTTTGTACATTGTTTTTGATATTAATGAAATTGTGTTCATAACTGTATTTAGTCACGTTTTCGCAGAAACGCCCACACACAATAAGTCCTTTATTTGTGTATATATCAAATGGTATTTCTATCGTCTTCACTCGCATCCCCTAAAATCCCAGTCTTTCATGCTTGGGTTTCTGTGATATTTACCACAAACATTTCTGTAATTGATAGTGGAACTGTCCTAACAAAATCTAAGAAAGTATTAGAAAGTTGATCAATTCTATCTAAACTGATTTCTTCTTAGCGACAAACGATTCCGTTTTGCCTGATCAGATCACTGCCATTTTGTTGCAAGTGTTCATGAAAACATTTGCCGCTATTTGTCAAAGGCATTCAATACCTAGCCACATCATAGAGTGAGTAACAGAGTAACGGCTGAGAAGTTAAAAATAGATAATGCCTACAGAACACTGGTAAGGCAAAATCGGTAGAATTTCACAAAAGAGTAAAAACTAATCACATTTCACAAAAGAGTACTGGATAGTAGATATTAATCGCATTTCATAAAAAAAATACTGATTAATAGAAGCTAATCGCATTTCATAAAAGAATACTAATTAATAGAAGCTAATCGCATTTTATAAGAATACTGATTAATAGAATCTAATTGCATCTCATAAAAGAGTACCGATTTGTAGAAGTTAATCGCATTTCGTGAAAAAGTACTGATTAATAGAAATTAATCTCATTTCATAAGATAACACTGATAAGTAAAAGCTACTTGCATTTCATAAAAGAGCACTGATAAGTGAAAAAAACATAAAAGATGTCTGATAATGATAGTTCTTTGCACGATAACATCTTTCTGTTTCACTTGGCTCCGAAAATGATCAAAGAACAAACTGGTTAGGTGAGGTTAGGTTAGGTAAGGTTAGGTTACGTTAGTTTACGTTCAGTTAGATTATGAGGTGTTGTTAGGTTACGTTAGGTCGCGTTAAGTTAGGTTCTAACCTAACCTAACCTAACCTAACGCAGCATTAGATTACATAATGTTGGGTTACGTTACATTGCGCTACATTACGTTAGATTAAGTTAGGATATGGGTGATACAATGGACACCTATAGGGTGGCAAAGACCATATACACACAACCCTACAGACACGCATACATATTCTGGCCTGACCCCCCCCCCCCAGGCCGAGTGAATTACATCATGTCACGAAAACATACCACACAAATTTAGTGGATAGTGTCACTGGACGAGGTGGGTTGTAGAGGACAATAAACAGGTCTTGTACACACACACACACACACACACACACACACACACACACACACACACACACACACACACACACACACACACACTCCCACTCCCCAGATATGGGGAGGGGGGTTAGATGTGGGGATGGTAAAATATGGCATGGCCCCAGCACTTTCAAACTTGTCATATGAAGAGAGACTAGCTAAATTGAAGTTACCAACTTTGGAACAAAGAAGAGAGAGAGGCGACCTACTGACCATTTATAGAATCATGAAAGGCACGGAAATACTTGATAGAGAGGACTTACTAATTTGGTATAAGAGAAACGCAAGAGGACATAAAAAAAAAAACTCAAAAAAGATAGTTATAGAAGAGTTCTAAAAAAACAGTTTTCCACACAGAGTGGTGGACACTTGGAACAAAATAGACGAAACAATAGTGTGTGCAAAAACCATACACGAATTTAAGAGCAAACTAGACACTGCGAGATAGAAAGGCGGGACACCACGACCTTAGCTCCCCTTCCCGTAAGATGCAACTAGGTAAATACACACACACATACATACATTCATACACACACACACACACACAGACACACACACACACATACGACTCGGTGGCGTAGTTGGTAGAGCACTGAGCTGCCACAATGGTGGCCCGCAGCTCATGGTTCGAATCCTGCCCAGGGCCGAAATTATTTCGGTACCGCTGCGCTTCGGGTCGTTACTCTGACTCTCGTGGGCGGGGAGTTGGGTGTGTGTGTGTGTGCAAGGTCATAGCATTACCCATAGATCGGACCTACGAGCTCTGAGCTCTCTTCCAGGAGGGAAATAGCTGTCGATCACGAGTCCAACACGTGATCCAAAGAACAAGTGAATACACACACACAAGGGTCAATGAAAGTGGCATCTGACTATTTGGATGAGGAAATGATTAAGAAAATAATAGTTACACTGATGAGACCAAAATTGGAGTATGCTGCAACACTATGGACACCCAGTACTAAAAAGAATATAAAGAAATTAGAAAGAATACAAAGAGCAACGGCAAAGCTGGCACCAACACTCTCCAGATTGACATACGATCAAAGATTGTCCAAATTGGAACTACCAACTCTGGAACAAAGAAGAGAAAGAGGAGATCTACTTGCTATTTATAGAATCATTAAAGGAATGGAAATCCTAGATAGAGATGATTTATTAAAGTGGGGCAGCAGAAAAACAAGAGGACATGAAAAGAAACTCAAAAAGGATAATTATAGAAGAGGTCTGAAAAAGAATAGCTTCCCACACAGAGTGGTGGATACCTGGAATAAATTAGATAAGGCAACAGTGTGTGCAAACACTATTCAATAATTTAAGAACAAACTTGACGGTGAAAGATACTAAGACGGTCACCACGAGCATAGCTCCCTTCACGTATAATACAACTACACACACACACACACACACACACACACACACACACACACACACACACACACACACACACACACAGGTCATCTGGTTTGAATTTGAACGTTCAATCCCACGCCTCTCCCTCCCTCCCTTCTCCTCCTTCCACTTAGACGTAGATGACTGTGTTCTTGCTGAACATTTGTTTGCCTTTCTGTTCTACTCAAAAAGTTTAGAAGAACATCTGGTCTAGGATAGAAGCACTGGTAAACTAGAATCAACAACAACAACAACAACAACCTCGCGTTTGGTCATTGAACTCTGAATTACTGAAGAAGTGAACTACTGATGATTAATTAACTGTTCATGACAAGTTCGACTGAACTGCAAATTAATTTCCTTAATTAACGTGATTAAAACATTTGACTAGATATGTCGCTATCATTTTCCCGCTATCTTGAGCACAAACATATAGACGACAGAAAACGTGAAATTATGACAAATTTCTCATTGGCCTGAAGTTTGCATTTTTCTTTTGTCGTACAGTAGTTCATGCAACGTTTCTAATTCTGAGAGAGAACAATTATATCTCACTAATAGTATGAAAACCCGGAGAATTGAAGATTTACTAGGAAATGTTTTTTGGTCTGCGTGATGTGAGACAGATACAAATCGTCCGAGTTGATTTGTACCCCTAATCGATCACGACATGCAGTACTGCAAGTGTTATATAACCTGACGACAGTCACAACACACAATGCAGATCGTGTGTATTATTGGGAAGATTTAGTGAGACATGTTTCCCTCAACTGAATAAAATCACTTAGGTCAAAGGTGAAATTATCGCGAAGACTCCCAGAGGAGAGGATATTAACCAAAAACGAATAAATAATTCTATAAATGTATAGAATCGCCAAGCTTGTGCCAAACTAGGCCCTGAGGTGATCGTTATATGGTAAATAAAGGAACAAACAAACGAACACAGCTCCTGACATTATAAACGGTTACGTTTTTTCTTTCTTTCTTTTTTCTTCAACGCGGACTAAAATTCAGGAGGACAACGATACAACAGGGGACCGATATAGTGGTATAGATTGTATTTGTATGGTGTCTTTTTCGTGGGGTGAAGTATGAAACACTCCGAGCAAGTCCCCCTTATCGCCATGAATGATCAAGATTGGCGAGCGATGGACTAAAATACATTTCTCTCTCTCCCCTTTTCCTCCACCCTTCCCCCTACTCCTCTCTCAGCCGTGACGTCATTCAGGGGTGGTTACTAGAGTACAAGGGTGCCAGATATGGGGAGGGCGGGTTAGATATGGGAAGTGGTTAATATGGCATAGGGTATAACAGAGCGAGACTTCCCCCATCATTATCGTGGTTTCGTGTATCAATATCGTCGTGGAATACACACACACACACACACACACACACACACACACACACACACACACACACACACACACACACACACACACACACACACACACACACACACATACACACATACACACACGCGCGCGCGCAAGTATATTTAATTAAGACTATTACTCCAGTGCTGAAGAGTCACTTCTTCATTAATGACATGAATAAGAAAAGGCCTTGCCATCACAGGACAACAGCAAACGAATTGGATAAACAGGCAATGGAATTGCCGTGCGGACGGGCGGGTTAAGAGAAGACCTAGAGAATAATAAATATACCTGAAGTCTTTGAAAGCAATGGCGAAGATCCAAGTGCATTTGATAATGGACGAAAAATTGTTTGACGAGAGAGAGAAAAAAAAATGAAGGGTGAATGTCGACAAGAATCGTAATAGCGTTCATTTAAAATGGCTACGTGTGCAAAGAAAGAAATTAAACTTATGAACGTTTCCAATTATAAAGCCGTTGACTGTCAGAAGTTTTCGTGAACGGTAGCAATTACAAACCACCTTGACCGTTGGGCGTGGCCAGTTTGTCCTCACCGAAAGTACAACGCTCCTGCTTCGCCGAACCAGGTAATGAAGGACTTACGCCAAGAGGCGCTTAATCTCATCTGAACAAAAGAACAGGAGGAAGAGAAGGAAATGTTCTTCCAAGATACCAAAAGGAGATACTCTGTTAGGTAGATGCGATAAACTGAATCTAAATAGAATTGAAAGCCGACATGCAATCGCGTTAATGTATATCATTTCTTTGCGCACGGGAAATTGAATTTGCAATTAAATGCAGAAACGGATGGCAAGCGTGGTTAGATATATGCAGTGACTACACAAAAGGAACGAAATACGTTGCGCCAGAGTTGGGATATGCCCCCGTGTCTTCAAGCGATTTTATTCATTTTTGTCGAACTCCCTTGGTAGCCCGATCTCAATACTGACACTCTCCGTGTCTGGTGACACATTTCTTTGTCATTCTGGTTGCTGCCAGTCGATTCATTTAAACTTCTGTGCAAGCACTTAAATAGCTTTACGCGAAAAATCACTGTTGTCAGTACAAGCTGGGAAAGTGACCCGATCCTTCCAAAATAAATAAATAAATAAATAATAAACAAACAAACAAACATAAATAAATAGAGTAAGTAAATGGTGAATAAATCAATAAATTAATGAATAAATAAGTAAATACTATAAGGAGCGAAAATAGAAAAGAAATAAGGAATGAGAGTAGAACAGTTGGGAATAGGTGTGTGCTTTTGACTTTGGCTACCTCTCTTATAAAGGGGAAATAAGACCTTGGTATATAGATAGATTATTAAATTATCCATTATAAATGATGGATAAATAGTAAATAAATAGATATATATATAAGTAGCTAATTGAATGAATAAATAAATAAATAAAATAAGTAATAAATAGATAAATAAAATCTATGTGGAGAGACAGGAGAACGCGTAAAGTATGTATGTGTGCGTGTGTCGAGGCAAATGACATGTTCGTATTAAAATACTCTGGAATAAAGACAAGTGTCTGGATATTCCCTGGAACAAAGTAGCCACACTTGCTTGTCTCCCAAAAATGTAGTGTAATCATGCAATTACCCTGTCTGCATTTGAAATGCCTTCGCAAGTTTCAAACTGTCTCTGCCCGTTTCGCTAATGATTGTTATGACTCGCTCGTTTTGTTTTTGTTTTGTTTTTGTTTAGTGTGTTTCAAGGGATATTGGATCCATGTATGATAGCTGCACACATGCACATGTGCATGTAATATGTAGTATACATACTCAGAAACACACACACACACACATTCGCACACAGACATACATGCACACACACACACACACACACACACACACACACACACACACACACACACACACACACACACACACACACACACACACACACACACACACACACACACACACACGCACGCACATATATCATTTTCAATTAAGTGTAGTAGTGGATGTCATTGACTGCGAGTTTCCTTGTCATTTGTCATAATGATTATATCATTCTTACGCTTTATTGGATCTTGTTTCGAGAAGTAACCCGAGCTATGAGTAATGTCAAACCCATTACTGTTTACGTTGTGTAATGGGATTATTACAAACAGACACAAAGGCCACAGTCCCTCCCCCACACCTTTTTAGGGGGGATAGCCGAGTAAGAACCCCCCCCCCCGAGGAGCTGTCTGTACGTCAGGCACGGTAGAACCAATTCGAGTTTGATCAGGTTTCACATATACAAGGAAGTCAAACAAGTTTTCTTGGGGGTGATTAATTACCGTATTTATTCAAATGATGCAAATGCCACTTGATGGAAGTGTTGAGATGTTATAGCCATACTGATGGTTTGGCATACTTTGGCTACTGATGGTTCTGGTGTTGTTCCCTCCCTGTGCATGATTACCGAGAGTAAAGCGATATAGTTATGTAATCCTCTTAAGTTAGCATACGGCATGTCCCTATGAGTTGCTGTTGATTTATGTATCCAGATGGCGTATGATAGTCGCGCGATCATATAGACTTCTTTGATCACCTCACTACTAAGTAAACATTGTCCCTATACATTGTTGTGGACTTATACGTCCAGATTACATGTTAGCGGACGATCATGATATGTCCTTTTTTATTACCACTCTAGTACGTAGATATCATGTTCCTTATGGATTGCTGTTGGTTCATCAACAGAAATGACACAAGTTGTTAACCCTTCCCTGCGAATGGAGTGTTTTACATAGCTAAACAAAATCATCTAGAAGCACTGTTGCCACATCAACAGGCGGACCTACCACAGCGAAATATCGCCAATTGTTTTGATTAAAATGAAATGCGAGGTGAAGAGGAAGACACGTTTACATAAAATAAGAATGGAAATAAATCAGGTATAGTCACTCTTTAAAGCTGATAGGAATTTATATGTGTTATTTGAGGCTCAAATATACTTTGGCCGTTATACCATCTCGCAAACAGGTGACTCGTTGTACAGAAAGGGCTGGAGATTAAGATACCCATCTCTCTGTTAGACAAAGATTTCTAAACGACTGTGCTTTGCATGCTTACTTTTTATATTTTAACATACCAATAGGAAAAGACGAACATACATATACCAAAGGCTTTTTCTCCCTCACAAGGGAGGTAACAACAACAACAACAAAAAAACGTATAACAATGAAAAATACAGTTCTAGATTCATGTACAAGAGGCTCGAATCACAGGCCAGTTCGCTTGGTTTCACTCACTTATGCCAAGGTTGAGTTCGTTGTTGTCTTTGTTCGAGGTGACGTAGGAGTAGACGTAGGTCTTCTCGCGGAAGTGGTGAACCCAGATCCAAGAACAGACTGAGAACTGGGAGGTCTCGAGTTCGCCTCCCTGAAGCTGGAGAGTCGCCGTGGAGTTAACGGTCGGACGGTTGCTGGGCTGGAAAAAGAGCCCTGTCTCGCATCGTCCTACGGAGGAAATTAGAGATGGACAAAGAAGTTTTACATGGGATTCTGCAGTGTCCGTTACACTCTCGTCAGAGAAGATTGTACATCGTTAGAAGTGACTTTAAGTTTACATTGCGACTTGTACAAAAAATTGCATAACGTGCATTACTCCGTCTCACATACGCTGCGTTTGCGAGAACTATAAACATATCGCAAGGCTAAACGCTTCAAAATATTGGAATTTGGCTCCAGAAACAAATATCTAATCATGGCCAGCTGTATGTTGCATGCTCAAGAATGATAAATCGTAAGCATTTATACTTGTTAAAAAAGAAATAAGCCAAATCGGCTTCTTCAAATTTTATTAGATTAGTTTGCGAAATTGAACGAAACGTAAAGTTTGGAAATCTCGACAGTAAATGTTAGCGACAACTTCAACAATACTAAATACTATGAGGATTCATTCTAACTTTAAACACGCGTCAACTTATTGAAAGAAATTCTAGTATATTGAAATAACTTAGGAATAAAGTTAGAATAGCAAAGAATGGGTTATGGGGGGGGTTAACTCTTAAACTCGTTCTCCCAAAAAATATGAAAGTATTATTATAATGATAAAGGTAAGGGTAATAATGACAGCAATAATGATAATAAAGAAATATATATTAATTATAATGATAATGATGATATTGACGATGATGATAATGATATTGACGATGATGATGGAAATGATAATTGTATTTATGATAATGATGATAATGCGTTAATAAAACTTCTATGATAAAAATTATTAGAAATATTATACAGGTACTTTATAATAATTTATACTTTTTGTGTAATAAAGATTAGGTCATCACGTGTCCTGACAAGACGATCGTGTAGAAATATAAGTAGAATGAAGAGTATAGATGAGTAAAACCTTTCGCTATGATAGAAATAGTTTCTCAGACTCCAAATTCTCCATGGCTGAGGACATTTCATTCCATGACGAAGTCGATAAAAAAAGAAAAAAAAGAAAATGAAATTGTAACAATTGTACTCTGAAATTAATATAACAGACGTTAATTAATGTGCATCTAGAATAGAATTTGTATAGCAACCAATCTCAACAAGAGTTGGTTTGTGGGTTTGGATTTCTTTTTCTAGGTCCTCCTGAGGTACAAATTATGGAAACACATTTATGAAAGCGTCTAACTTGACGTATTTGTTATTAACTCCATATCGGATAGCACAATGTCAAAACAGCTTCATGAAAGATCAAACAAAGCAAAATATTCTGAAAATGATGAGGGACGAAGGGTGGTGAGTGGGCAGAACGCTTGATCTTTTAGTGAATGTATTGTTTACCTATCGTTGTTATGGCAGCAGTTCTCGCGTGGCCGTATTTTGTCAAGGAATTTAGAACCCTTCGTAGTAACGAACCATTTACTCTGTACTGTGATTAACCTGTTCAGTGCCTGCAGGCTGTTCTTTTAATTTCCATTGCACCCTTCTCCGGCTGGCAATTCTCTTATATTCTGGATCCCTCCAAAACATTCTGCTCAACCTTGTGGCAGCCTGTGGGAAGCAATCGCTATGGCTGAAATGCACACTAGATCTAAAACAGCTCGCCCTACAAGTGAAATGGGGTACTTCAAACTAGGGGACGGATGATGTTGAGGTTCAGGAAGAGTTACAAATGATGTTGCTCACCAAGGCTGCTTAGGCACGCGAAGAGAAGAAGAGGCAGGAGCCTGTGGTGGAATTGAGGTTGGAAATGTTTGGCATGACTATAGCTCCTGGATTGTCTGAAATGGTATCTGTGGAGTAGGAATTGGTGTTTAGAGGGGACTGAGTCGCGTCTCGTGAGGTGATGAGTGTGGTGGATCTGGGTTTGGTGTCTGGAGGGCTGCTGAAGAAGATTCCTGTGGTGGCGTTTCTGGAAACGGCAGCGAGGATGGGTCCCGACCAGCGAATGTAGATATTTAAGGTCATCGGGGTCTTCGTGTTCAGGGGGACTGTTAAAGCCCCAAGTGGGCTCGTCATCAAGGGTGCTGAGCTTGGCATTTAGTGAGCTCAATTTGTTGTGTCCAATGCGGTTGTCGTTGTCCTTTCTCGTGTCCTCTTGACAGGCGAAGTAGTTTCTGCCAGATGTCTGGTCCTGGGACTCCATTCTTCTCTGCAAAAAGAAAATGGCCGCGTTAGTACAAAGGATTACAAAGGCGGAGCATACTGACAGGAGACCTTTTGGTCCATATCTAGGTCGGATGCGAAAAAAATAAAAATAGAAATAAATTAATAAATAAAAACTATAATAATGTAAATAACAAATAAGATACATAAATAAATGCATAGGTATAGTTAGATAATAAACAAACAGATAAATAGTAAATAATAATAAATTGACATATAACTAATTAAAACTATATTCATTTCCACACTAGCTTTCTTCGTTGTTTTTTTTCCCTCGTTGGTTCTAATCCCCATCTCTCCTTCTTCCCTTTTCACTTTCCATCCACCCTTTCTTTTCCTTTTTGTATCACAACCAATTTCTATTTCTTTTCCATTCTGTAGCTCTTTCCCTCTTCCTTGTCTCCTTCCATTCCGTTCTCCTTCCTCCCTTTTCTCTTCCCACATACGCTCTCTTCTCTTCCTTTTCCATAAAACCCATTCATTTTCTTTTCCATCCAGCAATTCCTTTTTCCACATCTTCCTTTCTTTTCTGTCTACCTTTCCAGTCCGTTTTTATCAAACTCAAATCCTTTGCGTTCAATGTCCTATTCTCCTCTCTATATTTCTCCTCCATGGATCCCCCCACCTCTTCCCTCACCCACTTCACACTCCTTAATTACTCCCTGCACCCCTCCCCCACTCCCACCCTCAGTAAGCACGCACATCTTTATATTTAACGAAGGAAAAAGGTCTAATAACGTAGACAACGACCAACTGTCGACGACCTGCCCGTTTGGACCCCTGTCCTTGCCTGTTTGTTTGTTTATACATTTCATTTTGTTTATTTCTATCTTTTATCTCCTCTCTTGTTTCGTATCTAGAAACCTAAGATTTCACACCTACACTGGGTCTCTCTAAACTTGTTCTAAATTCCAGGTACACATGTAATTTAGGTTTTATCGACTTTGTACATAAACTATGAAACGACGGGGAGGCATCTAAGAAATATATATAAATGGCTCATGGCGGCATCTGGAATAATATGTATAAAGATAATGCGTGAGGCTTCAGCAAAAGCCCCAAGTCTCTAATTCTAAATCTTAAGTCTCAATGAACCTAAAGAAAAAAAAGAGGTGTTGGTAGTCCCAATGACAGAATATAAACCTCCACGAACGCCCCGATCCCCATTTGAGGCTGAATAATGGAGCAGCAGGTTCAGGGAAATGAGGTGGAATGATTATAGATGAGAAATGTTATGAAAGGGAGGTGTGTGTGTGGGGGGGGGGGGACTCGCCCACGCGAGCAAGAGTAAAGTGGACACAAGTCGCATCTTTACAAGCTTCGCAATGTGTCTGTTAAACACACACACGCACACACACACACGCACACACACACACACACACACACACACACACACACACACAGAAATATAATGTAGCACATTGGTAAAATTAAACTTACAAACCACTATCGGAAAGTAAGATAAGAAATATAGGATTCTATATATTTCGATTCCTTCATAAAGAAAAAATCCCCGGTTACAATACCTCAAAAGGTCAATGGCCACTAGACTACATTACATCGTTAACAGTGACTAAGTTGTTATCTAATGTCATTGGACCAAACTCAAACAATGATCACTCCCAATTTCGTCCCTTTTTTGTACACCATCTATCTGTTTATATATTTTGTACTGTATCTATCTGCTGCAACAGTGGTCAAAATATACAGAACCTTCCACTTATTTTGCGATAGTTATAAGTTTAATGAATGAATAGATAAAGAAGTTGATAAAAATAGAAAAATAATAGATGAACAAATGAGTAGATAGCTAATGTGAGAATCAACACCGTGTCAGATCGAAACCTTTATTGGTACGACGTTTCGCTTGTTACAGCTTTTTCAAATACAGACATATGGTAAACACTCTGAGTACATATAGGCCGACGGGGAAGGAAGGGGTGGGTGTAGGTGGAGGGGCCCCTCCACCTACACCCACCCCTCCTTGATAACCTCTCCCAGTCCTTCCTCGTCGGCCTATATGTACTCAGAGTGTTTACCATATGTCTGTACTTGAAAAAGCTGTAACAACGAAACGTCGTACCAATAAAGGTTTTGATCTCACACGGTGTTGATTCTCACAGTGTTGTCGGCTTTTGCCATTGTGTTTAAATAGATAATAATGATAATGGCAGTAATAATAATAATGATGATAGTAATGACGATGATAATAAGAACACTTAGATAAATGAAAGATAGATATTGAAAGACTTTCAAAGTCACTTTTACATAAGGTAATGTATACACTAATGGCCTTTTCCCCCTTGTAAGAGGGGTGGCCGATTGAAAGCACGCCTCGACCTCTTCGCGCCAGAAAAATACAGGAATAATGTGGCGGTATTCTTATCCCCCGCCACAGGAGCATGGGTAGAGATCTGTTTCGAAGTATGGAAAGAAAAAATTAATATAAAATGTTGAGTGACTGTGGTCCATAGAGGTGTCAGCTAACTCGTCAAAGTATTGACTGCATCTAATCACGTGGCTAACATGGGAACACGTAAAATGCAAATTGATTTCATCTCCTTTGAAAGACTTGCATAGATGCCTCTTCCAATGCATACGACAAGTCTTCATCGGTAATTAAAGTTGGTATTATAAGATTATTTAACGAAAATTAACATATAATTATGCAAATTATATGGGATATAATCGGTGTAATCTGATCACGTGACACGAAAAGATTCATCTTGCAGAACTCAGCACCATGAAATCGTCTTGGAGACGTGACCAATTCTGGACCAGCCAAGCTTCTATTAGCAAAACTGGTTGAAAAAGAAATATGTCTATATTCAAAGGGAAAAAAATGTGACGAAAGTATCAAGTAAAGAGAAGATATGGTGTAAAACTATGAAAGTTATTCTGTCGTCCAATCAAAGAAAAGAAAGGAAAAATGGGTGAACATTCTAATACTTAACCAGATATCAAGCTCACATTACCAACGGGATCTGTATCATGAAATTTCGGTGTAACTTTGGTTAAATTTGTATGCTAATTTTCTGTATTCCCGGATTAGTATCTACAATACATTCTTCTTCATTTGTCTTTTCTCCCTC
>NC_134805.1:23932633-23938685 GCF_046742065.1 Oratosquilla oratoria
AAAGAGTTGTGTGCCAAGTAGTGAGTCTGTTTCAGCCGTGTTTCCCAATTCGCGACTTCCGAGCACGTGAAGTACAGGTGACAGCCAAATTTGCGTCTACTCCGTATGGGAACATTGACTTCACGTGTTTCATGAATTCAGCACTTGGGAGACATTCCTAAGGACCAAAGTCACGGAGCATTCTTTTGTTATTAGAGACTATACTCCATTCCAATGAAAAATTACACTCGATTTCTGCCGTGCAGCTCAGTACAGTTGGTAGTCCTGCAGATTCCTACTGCACACAGGCACGAGCGACAGGCAGATTCCTCACCTCCTTTAGAAAATATTATATTTTCTACTTTGTTTATAAGATAGGATTTTTTGTTTCAATCATTAGAAAGAGCAGTTATTCTAGAACTATGTATATATATATATATATATATATATATATATATATATATATATATATATATAATTTTTTTTTTTTTTTTTTTTTTTTTTTTTTTTTTTTTTTTTTTTTTTTTTTTTTTTTTTTTTAATCGATAGGGTAAGACACTAAGTAATCGTGTGGAGTTGAAGTCAAGGAAAAAAAAATATCAGTTTATACACATCTTTATAATCAATATTTACAGAAATTATGATAAGTGTAGAGTAAAACATGTGCTCGCCTACATAAATAACTGAACACGATGATGCATTCATATTTCACATAACCGTAAAATAGTGAAAATTAAATATTCTTATAAATATTTTGCGTCATGACGCTCGTGGCGCGAGGGGGGCGGGAAGGATGGTAGTTGATGACTTATTCCCTCCTCCTCCTCTTCCTCTTCATCTTCCTCCTCCTCCTCCTCCTTGTATCTTGTTTTGATGTGTTTTTGTGAGTGAGTGCTTATTACTTTAACTGTTTTATTCTATTTATGAATTTATTTGTATATGATAGATATGCACTGAATGGCCTACCGGCTCCTGCGCTTGGCCTTCAATCCAAGAATTTCATCAATCAATCATCACCATCTTCCTCCTCCTCCTTCTTCCAACTTATCATTTAATTAATATGAGGAAATATTCGTTTTACTTATAATATACGAGTATGTTTTCTTACCTTTATGAGTACATTCAAATAATCTACCTACCGTTTCCACAGGTTATTGATAAATTCATATTACATGAAAATAGTATCGGGTAAGAATGATGCCAAACGAATGCTTTCTCATAATAAATGATGATTAAGTTGGAAGAGGGGGGAGGAAGAGGAGGGAAATGACGCAAAAATATTTATAAGAATCCTTAATTCTCATTATTTTACGGTTTTCTATGTGAAATATAAATGCACCATTGTATTCAGGACTTTTTATGTAAGCGAATACATGTTTTATTCTACACTTGTTATCATAATTGCTGTAAACATCGATTATAAGTGAAGATGTGTATAAACTGATATTTTCTTTTCAACTCCACATGATTACTTAATTTCTTACCCTATCGATTTTTGAGAAAAATATATAGTTCTAGAATGGCTGTTTCTGTAATGGTTAAAAAAAAAATTCCTATCTTATGAACAAAGTGGAGAAATATAATATTTTCTGAAGGAGGTGAGGAATTTACTAGTCGCTCGTGCCTTGTAGTCTGCAGGATTACCAACTGTACTGAGCAGCACGGCAGAAATCGAGTGTAATTTCTTATTGGAATGGAGTATAGTTACCTTTACCTTTTACTTTCCCTCTTTGAAATCCCCCTTTACCACCTCCATAATTCAACACAGAAACACACTCACGCCAGAACCGCTAAATGAACACTCCAAGACTAAACACGTTTCTCCATCAAACGTTTTTAGACATGAACTCCAAGAGAAAATCCTCCTAAGAGAAACAATAATCACACCTGCGCTCAGGTCACCATCCAGCACTAAAGCAACGCCAACAGAAAATAGGCTTAGTCATAAATGCAAACTGCCACAGATGCAACCGTCACAGAGGAGACACTGAACACATAAAGTACTCAACCCCACACTAACCCTACCCAGGCAGCAAAACACAATATCTCATCTTTGAGTGATTTATGGCTCAATCCTGTGGCTGTTGGCAGTTACTGCAAACACACACACGAACGCACGCACGCACACACACATGCTTATATCCCCACACAAACACAAAAAACACACACAGACACTTACAAACATTCACACAAACACAAAACACAATCACAAAATACACAAACACAAAACACACACATACACAAAAACACTCTTACACACATAAACAATGCAAACACACACGCACACACGCAAAAACACACATAAGCAAATTCACACACGCGTACACAAACACAAAACACACACACACACACACACACACATATACACGCAAACACAAAACACACACATAAATACACACAGACACATACATGCGCACAAGCACACATACACACACACACACATACACACATACACATATACATACACACAAAGTCACACACAGACGTTTATGTATACATGAATGCCACCATAGTAATGTTTCCATGGTTCCAAAAACTTAGCTGATTGATGATTTTCTGAAGAACATTTAGGTACGTTTCAAAATAAAAGAAAATGAATAGAAAATTGCTGAAAAGTTGAGACTTGATGAATCATATTTTCCAAGTCCGTCTAAACGTTGCCATATCTATGTGATCTTCCTTACGCCTGTTCCTTTGAACAAATATGAACAATAAACTTTAATGGAAAATTGTCATAAGGCCAAGAACATTCTTGAACAAGTGTATTGTTTGGTCAAGTCGCCTTCTCGCTATATACACGGGGTGTTTTGATAAACATTTGCAGAGCGAATGACGTCTTTGGAGGCTATCGCATCTAAATGACCTTGAAGTAATTTCCGCAGCCTTCGTCTATAGAACAAAAGAAATTTAGCAAACAAATAACGCACACACACATACTTTGTATATATATATATATATATATATATATATATATATATATATATATATATATATATATATATATATATATATATATATGAAACTTGTTAACCCACTGTCGGAGAAAAAAAATCAGAAATACTAATTAATTATCTGTATATTTCGACCACTGGCTGTGGTCCTCTTCTGCTGAAGAAGACCATAGTCAGTGGTTAAAATATACAGATAATTAGTATTTCTAATTTCTTTTCTCCGACAGTGGGTTAACAAGCTTCATTTTACCAATGTGCTATTACATTACGCTGTGCTAATATATATATATATATATGTATATATATATATATATATATACATGTATGTATATATATATATATATATACATGTATGTATACACGTGGAGTTAAAAACGACAGCATTGTTGTAGTTCAGTTTTTTCTTCGTATTCTCGATTTTCCTGATAAGAGATTTTCCATTAGCTGGGTGAATTGAAACTAGGTCTCTATATTCTTCCATTTGTTCTTATTTGACATCGACGTTTCGTCTTAAACAAGACATTATCAAGATATAACTGAAATAACAAAAATTACATGGTAACAGTAAAGGTACTAGACAATATCAAGATAGGAGACTACAACTACTCGAAGCCTTTCACATTAAGGACAGAACACCGGTTATTAACATCCAAAGCAATGTAATCTCTTCTATCCCATTATTTAGAAATAAAAATCCCCCCCTCCCTCTACCCCTTCTCTCTCTCTCCCTTCACCTCCACCTCCTCCCCCACCCTCGGTGACCGCACCCACCTAACCCTCCCCCACCCCCCTTACCCCTTGACCTCTGAGGTCCTTATTGTCTGTCCCTTTCCTCCCCCCCCCCTTGTCTGACCTGATCTTAGGTATATATACTTCTGTCATCCCCGATTGTCACACCCTTCTCCCTCTCTTCGCCCCTTTAAATGTGAGTCTTTGTATTTATTTTCGCATATCTGTCACCTTTATTATTTCTGTTACCATGTAATTTTTGTTATTTCAGTTTTATCTTGATATTGTCTAGTACCTTTACTGTTACCATGTAATTTTTTTTATTTCAGTTATATCTTGATATTGTCTAGTACCTTTACTGTTACCATGTAATTTTTGTTATTTCAGTTATATCTTGATAATGTCTTGTTTAAGACGAAACGTCGATGTCAAATAAGAACAAATGGAAGAATATAGAGACCTAGTTTCAATTCACCCAGTTAATGGAAAATCTCTTATCAGGAAAATCGAGAATACGAAGACAAAACTGAACAACTACAACAATGCTGTCGTTTTTAACTCCACGTGTATTACTGAGAACCTGCTCCCCCCTTTACATGTATATATATATATATATATATATATATATATATGTATGTATATATATGCATATATATATATAATATATATGTATATATATATATAATATATACATGTATGTATGTATATTTATGTATATACATGTATGTATATATATACATATACATGTATGTATGTGTATATATATACATGTATGTATGTATATATATACATGTATGTGTATATGTATATGTATATACATGTATGTATGTGTATATGTATATACATGTATGCAGGTGTATATATATGTATATGTATATACATGTATGCATGTGTATATATATGTATATGTATATACATGTATGCATGTGTATATATATATATGTATATACATGTATGTATGTGTATATATATGTATATGTGTATGCATGTATATATATATATAATGTATATATATAATATATATATATATGTATATAATATATATATATCTATATATAATATATATATATACATGTATATATTGCAGAAACCACAGGAAAATTAAAGTCGGAATACTGAACGTTTTCGTCTATCACGACATCCTCAGAGTACAAAGAAAGAAAAAATAGAACACAATATTTATACAGAAGAAAGAAAACTGGGAGAGGTTATAGCCACATAAAACCTTCGGACATTATACATACAACACATTTAAATAACAAATGGAAATGTTAATGTTAATGAAAATAATATACATTCATATACACATAGAAATGGTGATAGTAACAAGAAAAAATAATAATAATAAATAAAATTAACTAAAAAGAACAAAAACCATGTGGCCGAAAGGTCCATAGGGCAATTGGTACAATTAGGAAACTAGATACTGCTTTACTATCCTATGATATTGTTTTGTTAAACCAAAACACAAGTAATATTATTAACAAATTGTACAAAAAAGAAAAAGAAAAAAAAACAATATTTAACAGAAATACAAAAACTGGAAAGGTTATGCCACATAAAACTTTCGGACGTTATACATACATACACACTCATATACACAGAAATATTATGGTAACAGTAAATGAAAAAAAACATACACAATCATATACACATGGAAATAATAATGGTAATAGTAAAACAAACAAAAAATACAAAAGAACAAAACCTTGTGGCTGAAAGGTCCACAGGACATTTGGTACCATTAGGAAATTTGGTACTGTTTTACTATCCTATTAATTATAATTAATAGGATAGTAAAACAGTACTAAATTTCCTAATGGTACCAAATGTCCTGTGGACCTTTCAGCCACAAGGTTTTATTCTTTTTTATTTTTTGTTTGTTTTACTATTACCATTATTATTTCCATGTGTATATGGTTGTGTATGTATTTTTCATTTACTGTTACCATTAATATTTCTGTGTATATGTGTGTGTATGTATGTATAACGTCCGAAAGTTTTATGTGGCATAACCTTTCCAGTTTTTGTATTTTCTGTTATTATTGTTTTTTTTTTTTTTTTGTCTTTTTCTTTTTTGTACAATTTGGTTATAATATTACTTGTGTTTTGGTTTAACAAAACAATATCATATGGATAGTTAAAAGCTGTATCTAGTTTCCTAAAATAGTACCAAATTGTCCTATGGAGCCTTTCGGCCACATGGTTTTTGTTCTTTTATTTAATTTTATTTATTATTATTATTATTTTTTGTTGTTACTATCACCATTTTCTATGTGTAATATGAATGTATATGTATTTTTATTATACATTAACATTTCCATTGTTGTATTTAAATGTGTTGTATGTATACATGTCCGAAGGTTTTTATGTGGCTATAACCTCTCCCAGTT
>NC_134805.1:23944185-23951685 GCF_046742065.1 Oratosquilla oratoria
AGTTACCCTGCAGTAATACTACAAAGAAACCTTGAGGGAGCTGCCTAGTACTACCAACTACCAGTACTACATGCGACAGTGTCTAGTTTATTTTCCCGCAGCTGTGCAAGAATAAATGTAAAAAACTTAGTGAAGCAATTATTTGTATTAAGCTTTAAATACGCCGGGTATTCCTATAGATTTTGAATAAAATGTCAATGACTTACAATAGGTGAAATATGAAGAAATTGGTGTGTATGTTTCCTCTGCAAATGGCCAACGCAATAATGAATTACTGTTCGTACTGACCAGACCTATTTTGTTATGATTTGCTGTTCATTCATCTCCACTTCACGACCGGCCTTTGTTTGTCTCTTTAACTTTCTTTTGTGTTTTTTTTATTTTCTTATAGTATTTTAACACTGAACTTTCCGCTCAAGTATCACCGTTGTTTTTCTTCACCATTCTTCTTTGCCAAGTGATTGCTTCAAGTACCTGTATGATGATTAAAGCTGTTTACAGGTGTTGTTAGGGCATCGTGAGTTCTGGTGATAGTTGAGTAATGTTTAAAGTTCGTTGATGAAGAGCTGTATCTCACTGTAAAGTTTCATTGGTAGGAACTCGCACATACGTCCTCGTTTCTGTGGGCGTAGGTCATTGTTCCCCAGGTTTCATTATGGTACTAAAGAGAGCCTGTTCCTTTTTGTGAATTGACCTCTTTCTCTTTTATATCGAGTAAACCGTTCACGAAACACTTCCAAATGGAACACGCGTCTTGTGAGAATCGGGGTTTTCAGCTAGCAGGATCTGGCGCTTGAACACGTGAACGTCTTGCAGGCTGGTCTAGACGCGTCGTCTGACCTGGCGCTCTGGAGACTTCCGCTTGCCAGGACGGACAGAGTGGTACTGGGTTGGTTGTTAGCAACAGGTGGAACGGTCGGCAACCCTTACAGCTAGAACAGCCATTTTGTTTTTTGTCTTTCATAAAAAATTTGTCCTGTCGGGAAGACGTGTGTGTGTGTGTGTGTGTGTGTGTGTGTATGTGTATACTGTATATATATATATGTATATATATATATATATATATATATATATATATTTATATATATATATATACTGTATATATATATATATATATATACTGTATATATATATATATATATATACTGTATATATATATATATATATATATATATATATATATATAATATGTATATATGTGCAAAATAACCACAGGAGTAGGGAAACTTGTAGACAGTAAATACTTTCGTATATTACATCTTCAGACTAAATGAAAGAGATATAGAGTTGTTTAAATGTAAGTATCAGGTAGCAACCGTAGGGGGGGGGAGGGTGAGACAATACAATGCGTGAAGGGGGGGTGACCTGACCAACACATAAGGTTCAATCTGGCGGAAATATTTTGGTCACCATTTGGGTTACCAATTTATCACATTTAAAATGTCCATAGCTTAAGTTTATATTTTTATCAAACGTGCCTGATATTAAGCAGGATCCTATTATATTTCTTTCTTGTAGGCTTTTTCCTTTGGTTGAAAAGAAAATCCCAAACGTGAATATTTTGTAACATGTACATATTCTGGCTCCTTTTACATACGGTAGTCTACAGATACGTTTAATCGTGTGTGTGTGGAGCGCCTGGCTTCAAACGAAGATTTACAGATTCTTGTGGCGGTTGGCCAGAACCCGGGGATGTCTTGGGAAGACTCTTTGGGCATTGTTCAAAGGGACGCCCGCATCTATGGGAGCTTCGTCTAGATCATTCTGAACGCTGTTCGAAATGCAATGAGAATGAACGTCTACGAAGAGGAGATATAACCCACCATTCTCGTTCTCCACCATCGAACTGCCATGTAAACTAAGCCGAGGGCGGTATGGGTTTTTCAGATTACGTCGTCCTAAATATATGTTTGACTTTGATAAAATGTGGCAGCTCACTTGGCGAGGGCCACTCAGAAACGTCAGATCAAAGAAGTGCTGTCAGTTACCTTCGACCATAGGCACTTCGTATTAGAGCAAGGGTTCTCAGCCTTACTTGGCCCATTCACCCCTTGCACCATTTGTCTGAATGTCATTCCCCCCTCCTTTCCAAGATTGCCTGTTTCAAAAAGTGCATTCTAAATAATATGCAAATATTACTAAAAACCCTTTTATTTTTTCCAAATTAGTATATATTTTTCCCATATTAGTATAATTCCAGCCCAGGTGACAGGCCAGTTAGGCCAAAACCTATAACTGCTTTCCTCACCGCGTAAACTGACTGTGGTCACAAATCACCCCCAGAAAACCCAAAATTCCCCCCCTGGGGGTGAATTTCACCCCTAATGAGAACCCCTGTATTAGAGGGTTTCCATCGGCTGAATGAAATCACCTGGCGACAGCTAGACCAAACGCATGTTTAGTGAAGAGCAAAGGAAGGATTAATCGAGACATATTTAACCAGAATAAAATCATAATTTACCAGGGATTAGGGCCGGCAAACCAATTAAGATTATTTTTGTTCTCAGGGAAACCTTAACCCTTAAAAAATCTTGAACTATTTCAGTTAACCCCTTAAGGGCCAACGAATCGTTGATGACACGTTTTATAATTTTATTTTGGCTAGTAACCTATAATTTCATTGAACTCAGGAAAGTATCTGACCCAGAAGAGAGTAACTATATAACTTTCACTGCTGAGTGTTTAGTTTATAATGAAGTCGTTCTAAGAGCCTGAGTGGGGTAGGTGGTTAGCGCCTCTGTCTCTAAAGCGGGAAGCCCGAGTTCGACCCTCCGGAGGTGTACGGCAATTGTTCAAATCGCACTAAGATGGCTTCCTCTGCAATGATGGACTTCAGAGGAGCAGTATACCAGTATCACACTTCAGTGCTGCCAAGACCTAGCCAGTAGTGTTGAAGTGATTAATTATTACTGTTTTCAGATTATTATTATTATTATTATTATTATTATTTTGTTTTTTAATTAATCAATTTATTCATTATTGTTTTTGCGATCCTACCCATACCAGTATAACTGAAACTTTCCTTAAAGTGAATGGGACGGTCTTGCAGGGGGACACTAAAGCTGAAATTGAGAATAATAATCAGAATGTCCGTCTCACAAAGAAGGTTCTTATGTGTAGAACATTGCATCAGATTCTATAAGTTGTTTAGATGGAATTCGCAGACTTGCTACAAATCAGGTTTAATTTGTCTAATCTATCTATTCACTTATTCGAGTATTTATTTATTCATTTATTTAATTAGTTTGTTTTCATTCACTTATATATATGTTTATTCATTTATCTATTTATCTACTTGTTATTTCAACATCATGATCATGATCATCAACATCATCATGTTATCGTTATTGTTACTATTATCATTATTGATGTCATTATTGTTATTATTGATATTGTTGTTTTATTTGTTATTCTTTATTGCTATTGCTATTATTTCTTTATATATATATATATAATATATATATATATATATATATATATATATATATATATATATATATATATATATTATATATATATAAATTTTCTGGCATCTCGAACCCATCCACAGGGGAGGGGGAAGTAGATTAAGTATGAAAGTGTGTCACACGAACAGGTCAGACTCGTGTGTGAGTGATAACAGTAACGGACTCGTTAATGAAAAATTCCACATGTAATTCTTCTACAGAATCGAAAGATACTTGTCAACTCCGATGCCCCACATACAGAGCCGTCGTCCCCAATGCGTTTAGATTCCCCTACCCAATTTCCCTCCACCTAATAAGTTTTGAGAATTTAGTTCGACTAGAAAATCTCATTCGATTTTCAACGAAATACTTCCAACGTTTCTTTCTCTCGATTTTACTATTAACAGTCTTAATTTTTGCTGACTTTATTATTTAGATCCCGTGTTTTTTAGTTAGATTAATGTTTTCTTTTCTTTTTCGTCCAAATGGCCTAGGCCTCTGAGAGCCGCCCGAAAGGATCTAGTATCATTGACCCTGCTTACGTGTCTAGTCCAGTCTTCTTCAGTCGTCACGAGTTCCGACGCCATTGTTCTTTGTACTTACTCAGACGAAAAAAGAGAAAGAAAAATAGGTCATGATTGATACGAAGTGTCTCTGATCACGCCATACACAGTACGGCGCGTTTTCGTGCGCGGATCCTTTTACTAAATAAGAAACTATGATAAGTACACTGCGCATGCGTATAACGGTCGTAGTTTGAACTTCCTTACTACCGCATGTCTCAGGATCATCAAAATGTCACCATGGTCAAAAGGGGGAGGGGGTTGATTCCTATGTTTTTTTTTTTTTTTTTTTTTTTTTTTTTTTTTTTTTTTTTTTGCCAAAGAGAGAGCGTTATCTAACAATGTTCAAGGGTACTTTAATCCTAAACCTAGGTTAACAATACTCTCAAATTCTTCATCCCGGAATTCAATGATGAAGAATTTGAGAGTATTGTTAACCTAGGTTTAGGATTTAAGTACCCTAGAACATTTTTAGATAACGCTCTCTCTTTGGCGAAAAAAACTTTTCATAGGAATCAACCCCCTCCCCTTTTGAATTTAAGAACCTTATAGTATTACCTTACAGTAACAATCTTTCTCAGGTTCCTCATCTACTTAAAACATGGAATATTAAAGTAGCTTTTGATAACCTATGTACTTTTAAGAAATTAATAATTAAGAATTCTCCCGCTGATTCTGATGGCTGCATATACAAAATCCGTTGCAGAGATTGTGAAAAGTATTACATTAGACAAACGGGCAAAGAACTATCAACTAGAATTAAACAACATAAATATAGTGTTAAAACAGCACAAGAATCCAATGCTCTATTTGTTCACATGAAAGATTTCAATCACCGTATTAATTGGACTAATGCGTTATTATTTCTTGTAATTCATTTGTCAATAGAAGCATAATAGAAAGTAGTATTATAAAAAATTCTGAAGGTTCTAATCTTAATATCAGTAATGGCATTTATAAATTAGATAAATTTATCATTAACAAAATTTGTAATCAGGTTGCATGTGACCAAAATTAATTTGGTGAATTGTGCTGTTCTCTAGATTTCTTTTTCATTGATGACTTTGTGTACTAAGACTTATTCTTTTTCATTTGTGACTTTTTGTACTTTGCCAGTTCCTTTCCTAGTGTAAAATCTTGTGACATCCCGTAATAAGCCAGTTCCTTTCCTAGTGTATAATCTTATTTTTAAAGCTCTTTGTATCACAAATTTTTCTGTATTCCCCTGAAGATGTGAATTGCACGAAAGCGCTTGGGAATTACTGTTTTCTTCCGATTTCCTTGGTGGTTACCAGCAATATATATATATAGATAGATATAGATATGAGGACATAGAGGAAACGGAAACACGAGAGGAGGGTGGTCTTTTATAACCGACATATTGACGCTCTGGTCTTTTTCATGGTAACTACATTTAGAGGATAGATACAGTTATACATATGTTATATGGGTTGTTTGTTGCCCCCTCTTTTTTGTCTCCTTCAATCGTTGATCGCTAATGGCGCTGCTGGGAGAGACTATGTGATAAATCTCCTTTGGTTGTTATTGGATTTGTTTTTTATTAATTTCTGCAGCTTCTAGGATTTTTCTCATTTTCTTGTTGAGTCCTTGGTGCAGTATTTCTGTTTTTCCAGTCTGGTAGGTGTCCTGTTTTGTCTATGCGTGTTACAAGTGAATTGCTAGTTTTGTGTGATCTGACGTCGCTTTTGTGCTGTTGTGTCCTCTTGTGTAACTTTAAATGACTATTCGCCAGAACAGCGATTCTGTCTTCTTGTACCGTATATTTCTGAACGTGCACTTCTCTTCTTTATACTTACACCTACTTAATCTAACTACTAACTAGCCTATCACCATTGTCAGCCCGACGCTGCTTCGGGCAGTGCCGTCCCACGGTGTTTCTACTGCCGACTTTTGTCCTAGCGCGGGGGTCCTCACTCGCTTTCACACCTCTTGTCCGTTTTGTGATCCCTTGCCTGCTTTCGTCGTAGTACGATTACTTCTTAGTACGGCGAAGGCGTAAAAGGGATCACATAACGCACACGACAGCACAAAAACGACGTCAGATCACACAGAACTAGTAACTCACTTGTAATACACGTATACAAAACAGAACACCTGCCAGGTTAGAAAAACGTAGAAATACTACACCAAGGACTCGACAAGAAAACGAGAAAAATCTTAGAAGTTGCAGAAATGAATATAAACAAACTCAATAAAAACCGAGGAGGATTCATGGTTTCATGGTTTCTCCAAGTAGCTACGAGTACATTAGTGATGAACGACTGGAGACGAAAAAGGAGGAACCAACAACCCACATAACGCATATGTATAACTATGTATCTGTCCTCTAGAGTCTAGATATAAAACTCCATTCCAACAGGAAATTACACCCAATTTCTGCCGTGCACCTCGTTGCAGTTGGTAGTCCTGAAGACTCCTGCTCCACAGTCACCAGCGACACGCAAATTCCTTACCGCCTTTCAAAAAATATTATAATTCTCCACTTTGTTCATGAGACAGAAAATTTTTGTTTCAATAATTAGAAAAAGTAATAATTCTAAAACTACAGAAAAATCAAAACTGGATAGGGTTAGAAACTAAGTGATATTATGTGGAGTTGAAATCAAGGAAAAGAAATGATTGGTTTATACAAATATTTACTTATAATCGATGTTTACAACAATTATCATAGCAAGTGTAGAATAAAACACGTGTTCTCCTACATAAAAAAACTGGTATATTCAGATTTCACATAGAAAGCCATAAAATATTAAAAATAATCATTTGTTTTATATTTTGCGTCATGACACTCGTGGCGCGAGGGAGTGAGTGAGGAAGGAAGGAATGGCTGTTGATGACTTCTTCCCTTCTCGTCCCTTTCCTCCTCCCTCCAACTTATTCATCACTTAATATTAGAAATTATTCATTTTATTTATAATGCATCTACATTTTCTTACCTCTTTGAGTACATGCAAATAACCTACCTACCATTTCCATAGATTATTGATAAATTCATATTACATAAAAATAGTCTCGGGTAAGAATGGTGCCAAACGAATTCTTTCTCATAATAAATTAAATGGTGAAGTTACAAGGAGGAGGAAGAGGAGGGAAAGAGTCATCAACTACCATCCCTCCCTCCCTCGCGCTACGAACGTCATGACGCAAAAAATCTATAAAAATAATTCATTTCCATGTTTTACGACTTTCTATGTGAATGCGCCATCGTGTTCAGGAATTGTTTATGTAAGAGAACACGTATTTCATTCTACACTTATCACAATTGCTGTAAACATCGATTATATAATTTTAAGTAAAACTGTACATAAACCGATATTTTTTTCTTTGACTTCAACTCCCATAATTACTTAGTCTCTTATCCTAGCGAGTTTTGAAAAAAAAAAAAATGTAGTTGTAGAATGACTGCTCTTTCTAATGATGAAACAAAAAATTCCTATCTTATGAACAAAGGAGAAATATATTTTCTGAAA
>NC_134805.1:23959185-24209185 GCF_046742065.1 Oratosquilla oratoria
GACCATATCGTTGCTGCATATTCTAATCTTGGTCTTATCAGGGTGATTAGGATTTTCCTCACCATTTCTTCATCCAGGTATGTAAATGCCACTTTGATTGTTCTTATTAAATTATAAGTTTCTCCAAAAATCTTATTTATATGTTTCTCAGGTGACATATTATTCATAACAATGACTCCCAGGTCCTTCTCATTTTCTACTTTTTTTATTCCTTCTTCTCTCAAATTATATGATCCTGTTATTCTATTTTTGCTTTTTCCAAATTCCATTATACTACACTTTTTTGTATTGAACTCCATCTCCCACTTCCTACTCCATTCTTGTACTTTATTTAGATCCCTCTGTAGTGATTCACAATCTTCTTCAGTTTTCACTCTTTTCAGTAGTTTTGCATCATCTGCAAAGAAGCTCATATAGCTTTCAATTCCTTCATCCATATCATTAATATATATAGCAAACATTATTGGGGCCAGAACTGTTCCCTGCGGGACACCGCTTATTACTTCATTCCATTTTGAGTGCTGATCTCTTATCACTACTCTCATTTTTCTTTCTTGCAAAAAGTCTTCCATCCAATTTAGCAATTTTACCTTGTATTCCTCCTTCATATTCTAATTTCTTAAGCAACTTCTTATGTGGTACTTTGTCAAAAGCTTTTTTTAGGTCTAGAAATGCACAATCAGCCCATCCATCTCTTTCTTGTATTATATCTATTAGCCTTGAATAGAAACATATTAAATTGGTGACGCATGACCGTCCTTGTCTGAATCCAAATTGCCTTGGATTTAGTACGTTGTTTTTTTCCAAGTATTTTACCCATCTACTTTTGATAATTCTTTCACAAATTTTTTTTTATTGTACTTGTTAGAGAGACTGGTCTATAGTTGGTAGGTTCTTCTTTATTTCCTCCTTTATATATAGGTACTATATTTGCTTTTTTCCAATCTTCTGGAACTTTTCCTTCTTTTAAGGAACTGCTTATTATGCTATGTATTTTGTCTGCCAGTTCATTCCTGCATTCTTTCAGAATCCAGTTTGCTATTTCATCTGGCCCATGCGATTTTCTGACATCAAAATTACCCAAGTGTGTCAATATTTCATTCTTTGTTACTTCTATTTCTTCCATAGGGGGGACTTTTTCTTTCCATTCAATCTCTTCAGGTTGTATATTTTCCCTTGTAAACACTGATTTAAAATGTTTGTTCATAATTTCTGCCATTTCCATTTCCTCAGTGTATTCAACTCCTCCTTGTCTCAATTTCTCCAAGCCTTGTTTGTTTTTCAGTTTATTGTTTACAAATCTGTAGAATAGTTTTGGTTGATCTTTACACTTTTCTATAACATCTTTTTCATATTTTCTTTTTTTCTCTCTGCACTTTTGTACATATTCATTTCTATAACCAGTATATATTTTCCATTTTTCAGGTCTTCTGTCTTTTTTCCATCTGGTCCAGGCTTTGTCTCTTTTGTCTTTTAACTCCCTACAACTTTTGTTGTACCAGCATTTTACATATTCTTTTTCTTGTTTTTTTCTTGGGACATACTTTTCCACTCCTTTTTTGTAAATTTTTGTCAAAATATTCCATTTCTCTTCCACTGATGTTTCTTCTTTGTATATTTCTTCCCAGTTTTCTTGTTGGAAGAATTCTCTTATTTTATCAAAGTTTGTTTTTTCATACATCATTCTTCCTTTTCTATATTGTTCATTTCTTTTCATATATTTTTCTTCATTAAGTTCCAGTTCAATCAATATGTGGTCACTTTTACCTATTGGTGTTTTATATTCAATCTTGTCCACTATTCTAGGTTCAGATGTAATTATTAAGTCTAGCCTCGATGGTTCTTCTTCATTTCTATACCTAGTGTTCTCTTGTATCCATTGTGTCATTGAATGGTCAGTAATCATCTCAAGTAGAGCATTTCCCCATGAGTCATCACCACTCTTTACTGTCATTTCTTCCCAGCAGATTTATTTGCAATTAAAGTCGCCCATCATAACTATTCTTCCTCCGTCTTCCATTATTTTAGTTAATGCTATCTTTGTGTCCTCTAGCATACTTTTATATTCACTCTCCTCCCATGAGGCTGTTTTCGGAGGCACATAATTGATCACAAATTTTCTGCTCTTCTTATCTCTGTCTTCCACTTCTATCATAATCATCTCTACTGTATTCTTTCCATATATGACACCTTTCACGTTTATATCCTTCTTAGTCAGGAACATAACTCCACCCCCTTGCTTTTTCTCTCTGTTTCTAATCCAATAATTGTATGCATCATGTCCTACACTGTTGGGTGGTAGTGGGCCTTTTAATTTTGTTTCTACAATTCCCATTATGTCCGGTTCTTTTTCTTTCAAATAATCATTCAGCTCATTCAATCCTGTTATTAATCCATCTATATTTGTGTAAGACACTCTTAGTTTTCTGCCACTTCCATTGTGTTCTCTGTTTCCCTTATGTTTTTCTTTTGTATGTCGAACTTCCTTAGTTTCATGTTCACTACTCTCCAATAGAATCTCTCTTTCTCTGACTCCGTTCTGTTCTCGTTTTTTGTCTTAGCTTCCAGTCTTTTCTGCTTTTCTTCCTCTCTTTCCTCTTTATTCATTTCTCTTTTTATCCATATCTTTTTGTGTTGTTCACTTGTTGCTAGTTTCCCTGTTTTGGATAAGATATTCTCTGCCGTTGTTTGTGACTTGAATTTAATCTTAATTGGTCTGGTCTTGTCTGTGCTATACTTTCCGAGTCTAAATTTCTCTTCGATTTGTTTCATAATTCCTGGTTCATCTTCCTGAACTGATTCTAGTAATTTCTTACTTTTTCATTTTCCTCTTTGATTCTTGTGGTTCTATCTGTGTTGTGTTTCTCTTCCATTCCTAATATAATTATACATTTCTTCTTGTCTGCTAAATCCCTTACTATATTCTCCTTTTGTCTCATCACTTTAATAACTGAGTCTTCAGTATGTTCTTTCAATTGCTGTTTGACTATGTCAGTGAATGAAATCTTATTTCCTTCTTGGGTTTGCTTCCAATTTTTACTTTCTTTAGCTATTGTTTCTCTGTTTTCTTTACTATTCTTCTTCAATTCCTCATTCTCCCCCTTTACCTCTCTTAACTGTCTTTTTAGTTCTTCTATTTCATCAGTTAAGTTTCTATTCGCCTTTTCCAGTTCTTCCAATCTTTCAACCCTTTTTTAAAATGGTGTTCATATGACCTAACCTACTCTCCAAGTCCTCGATCACTTTATCAACCTTCTTCTCTAGTCTTGTCAGTCGGGGGGGGTTTGTGTCCCCCCCACTCTCTTTAAATCCCTTGAAAATATTCTCATCACTTTCTGCTATATTGCTCCTATCTATACCTCTAATCTTCACATTCCTATTAGACATGTTATCATCCAACTCGTCTTGGGGTCGTTTGTCTACCTTACGGCGGCCCGTCAGGGCCATTTCCTCCACCTCCTCATTACCTTCCATTTCCCCAGCAATCCCTCCCCCTCTCCTCTTTCCTTACTTTCCCACTACCCCACGAGCAATTTCCCCCCCCCCTGCAAATACAAAAAGGCACTTCTCTTTGCGTTGGTATCCACAATCTGCACTTTTCTTCAGAGCGTTCTTCAAGCCGTCCGTTCGTTGAAAGTGTATTTACCTAGTTGTATTTACCTAGTTGTATTTTACGGGAAGGGGAGCTATGCTCGTGGGGTCCCGTCTTCATATCTCATTTTATCTAAACTATTTTTAAATTCATGTATTGTTTTTGCACACACCACTTTCTCATCTAACTTGTTCCAACTGTCTATTGCTCTGTGAGGAAAGCTGTTCTTTTTCAAATCTCTTCTATAGCTGTCTTTTTTTATTTTCTTTCCGTGTCCTCTTGTATTTCTGTCATCCCATTTTATCAGATTCTCTCTATCAGTAATTTCTATGCCTTTCATGATTCTGTAAATAGCTATCAAATCTCCTCTCTCTCTTCTTTGCTCTAGTGTCTGTAGTTTAAGTTTTTGTAGTCTCTCTTCATATGATAGTTTTTGAGAGTGTTGGTGCCAATTTTGTAATTGCTCTTTGTATTCTTTCAAGTTTTTTTATACATTTTTTTGTACTTGGTGACCATATCGTTGCTGCATATTCCAATCTTGGTCTTATCAGGGTGATTAGGATTTTCCTCACCATTTCTTCATCCAGGTATGTAAATGCCACTTTGATTGTTCTTATTAAATTATAGGTTTCTCCAAAAATCTTATTTATATGTTTCTCAGGTGACATATTATTCATAACAATGACTCCCAGGTCCTTCTCATTTTCTACTCTTTTTATTCCTTCTTCTCCCAAATTATATGATCCTGTTATTCTGTTTTTGCTTTTTCCAAATTCCATTATACTACACTTTTTTGTATTGAACTCCATCTCCCACTTCCTACTCCATTCTTGTACTTTATTTAGATCTCTCTGTAGTGATTCACAATCTTCTTCAGTTTTCACTCTTTTCAGTAATTTTGCATCATCTGCAAAGAAGCTCATATAGCTTTCAATTCCTTCATCCATATCATTAATATATATAGCAAACATTATTGGGGCCAGAACTGTTCCCTGCGGGACACCGCTTATTACTTCATTCCATTTTGAGTGCTGATCTCTTATCACTACTCTCATTTTTCTTTCTTGCAAAAAGTCTTCCATCCAATTTAGCAATTTACCTTGTATTCCTCCTTCATATTCTAATTTCTTAAGCAGCTTCTTATGTGGTACTTTGTCAAAAGCTTTTTTTAGGTCTAGAAATGCACAATCAGCCCATCCATCTCTTTCTTGTATTATATCTATTAGCCTTGAATAGAAACATATTAAATTGGTGACGCATGATCGTCCTTGTCTGAATCCAAATTGCCTTGGATTTAGTACGTTGTTTTTTTCCAAGTATTTTACCCATCTACTTTTGATAATTCTTTCACAAATTTTTGCTATTGTACTTGTTAGAGAGACTGGTCTATAGTTGGTAGGTTCTTCTTTATTTCCTCCTTTATATATAGGTACTATATTTGCTTTTTTCCAATCTTCTGGAACTTTTCCTTCTTTTAAGGAACTGCTTATTATGCTATGTATTTTGTCTGCCAGTTCATTCCTGCATTCTTTCAGAATCCAGTTTGCTATTTCATCTGGCCCATGCGATTTTCTGACATCAAAATTACCCAAGTGTGTCAATATTTCATTCTTTGTTTACTTCTATTTCTTCCATAGGGGGGACTTTTTCTTTCCACTCAATCTCTTCAGGTTGTATATTTTCCCTTGTAAACACTGATTTAAAATGTTTGTTCATAATTTCTGCCATTTCCATTTCCTCAGTGTATTCAACTCCTCCTTGTCTCAATTTCTCCAAGTCTTGTTTGTTTTTTAGTTTATTGTTTACAAATCTGTAGAATAGTTTTGGTTGATCTTTACACTTTTCTATAACATCTTTTTCATATTTCTTTTTTTCTCTCTGCACTTTTGTACATATTCATTTCTATAACCAGTATATATTTTCCATTTTTCAGGTCTTCTGTCTTTTTTCCATCTGGTCCAGGCTTTGTCTCTTTTGTCTTTTAACTCCCTACAACTTTTGTTGTACCAGCATTTTACATATTCTTTTTCTTGTTTTTGTCTTGGGACATACTTTTCCACTCCTTTTTTGTAAATTTTTGTCAAAATATTCCATTTCTCTTCCACTGATGTTTCTTCTTTGTATATTTCTTCCCAGTTTTCTTGTTGGAAGAATTCTCTTATTTTATCAAAGTTTGTTTTTTCATACATCATTCTTCCTTTTCTATATTGTTCATTTCTTTTGATATATTTGTCTTCATTAAGTTCCAGTTCAATCAATATGTGGTCACTTTTACCTATTGGTGTTTTATATTCAATCTTGTCCACTATTCTAGGTTCAGATGTAATTATTAAGTCTAGCCTCGATGGTTCTTCTTCATTTCTATACCTAGTGTTCTCTTGTATCCATTGTGTCATTGAATGGTCAGTAATCATCTCAAGTAGAGCATTTCCCCATGAGTCATCACCACTCTTTACTGTCATTTCTTCCCAGCAGATTTATTTGCAATTAAAGTCGCCCATCATAACTATTCTTCCTCCGTCTTCCATTATTTTAGTTAATGCTATCTTTGTGTCCTCTAGCATACTTTTATATTCACTCTCCTCCCATGAGGCTGTTTTCGGAGGCACATAATTGATCACAAATTTTCTGCTCTTCTTATCTCTGTCTTCCACTTCTATCATAATCATCTCTACTGTATTCTTTCCATATATGACACCTTTCACATTTATATCCTTCTTAGTCAGGAACATAACTCCACCCCCTTGCTTTTTCTCTCTGTTTCTAATCCAATAATTGTATGCATCATGTCCTACACTGTTGGGTGGTAGTGGGCCTTTTAATTTTGTTTCTACAATTCCCATTATGTCCGGTTCTTTTTCTTTCAAATAATCATTCAGCTCATTCAATCCTGTTATTAATCCATCTATATTTGTGTAAGACACTCTTAGTTTTCTGCCACTTCCATTGTGTTCTCTGTTTCCCTTATGTTTTTCTTTTGTATGTCGAACTTCCTTAGTTTCATGTTCACTACTCTCCAATAGAATCTCTCTTTCTCTGACTCCGTTCTGTTCTCGTTTTTTGTCTTAGCTTCCAGTCTTTTCTGCTTTTCTTCCTCTCTTTCCTCTTTATTCATTTCTCTTTTTATCCATATCTTTTTGTGTTGTTCACTTGTTGCTAGTTTCCCTGTTTTGGATAAGATATTCTCTGCCGTTGTTTGTGACTTGAATTTAATCTTAATTGGTCTGGTCTTGTCTGTGCTATACTTTCCGAGTCTAAATTTCTCTTCGATTTGTTTCATAATTCCTGAACTGATTCTAGTAATTGGCTTACTTTTTCATTTTCCTCTTTGATTCTTGTGGTTCTATCTGTGTTGTGTTTCTCTTCCATTCCTAATATAATTATACATTTCTTCTTGTCTGCTAAATCCCTTACTATATTCTCCTTTTGTCTCATCACTTTAATAACTGAGTCTTCAGTATGTTCTTTCAATTGCTGTTTGACTATGTCAGTGAATGAAATCTTATTTCCTTCTTGGGTTTGCTTCCAATTTTTACTTTCTTTAGCTATTGTTTCTCTGTTTTCTTTACTATTCTTCTTCAATTCCTCATTCTCCCCCTTTACCTCTCTTAACTGTCTTTTTAGTTCTTCTATTTCATCAGTTAAGTTTCTATTCGCCTTTTCCAGTTCTTCCAATCTTTCAACCCTTTGTAAAATGGTGTTCATATGACCTAACCTACTCTCCAAGTCCTCGATCACTTTATCAACCTTCTCCTCTAGTCTTGTCAGTCGGGGGGGTTTGTGTCCCCCCCACTCTCTTTAAATCCCTTGAAAATATTCTCATCACTTTCTACTGTATTGTTCCTATCTATACTTCTAATCTTTACATTCTTATTAGACATTCCGTCGTCCTCCAGCTCGTCTTGTGGTCTTTTGTTTACTTTACGGCGGTCTATTTGGACCAAGTCCTCTACTTCCTCATTACCTTCCATTTTCCCAGCAATCCCTCCCCTTCTCCTCTTTCCTTACTTTCCCACTACCTCACGAGCAATTTCCCCCCCCCCCCCTGCAAATACAAAAAGGCACTTCTCTTTGCGTTGGTATCCACAATCTGCACTTTTCTTCAGAGCGTTCTTCAAGCCGTCCGTTCGTTGAAAGTGTGTGTGTGTGTGTGTGTGTATTTACCTAGTTGTATTTTACAGGAAGGGGAGCTATGCTCGTGGTGTCCCGTCTTCATATCTCATTTTATCTAAACTATTTTTAAATTCATGTATTGTTTTTGCACACACCACTTTCTCATCTAACTTGTTCCAACTGTCTATTACTCTGTGAGGAAAGCGGTTCTTTTTCACATCTCTTCTATAGCTGTCTTTCTTGATTTTCTTTCCGTGCCCTCTTGTATTTCTATCATCCCATTTTATCAGATTCTCTCTATCAATAATTTCTATGCCTTTCATGATTCTGTAAATAGCTATCAAATCTCCTCTCTCTATTCTTTGTTCTAGTGTCTGTAGTTCAAGTTTTGCTAGTCTCTCTTCATATGATAGTTTTGAGAGTGTTGGTGCCAATTTTGTAATTGCTCTTTGTATTCTTTCAAGTTTTTTTATACATTTTTTTGTACTTGGTGACCACATTGTTGCAGCATATTCCAATCTTTGTCTTATCAGAGTGATTAGAATTTTCTTCACCATTTCTTCATCCAGGTATGTAAATGCCACTTTAATTGTTCTTATTAAATTATGAGTTTCTCCAAAAATCTTATTTATATGTTTCTCAGGTGACATATTATTCATAACAATGAGTCCCAGGTCCTTCTCATTTTCTACTTTTTTTATCCCTTCTTCTCCCAATTTATATGATCCTGTTATTCTGTTTTCGCTTTTTCTAAATTCCATCATACTACACTTTTTAGTGTAGAGCTCCATCTCCCACTTCCTACTCCATTCCCAGACTTTATTTAGATCACTTTGTAGTGACTCACAATCTTCTTCCGTGTTCACTTTTTTTAATAGTTTTGCATCATCTGCAAAGAAGCTCATATAACTTTCAATTTCTTCATCCATATCATTAATTTATATAGCAAACATTATTGGGGCCAGGACTGTTCCTTGTGGAACACCGCTTATTACGGCATCCCATTTTGAGTGTTTGTCTCTTATCACTACTCTCATTTTCTTTCTTGCAAAAAGTCTTCCATCCATTTAAGCAGTTTGCTCTGTATTCCTCCTTCAGTTTCTAATTTCTTAAGCAACTTCTTATGTGGTACTTTGTCAAAAGCTTTTTTTAGGTCTAGAAATGCACAATCAGCCCATCCATCTCTTTCTTGTATTATATCTTTTAGCCTTGAATAGAAACATATTAAATTAGTGACGCATGATCGTCCTTGTCTGAATCCAAATTGCCTTGGATTTAGCACGCTGTTTTTTTTTTTTTTCTAAATATTTTACCCATCTACTTTTGATAATTCTTTCACAAATTTTTGCTATTGTACTTGTTAGAGAGACTGGTCTATAGTTGGTAGGGTCTTCTTTATTACCTCCTTTATATATAGGTACTATATTTGCTTTTTTCCAATCTTCTGGAACTTTTCCTTCTTTCAAGGAACTATTCATTATGCTATGTATTTTGTCTGCCAGTTCATTTCTGCATTCTTTCAAAATCCAGTTTGCTATTTCATCTGGTCCATGCGATTTTCTAACATCAAGATTATTCAAGTGTTTCATTATTTCATTCTTTGTTACTTCTATTTCTTCCATAGGGGGGACTTTCTCTTTCCATTCGATCTCTTCCGGTTGTATATTCTCCCTTGTAAACACTAATTTAAAATGCTTGTTCATAATTTCCGTCATTTCTATTTCCTCTGTGTATTCAACTCCTCCTTGTCTTAATTTCTCCAAGTCTTGTTTGTTTTTCAGTTTGTTGTTTACAAATCTGTAGAATAGTTTTGGTTGATCTTTACATTTTTCTATGACATCTTTTTCATATTTTCTCTTTTCCTCTCTGCACGCTTGTACATATTCATTTCTATAACAAGTGTATATTTTCCATTTTTCAGGTCTTTTGTATTTCTTCAATTTGGTCCAAGCCTTGTCACTTTTGTCTTTTAACACTCTACAACTTTAGTTGTAACAGCACTTTACATATTCTTTTTCTTGTTTTTGTCTTGGGACATACTTTTCCACTCCTTTTTTATAAATTTTTGTCAAAATATTCCATTTCTCTTCTACTGTTGTATCTTCTTTCTGTATTCTTTCCCAGTTTTCACTTTGAAAGAATTCTCTTATTTTATCAAAATTTGTTTTTTCATACATCAATCTTCCTTTTCTATATTGTTCATTTCTATTCATGTATTTTTTCTCATTTAGTTCTAGTTCTATCAATATGTGGTCACTTTTACTTATTGGTACCTGGTATTCTATCTTTTCCACTATTTCAGGTTCTGATGTGATTATTAGGTCTAGTCTCGATGGTTCTTCTTCATTTCTATACCTAGTGTTCTCTTGAATCCATTGTGTCATTGTGTGGTCAATAATCATCTCAAGTAGAACATTTCCCCATGAGTCTTCTACACCCTTTACGGTCATCTCTTCCCTGCAGATTTCTTTGCAATTATAGTCGCCCATCATAACTATTCTTCCTCCATCTTCCATTATCTTGTTTAATGTTATTCTTGTGTCTTCTAACATACTTTTATGTTCACTCTCTTCCCACGAGGCTGTTTTTGGGGGCACGTAGTTTATTACAAACTTTCTACTCTCCTCATCTCTGTCTTCTACTTCTATCATAATCCTCTCTACTCTATTCTTTCCATATGTGACACACCTCACGTTTATATCCTTCTTAGTCAGGAACATAATTCCACCCCCTTGTTTTATCTCTCTGTTTCTAATCCAATAATTATATGCATTGTGTCCTATGCTGTTGGGTGGTAGTGGACCCTTTAATTTTGTCTCTACAATTCCCATTATGTCCGGTCCTTTTTCCTTCAGATGCTCGTTCAGTTCATTCAGTCCTGTTATTAATCCATCTATATTTGTGTAGGACACTCTTAACTTTCTGTTATTTCCATTGTATTCCCTGTTTCTTTTTTGTTTCTCTCTGTTATGGTCCATTTCCTCAATTTCATATTCACTACTCTCCAGTAGAATTCTTGTTTTTCTGACTCCATTCTGGTCTCGTTTTTTTCTTTAGTTTCTTTCCTTTTCATTTTTTCTTCCTCACTTTCCTCTTTATTCATTTCTTTTTATCCATACCTTTTTATATTGTTCACTTGCTGCTAGCTTCCCTGTTTTTGCTAAGATATTCTCTGCTGTTGTTTGTGATCTGAATTTAATCTTAATTGGTCTGGTCTTATCTGAACTATATTTTCCGAGCCTAAACATCTCTTCGATTTGTTTCATTATTTCAGGTTCTTCCTGAACTAATTCTAGTAAACTGCTTACTTTTTCTTTTTCCTCACTGATTCTTGAAGTTCTATCTAGGTTATGTTTCTCTTCCATTCCTAATATAATCATACATTTCTTTTTATTTGCTAAGTCTCTTACTATACTGTATTCTCCTTCTGTCTCATCACTTTGATAACTGAGTCTTCAGTTTGTTCTTTCATTTGCTGTTTAATTATATCAGTAAATGCAACTTTACTGTTTTCCTGGATTTTTCTCCAACCCTGTGCTTCTTTTGCTATGGCCTCTTTATTGTTCCTTTTTAATTCTTCATTCTCCTCTTTTACTTCTTTTAACTGTCTTTTTAATTCTTCTATTTCATTAGTTAAATTTTTGTTCGCCTTCTCTAGTTCTTCCAATCTTTCAACTCTCTGCGCAATGTTGGTTACATTACCGAACCTATCTTCCCAATGTTCGATCATCTTATCAAGTTTCTCCTCTAGTCTTTTCAATCGGGGGAGGTTGGTATCCCCCCCACCCTCATTAAATCCCTGGAAATTATTATCCTCACCTTCCATTGTGCTGCTCTTATCTATATTTCTAATCTTTACAATTTTGTTATTCCCATCACCAGAATCATCGGTCCTTCGTTTGTTTACAAGATATCTGGCCTCTTGGGCCAAGTCCTCCCCTTCCTCATTTCCTTCCATTTCCCTCAGTAATCCCTCCCCTTCTCCTTTTTCCTCACTTTCCCACGACACCACAAGTTATCCCCTTCCCTGTAAATACAACTGGTACTTCCTTTGCGTTGAGGTCCACGAATATTTCACTTTTTCTTCAGAACTCCAATCCTCGCCGTCCATCCGACAAAAGTGTGCGTGTGTGTGTGTGTGTGTATGTGTGTGTGTGTAATTATATCAGAACCTACGTTGACCGGACAATTGGGCCGCGAACCTGCAACTTGGGCCACGGGGGTGACAATACGTGGACGTTTGGGCCATTGAATAAGTTTTTATTTTTGTTTCATCTCCTTGAAGAATAAGAAAAAAAAAAAAAAAAAAAATTGTGGGGGGTGGCATAGATTTTTTTTAAATATGATAATTATAGTGGAAGTTGAGGCTGATATTTTCCTCCTGAAATTGCAACTGGATTTTAACACTGGTTATGGTGTCAGGAGGAAAATGGTTGAATCCGCCCTAATCAAAGAATGCCCCAAGTTTAACATCTCCAAAGGACAAACATAGTTAAAACAAACATACATTTACTTTCAACATACTTTATTTAATAAAAAAAAAAAAAAAAACATTACATGACAATGCAGTAAACATGTTTCATTCTGAGGCACTAGTTTGTGATAATAAATTTTATATGCTACACTTCCAAATGGTACATATGGAAACAAAGTAAGTTTGTGAAATTTGACCAGCTACAGTATCTCTTGTCAAGACCAATGTAACAAGTTTTAAATTAATTAGGAGTAAATAGCTAAAATCTAGATTTTCATATGAGAACATATCAGGATAAGAACTTCTAACACTTCAAACACACAGCTGCAACTTTGTTTTTGTATTAAAAAAGGGGGGATATTCTAATTGTTAGTTTAAAACCACATGTGGGGCAACATTAAGATTCATTGATGAAAATACACCAACAGAAAATAAAAACAAGGAGATTGTGGAAACAAAATGAACAAGGGGACTTAAAAAATATCCAAGTGTTGGATAAGTAATGTATTTAAGACAAAGATATTAAGTGTATAGATTCAGTACCCTCATAAAAAGTGAAAAAAGGCATTTAGAAAATACTTATTTGTAAATAAAAAAGTCTTTCTCCAACAGATGCCACAATTACACACAAAAAGTGTGGATAATGCACTAAATATGTACGAAAATGTAAATAACAGAATAAGTATGGATATAGTAAACTTTCCAGGAGTTATGAATATTTCTTAAGTATTGGGTGAGGGTACATCAGTTCCAGCTGCCGTGTGCTGCTCTGGAAGTGCTGTGACTCGTTATCCTTGGTGTAACAGGGATATGGCTTTCCCTTCATCCACAAGGTGCTGAGATACAAAGGTGTGTTAAAAAGGTCTTAACGGGTATGCAGTGGAGGCGTAATTTGACTTAGCCATCCCCCTTACAAGAGGGGAAAAAGCCTCCTCCTCATTCACTAAAATAAGTTACTGAGCAGACAAGAACATCCATTTGGGTTACACCACAAGAGAAACCATGAGGATTGATGATGGCATGTGAGTGAAGGAATGGACTACCTGGGCATATGGTCCCTCTTGATGATGACGATTCCTTTATCCATTCACTCCTGTCTTATACACTCTCTCTTCCTTGGTAAGACTTTCCTTGTGCATCCAGTACCCCCTTTATCCCATCATTCAAACTCATTTTTACTCTTCTCTCTAGTTCACTCCATCCTCTTTTGCTATCAGCAGTCTTTTTGCTAGTCTTCCCTTGCTCATATAAATATGCATTGTACATATTATAATGTCCGATGTTTCGTGTGCTAGATGGTAATTTGTTGTCCCAACTGACTCATTCCATAACTATTTTTTTCATGACATCATCAACACCTTTCAGTTTCTCTTACTTATGACTGTCACTTCCAACCCGACTTCCCTTCCTTTATCAATAAGTTCCCATTGTCTTTCCTCACTAACTTTGGCATCTTATAATAACATCTGAATTATATGTACCCACAAAAAAATAACAATATATTATCATACAGAAATTAATATAAGACTAGTGACAAACTTTTGGTAAAATCAGGAACCACAGGAAATCAACCCTTTCACTACTGAAGAGGTACCACTCATCAGAACAAAAACATCAGGCATTGTACCAAAATGAAATACTCCTTAGTACAAAAGGGATGCCCCACAATTGATTCAATATTTTGGTATCAGCCACAAGAAAACAAGTATCCCTGTATATGGTAGAAATTGGAGACAAGAAATCTTTCTTGATAATTTGCACTTTTTTAAATATTTCCCATCAGGAAAACATTTCTCAAAACATTTATGTGCAACTAGTTGAATTCTGAGAAATAGGGTTCCTGTTCTTATAACCCAAAATATGATTCCTGGCAATATAAATTGATGAGTATAAATAAAAAAAATTAAAGCTAAAATAGGTCCACACATCTGAAATTGTGCATAAGCATATGAAATAACCAAAAGTACACCATAATACACAGTGATATTGAGCAACTGTTTCAATATCTGTTTGTAATTCACTGAAATTCAAATGGTGGTCTCAAAGGAATCACTCTGATTATTGGTATTTATCCCTAACTTATTATTAAAATAATAATAACATACAAGTTCAATATTCTTCCTACCTCCTACCAAGCCTTTAACACATACAGTAGCACATATGTGTTTTGCAACAGTGTAACATTTTTCTGAGAGAGCTTTAGGTGACCCAGGAGACCACCATCTATTGTACTTCAAGTCTGAAGATTCCCAGTAAAAGAATCACAAGGATAACCTTAGCTGCTTTCTATTCCTTGTGCATCTTCTTCAGAATGCTGAGATTTAGACCAAATACCTTCTACTATTCTTTCTTTATTTGCATGACCTATCTTTCCTCCTTAAGTGGTGGTATGGCTTAAGAAGAATCATAAAAAGATTTAGTCTACCCTAACCATTGAGATAAATTTTATCCAGGGCAAGAGGTGTCCCCAAAACTGAATAAAATGATCTGGCAAATACCAGAAACACTCCAGACCTGAACAAAGTGTTATCTTATGAGAGGCAGAAAAAATATATTACAAGTCCACTTTACCTGTTAAAGGGTTCGACTAAGAATACCAATATGAATAAAATCATATAGGTGAGATCCAAACAAAACGATTATAAGTCCATTAGTAGGACCAAGATAGGCAATTCATTCTTGAACAGGCAGAGTTGAATACAATTCCATTTTGCTTATGATAGCCACTGTCAAGTTATAAAAAACTATCTGCTATAAGTATATGATAAATCATTTTCTAAAATCTCTTAGATCTCTTTGGAAAATTACAAAACTTCTAAGTTCTTTGGAAAATTACATTGTTACTTTTTAAAAGCTACTGCTACTGATGATAAAATTTGTACAGATGTCTTGATATGCAAGACACAATTACAAAATGTTTACAATTCCACAGTGGCCATGCGCTGAAAACTTGGCTTCTTAGGTTTTTGACTTGTCTCTTCATCTTCACTTACATCAGCCAATAATCCTTTGTGCTCAACAGCACTGTCAACAACATCTGCTAGGGAAAATCCACTTCTTCCACCTTTTCCAGCAAAACCCAGTGCTCTTGGGAACTGACATGATTTTCCTGGTATCCTTTCCAAAACCCTCTCCTTCCATCTTTGGATAAACTCTTCATATTGCTGAACTTGCCTGTAAAAGAAGCAGAAAAAAGTATTGATCAACACATTGTAAATGTAACTGGTTAAATATTTGTATGTGCACTATTTTCCAACAGAACAGTATCACCAAAAGAAAACTATAAACTAATTGGATCTTCTCCATGTATAAGAAATTGTACACCATATCTAACTAAATAAACAAATGAATAGTCATCAAAATCATGCAAATGAAGTATGATTCAGTACAATTCTTCAGAGGTGCAAACACCAGAAAGTCTTCCATAAAAGAAATTGTAAAACAGACCATCAACATTAAACCAAACCCCATGCCAGCCATTCACATCAGATAGATCTTAAAGTAACTTTATAACTACAGTATACAAATCCTTATCTACTATTGGTAGAGGAGACTAGAACATTAAAAGTAATCAAATGATGGTATGTACACTAAGTAGTATAAAATACACAATTAATTAAGTGTAATTATACATAACATGTATACTCAATGGCTTGGGTTTCATTTACAAAAAAACCCACACAGAATGATGATGGCATATTGAATCTAAGAAGATTTAGAGGCAGGAGGAAGTGGCAAGTTTTAAGCATTTGGCATTCCATGTTGCAAGTCAATGTCTGAGTGGAATACAAGGTGTTATGAGAAATAGATTTTTAGAGATGGTTATAAAGAGAAAATTGTGTGGAGTGATTGTACCCACAGTCCTGTATGAAGCAGTTTCTTCCCAAAAAGATCTATGGGAGGGCATGAATATTTTGCAAGCCACTGTAAGGCTGTGGGTTTTCCACTCAGTGAAATTTAAGGTATCAATAACAGTAGAACCTTAGTTCTCGAACGTATCACCAAAAAATTTAGAATTTTTTTACTCCAGCAGACCAAAATATCTGTTTTCAATCAACCCAATTGGAGAGGAAGTGGGGCAAAATTCATAATGGAACAATATCACCCTGATAAAGCTGTATCTAGTAGATTAGCAAACTTGTTTAAGAGCAGTCAAGATTTTTTATGAGAGTAGTAGAGCGTGTGTTAGAATTAGAAATGGAGAGAGTGAGTGGTTTGAGGTAAAGGTGGGACTTTGCCAGGAATGTGTTATGTCGCCTTGGCTGTTCAATTTATACATGAATGGGGTGGTGTGAGAGGTAAACACAAGGGTAATGGGTCAGGAATTAGAGATGGTTAAAGAAAATGAAGAAAAAATAGGAGATAAAGCAGTTGTTGTTTGCTGATGACACTGCACTTGTGGCAGGATCAGAGGAGGGATTAAGGAAGTTAGTAACAGTTTGGAAAGGTGTGTGAAAGAAGGAAGTTGAAGATAAATGTGGGTAAAAGTAAGGTGATGAGATGTACATGGGGAGAAAGTGGCAGCAAATTGGATGTAAGTATTAATCCCTTTGATATGATGATGCCTACGTAGGCGTCATGAGAAGTGAGTGGGTATATGAGGATGCCGGCATCAGCATCTTGATTATATTTATTTTGTAGTTGTATCTGAGTGACCCCCATATTCTGTGAACTGGCCTGATTATATTTTCTGTGGTTGTTAATATTCAGAGTGAAAGAGAATGAGTAATACAGCTGTAACTTTATATTTTATAATGCAAGTATTGTAATGGATGATGAGGTGGAATGGGCAGGGGGGGGGGGTGAGGGGTGAGGTAGTATGTGTGAGCAAAATTTGACGCAGCCCAAAGGGATTTCTCCCCGTCCTCTCCTTTTATGCAATGGGGGGACGGAGAGGGGGGGTCACCGATTTAATGAAGCGGCCTTGTTGTGGATGTGCTGTGTCTTGCGACACTGCTTCTGATCCAGGGCAGTGGACAAGGTGCAGGGATGACCCGTCATCCAGGAGGTGCTCAGATAAGAGGGAGGGTGGAGGGGTGTGGAGTGCATTCAGGGATGGAATGGGTGGAAATGATTTTATTCCTTTCCCTTTTTGTCTACCTCCCTTGTAAGGGGGAAAAAAGCCTTGGTATATGTATGTATGTATTGTAATGCATCATCATACATCAGGCAGCTAATACTACCCATGAGAATTTGACTTGTAATGAAGAGGTTAAGGGAGAGAGACTGGAGGAAGTGGATAGCCTTAGATACTTGGGTGTGAATGTGGCAGGAAAGAGAGGAGTGGAGGTAGAATGTAGATTGAAAGAAGTGTAATGAGAAATAGACATCTCAGAATGGATGCTAAGAGGACATTGTATGGAGTGATTGCGCTAACAGCACTATATGGGGCAGAAACAAAGAACATAAAAGAGGAAGAGATGAGGAGTTTGAATGTGTTTGAAATGAAATGCCTGAGAAGTATGGTGGGAATTACTAGGTTGGATAGGGTGAGAAATGAGGAGGTGAGGAGGAGAGCAGGGGTGGAAAAGGAGTTGGGAGATAGGGTTGATGAAAGAGTATTGGGATGGTTTGGTCATATGGAAAGAATGAGTGAAGAAAGATTAGTAAAAGAGGTGTGGAAGGCAGAGGCGGAAGGAGTGAATATGATGGGGGTGACCAAGGATGAGATGGATAGATGTAAAAGGGGCATTGGGAAAGAGGGTGATATCTGTTGAGGAAGTACGGGAGAAGACAGAAGATAGGGGTGAATGGAGAATGGTTGTATATGGATGATGTTGTGATGTATGAGGTGGAATGGGAGGGGGAGGGGGGGAGGTAGTATGCGTGAGAAAATTTTTGACATAGGCTGAAGGGATTTCTCCCCGTCTTCTCCCTTTCTGCATGAAAGGGACGTAGAGGGGGGGTCGCCAATTTAATGAAGCGGCTTTGCTGTGGATGTGCTGTGTCTTGCGACACTGTTTCTGACCCAGGGCAGTGGACAAGATGCAGGGATGACCCATCATCCAGGAGGTGCCAAGATAAGAGGGAGGGAGTAGGGTAAATGGTAGTGGAGTATGTGGGGATGGAATGGGTGGGAGTCTATATTATGTCTGTGCTTTATGGCTACATCCCTTGTAAGGGATAAAAAGCCAGTGGTATATGTGTGTGTATATATATATATATATATATATATATATATATAATATAGTAAATGTAATGTATTGCAGTGGAAATTAAATTAAAAAGAAGCAAATTATACAGTGAATGAAACATATTTCAAGCATGTGGTACATTTCAGAGAAGAGAATGTGTGTGGGCTAATCTATCTTAAAACTTACAGAGATCTTTTAAAAATCTAAGTAAAAACCAAAGGATAAAATTTCAATCTACAAACTCCAACAGAAATGAAAGTTGCTTACAAGGTAGAAAGCATGAAAAAATTATACTGGATATACTGCTAATTAAACATGAAAAGACAATTGACTAAGAGATTCACAATCACCAAGATATGATGAAAGTTTGATATTTTGACTTACCTTGTTCTCCACAATCCACAGAAGGAAGGCATGGGCAATAATTGTCTTACCAAACAGAAAACAGAGTGTTAGGGGAGACAATGCACTTGACAAGACCAAGGACAATGTTGGACAAGGGACAAATGAGCACACAGTTAATTCAAGCAATGAGGTGATGTCATGCCTTTTGTTATACAACTTGCATTTTCAAAAGAAAATAAGTAAATGGATGTGCTTTCTTATAAAAAGAAAGTTTTCATTTAACCTTAAGCATATACTATTACATTCTAGGAATATGCATTTTTTCATGTGTAGCAAAGAACATGACAGCTGTGCCTTCATGAAATTATGGTTAGCCCAAGTACATATTAGAAAGAAAAATTGCTGCAGTTAGTGTAAAAAAACATACCATGTTTGTATATATAAAACTTTCATTTGTACAAATAAGTTCCAGTTAGCTACAAATTATGATCTATGAGTGAGCAAGGCTTCCAAAATGAATATATTTCAGGTACAAAAATATCAGAAACATGATAAAAAAAAAATAATAATAATAAATAATAATAATAGTTAATAAATAAATAAAGTACAAAATAGCTCCAGTGTTTTAGCCCACATGCATCCCTCACTGCATGATGATTAAGGGATTCCTACCATTTACCATCAAATAACTCTTCCTATATTTTTTTTTCTTAAAACCCCTCTAATCTTTACATTTGTAAATTTAAACTAAGGCTTTTGTGATATAATTATCAATCTGTCACCACTGGTCTCTATTGAAGATCTGCAACCTTCAGAGTATCAACAATCCACACACACAAACCAATCCACACACTATTTGAATTAGAGAATAATGAAGTACATACATATACCAAAGGCTTTTTCCCCCTTACGCAGGGGGTAGCCAAAAAAGAAAAAGGCATAGAAATCACTCCCACCCATTTCATTTCCCATATATTTTACTCCCTCCACCCTCCTCCCTCCCTCCCTCCCATCTCGGCACCTCCTGGATGATGGGTCATCCCTGCATCCTGTCCACTGCCCTGGGTCAGAAGCAGTGTCGCAAGACACAGCACATCCACAGCAAGGCCGCTTCATAAATTCGGCGACCCCCCCCTCTCCATCCCCTCATGCAGAAAAGGAGAAGACGGGGAGAAATCCCTTCGGGCTGTGTCAAATTTTTTCTCATACGTACTTCCTCACCCCCCATCCCCCACCCACTCCCCCTCATGCATCACAGCCTCATCTATACACAACCCTTCTCCATTCACTCCTATCTTCTGTCCTCTCCCATCATTCCTCCACAGACATTCCTCTCTTTTGTAAAGCCCCTTTCACCACATCCATCCATCTCATCCTAGGACGCCCCCTCATATTCACTCCTTCCACCTCCGCCTTCCACACTTCTTTTACTAATCTTTCTTCACTCATTCTTTCCATGTGTCCAAGCCATCCTAATACTCTTTCATCAACCCTATCTCCCAGAATAATGAAGTCCCTTGTATTTACCATCTTAGAATTTGACCAGCAAGGAGAAAATATGTATGCCACTTTATATACATTCAATATCCACAACTAGTACATACATACCTACACCAAGGACTTTTTACCCCTTACATGGGAGGTAGCCAAAATCAAAAGGCATGAATCCATACCCACCTATAACCTCCCCACATACTCCACCCCTCCCTTCTTTTCTTGGGTCCTCCTGGATGATGGGTCATCCCTGCATCTCGCCCACTGCCCTGGGTCAGAAGCCATGTAGCAAGACACAGGTAAATACTTGTTTAACAAGCTCACTGTTTAACCCTTCTGTAGCACAATCAATACTTTGGCTGAATAAAGTTGCCTGACAGTAGCCAGAACAAATGTATGTAATGTGAACGGCAGTGAATGGGTTAACATGCAGCCAAAGTCCCCTCTACCTCAATGTTAGTCTTTCTTTCAAGCTCACTCCATCCATTTTTGTTCTCCAAACTCTCCTTGCTAGTCATTCCTCATTCATTCTTTTCTAAGCCCAATACCAATTTGTACATGGATGGGGTGGTGTGAGAGGTAAACGCAAGGGTAATGGGCTGGGGATTGGAAATGGTTAAAGAAGGTGGAGATAAGCGGGAGATATACCAGTTTTTGTTTGCTGATGACACTGTGCTTATGGCAGGATCAGAAAAAGGATTGAGGAGGTTGGTGACGAAGTTTGGGGAAGGTGTTAGAAAAGGAGGGAAGGGTGGAATGGGAGTGGAGTATGTGGCAATGACATGGGTGGGAGTGGATTTATATTTGACTTTGGCTACCTCCCTTGTAAGGGGGAAAAAGCCCTGGGAAAATATGTATGTATGTATAAGTCCAAACCACCTCAGCACTCTGACCTACCTTACTTACCAACTCCCTTTCTATCCCCACTCCCTGCCTTACCTCCACATTTCTAATTCTAATCAAGAACAATCAAAGTTTTTCTCTCCACTAATGTACAAAAAGTTATTTATGGAGTAATCAATCCCCCCTGGATGCATAAGGGTTAAGTGAGTTTTTGTACTTTTTTCCTTAAAACTTATAAGCTTTGGCATGAACAAACTAATGTATAGTAAGAACACAATATTTTCCAATCAAATTAATGATAATAGGAAATACAAGATATCATCTATAAAAGGTAATTGAAATGGTTGAATTTGCTCAACTTACTATTAGAGGTGGGCCCTTCTGCAAACCATTAACTATGCAAGTGTAAAATTGTCTTTTTGATTGTTGTTTTGCCATTGCACTAAACATTAGAAATAATTGTAGTTTTGCTTATACTGAAATGCTTCTGCGAACTGCAAACCATACCCACAAGTTGGTTTAATCATCTACCCATTTTTCTGTTAAAGGCAGTCTAATATACTAATCTAATTAATGTCAATTATATATCATCAACCCGATAAATATGAAAATATAATAAATTTAGTAAAATATCAAAATCCTCTGATGATGTTCAGAATAAAACAAAACTAATGTCATAGCAGTGAAAGACAAAACTGCTCTTGTCTGCAGACTTACATTTGCATTACAGCAATGTCAAGAAGTTTGCAGACTTGCAACTGCAGAAATGAAATTTATTTACAATGCCCACCTATGCTTAATACACAAAGTCCTTACTGCATCATTAACTAATTATTACCATATACCATTCTTTACAGTGTTCATGTTGATACAGATAAAATCAATAAAATATGAGTAAGACAGAAAATTGACTTGTCCTCTTCCATCTCTTTTTAAGTTACCACCTTCAACAAGACTGAATATTTTAAAATTTGCTCTTGATAATTAATATTCTGTTCAGTTGAGGAGAAGTCTTATTAAATTACCACCTCCTTCAACAAGACTGAATATTTTAAAATTTGCACTTGATAATATTCCATTCAGTTGAGGAGAAGTCCTTTGACTGAAGAAGGTCTCAAATAACTGTAACCTCCTTTAGCCCACAGAACATCACTCAACAGAATAAAATTGTCAGGCATTGGCAAGAATAAAATATCTGAAACATATACCAATGACAACAAAGTAATGTCGTAGCACATTTGTAACATAATACTAATGACCCACTTTTGGAGAAGAATAGGTGAAAGTAAAAAGATCCGTATATTTTGATCACTAACTGTGATCCTCTTCAGCAGATCTGCTGAAGAGGATCACAGTTAGTGATCAAAATATATGGATCTTTTTACTTTCGCCCATACTTCTCTGAAAGTGGGTCATTAGTATTATATACCACTGATTGAAAGGAGTTGAAAATAGTTACACCAATACATACCTGCTAATGACAGAAACAACAATATGCCAGCATATGACTAACTACATAAATTGTAATAGGTTAATTCACTGGAATGTTAGTTCAAAATTGAGCTAATTTTGTCTACACTGTACCCAAGACAATGATTAGCTCCCAATTTATTCCTTTCATTCTCTTTCCCACAATATTTTTATACATGAATACAAAATGAGGTTAAGACTAGATGGTTTACTAGAGTTTGTGTTCATTTCTTAATGCAAAATACCAAAATTTGCAAGAGCAAAATGAGATAAACATTCATGAATCCTAAATCTAGTGTTCACTATCGACAACTCTGAAAGCAAAAGCACACACATTCAATGAAGAAACATACAAAACTGCTATAAAGATGAGGATGAAAATAAGGTGAGAATATTTACATACATATACCAAAAGACTCTTTCCTACTAATAGAGGGAGGCGGCTGAGTCAAAGCATATACCCGCCCTCCACTTATCCCCCACACCCATCCAATAACCCATTTGTTGTCCCTTCCATCTTACCTCTTTGTGGATGACAGGTCATCCTCATCTCCAACCTATTGCTTGGGTCAGAGGCAAGCGAGACACAGCACCTCCACAATAGAGCCCAACAGCACAAGTTGGTTTACCCCTACCGATTCATTACATGGTGACCCTCCTGTTTAATCCACATGAGGATTTACTGAACACACAAAAAGAAATCTCTTTAGGCCACACCAATACCTTGTACATTCATGATCACTTTCCATGCACACCTATCTCTTGCAATCTCCATTCCCAGGTTCATAAACATTTCTCTTGCATTCAACGTACTTTTCATCTTGTCCATCCACCTCATTTTTGTTCTTCCCCAAACTTTACTCCATTCACCACCACCTTCAACAATCTTTTTTGCTAGTCTTTCTTCACTCACTCCTTCCATATGCCCAAATATGAAAATTAAGATTTTTATAGTACAATACATACATACATATACCAAGGCCTTTTTCCCCCTTACCAGGGGGGTAGCCAAAAAGGACAAGGCACACAAATATTCCCACCCATTTCATCCCCGAAAACACTCCACACCCCTCCACCCTCCCTCCCATCTTAGCACCTCCTAGATGACGGGTCATCCCTGCACCCTGTCCACTGCCCTGGGTCAGAAGCAGTGTCGCAGGACACAGCACATCCACAGCAAGACCGCTTCATTAAATCGGCGACCCCCCTTCTCCGTCCCCCCATATAAAGATGTATAGTAAAATACACTTTTGTAAAAATCTACATGAACTTTTAGCAAAGCCTAACCTGCACAACACAAACCCATAGTTTTCATACAATCCCACTAACAAAATTTGTTTGTTTGGATCAAAGTGTATTACATCAATGTAATACATTGAAATGCTGAGATGGGAGGGGTACTGAATAGGTTTTAATATGTATGTGGTGGCTGTGTGCTTTGACTCAGCCACCCTCTTACACACACACACACACATATATATATATATATATATATATATATAAATATATATATATATATATATATATATATATATAGATATATTTATATATATAATTCCACTTCCACCCATTTCATCCCCAATCTTTTCACCCCCATTCACCACCCCTCCCTCCCTCTCATCTTGGCTCCTCCAGGATGATGGGTCATCCCTGCACCTTGCCCATTGCCCTAGGTCAGAAGCAATGCAGCAAGATACTACAGCACATCCACAGCAAGGGCACTTCATTTAATCAGCAACCCAATGCCTTTCTGTCCCCTTATGCAGTAACATCGAAGATGGGAAAAAATCCTTTTGGGCTACATCAAAATATCCTTCACACATAACCACTCCCTAGCCTCCCTTATCCCCTACCCACTCTCTTCCATGCATCACAGTATCATCCACACACAGCCATTCTCCACTCACCCCTATCTTCTGTCTTCTCCTTTCTTTCGTCAACAGACATCCCCCCCCCCCTTGCTCAATGCCCCTTTTACTCCATCCATCCACCTCATCCTTGGTCACCCCCTCATGTTCACTCCATCCACCTCTGCCTTCCACACTTTTTTTTACTAATCTTTCTTCACTCATTTTTTCCATGTGTCCAAACTATCCCAATACTCTTTCATCAACCTTATCTCCCATCTCCTTTTCCACCCCTACTCTCCACCTCACCTCTTTATTTCTCACTTACAAGGTGAAAAGGGCCTCTGGTATGTACATGTAAGATGTATTAGTGACAAAATGGGGATTGTAGTGGACAAGTCCAATACTGACGAATGGATGTGAAGTGCATTACTGGTATGTTCATATCGGAATGAATGATCATCATTGCCATTCTGCTATTGAGTGCCTAGGAGTTAAATAAGAAGAAATCATATGTATATCTTTGTATGAATGAAAGACACCAGCTATCATCAAACCACCTCCGCAAAAGTTCAAATTGCACTTGCATAACGTTGTGTTATCGGAGCACACTGAGGAGTACCAAGAGTCTGTCTATTATCAACTTCAGGTCTTTCTTGTATGCTATGCTGGCAAGGATTGGGAAGTCTACTACGTTTGCTGTCAATTATCCTAACTCTGTCAGATGGGTGTACCAACTGGTTGCTATAATACCACTGAACATACTTTCTGTATTCTTCCTGACGTTTTCTGTCGACATAACTGAAGATACATGATGCAGGGATCCAGATGATGACAGATATAATGATAACGGTTCCAACAATGTTGTCACGTAAGAACATGAGCACAGTATTGATGCTAATATCTTCTATGATATCCCAGAAACGCTCAACCACATCTTGCACAGTCTTCTCGCACTTTCCCTGTCAAAAAAACAATGATGTTGTAATAACACAAGACTCCAAAGATAAAAGCACATGAAAATCCTCAAGCAAAGTAACAACTAAGTCAATACAAGAAGTTTGTAGTACCTCTGACAATGAGAGTTTCAATTGTAACTCTAACCTCTTCAACAAGGTGAATCTATTTTATTCCAACTATTGAAAGACCATTTCATTCAACTGACGTTCTTCAGTCTGAGTTCAATTCTACAAATGCAGACTTGGAATTTATGAGAGGCAGAGAGGAAAAGTTTAAATGTGTTTGAGATGAAATGTCTGAGAAGTATGGTAGAGGTTACTAGGTTGGATGGTGTGAAAAACGAGAAGGTGAGGATGAAAGTGGAAGTGGAAAAGGAGATGGTAGATAGGACTAATGAAAGATTATTGGGATGGTTTGGACACATGGAAACAATGAGTGATGAAAGATTAGTAAAAGAGGTGTGAAGGGCAGAGGTGGAGGGAGTGAACTTGAAGGGACAACTGAGGATGAGATGGATGGATGAGGTGAATGGGGCATTGAGAAAGAGAGGAATGTCTGTTGAGCAAGGGAGGGAGTAGGCAGAAGATGGGGATGAATGGAGACAGTGTATAGATGATACTGTTATGCAAGGAAGGGAGGGGTGGGGGATGGGGGTAGGGGGGTGCTTATGTGTAAATGGTAATTTGATACAACCCAAAGGGCTTTCATTCTTCTCTTTTTCTGCATGAAGGGACGGGGGACCGGGGGGGGGGAGGGGGGGTCACCGATTAAGTGAAAAGACCTTGCTTTGGATGTACTATGTCTTGCTACATTGCTTCAGACCCAGGGCAGTGGGCAGAATACAGGAATGACCCATCATCCATGAGGAGCCAAGATGAGGGGGGGGGGGGGGGAAGGGAGGTGTATGGGAGTGGAATGGGTGGGAGTATGTACATGCCTTTGACTTGGCTACCTCCCTTATAAGGGGGAAAAGCTCTTGGTAATTAGATAGATCCTATCTCATCACCTCTTTGCTTTCCCATGGTAAGGCACAAGATGTATAAGTATGTGGCAAGGCACCTTATGCATGCTAGAATAAAAGCTATTAAGTATGCTTCCATGCTTAAAGAGTTCGATACTCAGATTGGATGTACATACTAAGGAGCCTTTTCCCCCAGTTAGGGTGGGGTGGGGTGGGCTGAGTCAAAGCATATGTATATACCCCACACCCATCAAAAACTCGTTTATTGCCAACTTCAATCTCAGCAACTCATGGATGAAAGGCTAAAATGTCAGGTCAGGCAATGAAGTGAGACAGTGTCTCCACAGTTGAGCCTGATAAGTGGAATTGGTTTACCCATGCCACTTCCTTATATGGTGATTTCCCCACCCCTCCATCCACTCAAAACATTATGGAGTAAGCAAGAGCATTCTTTGGGGCTACATCATTTCTTTATCCATTTACAACCATTCTTTAATCTATGACTTAATAAATTTGATCAAGTTTACAAGATGAAGATATCTGATAGTAACCTTGTTGCAGAATCCATGAATGCATGGTGTGCCATCGGACAAAATGTCTACTGGTTCAACAGGGTAACAGGAATCATTCAATGTCTTTCTGCAGCAGCGCTTACATGCATTTTCAACTGAAAAGAACAATATGTTATTGTTCAAAAGCAATAAAAGAACCAGAAAAAATTGAAATTTATATCTAAAGAATTGCATCATAATAACACCATAAATCATAAATGTAGTTATAGATACAATGACATAACTGACATTATGTAAGCTCTAGGCATGTGTTATGGGGCAGAGGAATTCTACAACACTGATCTCCTACTTCCCCAACTCATACACAAACACTTGCTAATCTCTATTCAAAAAGTATCTCTTTCCTTCTTTTTCTCCTTCTCTTTCCACATCTTTCTTTTTCTTCCTCTCTTTTTTAAACAAACATTAAACAACCTCACCAGCCAGTCCACCATCACTCTACCTCCATTTTTTGACACTCCACACGACACTCATCTAACTCAGGTGCCTTACCTACTCTCATCGTTTTAATAACTGCTTTCACCTTATCTTTTCTTATTTCTTCTCCATTTTCCTCATTCATCACTGTTATTTTCTTAGCATCTCCCACTGCAGCTACTTTTCCCTCTCTATCCTCCTTCACATTTAGCAACTCCCTAAAATACTCTGCCCATCTTCCTCTTACTGCCGTTTCTTCCATCATCATCTCTCCATCTGCATCTTTTACTTTTTCTTCTCTACTTGATTTCCCTCCCTTTCCCCTCTTAATTTCTTTCCAAAACATCTTTTTATTACTTTCAAAATTTTGCCATACTCTTCCCCAGCGAAAAAAATACACGGGAGTGACGAGCGATTTCGCTCGGGAAAGTTCCAATGTCGCTCTCGCAAATCTAATAGCGGGAGCGATCCCCCACAAAAAAATTGCTCCCGCGGCAAGATTCAACGTTTTTCATGCATTATCCATCATTTAGCAATCCCTGAATCCCATCACCATTGATGAAAGGATCAGAGCAAACACAACTTAACTGTGATCAATCATTGCATTATCAATCGATATCATAAACGCAACAAATCAATCAACTTTAATTTGCTGATGTACGTACGTATGTGTACGCAGTATAGCTGCTAGAATTCAATGGCTTACCTAGCCTAGCTTCGTATCAGCTGCATGCGCGCGTATACTAGTACATGTTGACTAGACTCTACACGACTATCGTGCTACTTTCGATGATCGTATATCATGGAGCGATTTCTAGTGAAGCGAGTAAAGATGAGTGAAGATGGTTTGCCCTCAGATTCAGTCTTTTCAGAATCGAGGGAGAGTGTTTTGATGGCAGGAACCGCTTCTGGACCAGCAAAGCCTAATTCAAACTCTATGGGCAAGGGCCAAGGAAAACGAAAACCAGTAAAGCATGAATCTACTATACGCTCATAGAACCTAGATTGGCTTGAAGTGGATCGGGGCAGTGATGGTACTCTAACGGTGTATTGCAAGGCTTGTCGTGTATTTCCACATGAGTAATGAGTTAGCCTTCCAATAGTTTGGAGGAAATCGAACCTGCAAAAACATGGCTCTGGAAGTATAAAACATGGCTCTGGTAATTAAAAAAATGGCTCTGGTGAAAAAAAAAAAAAAAAAAATGGCTCTGGAAGAAAAAAAAAGTTTTTTTCTCTGCTCTTCCCCCAATTCACATCTGTTTTATTTTGTTCTTCCTTTATAATACCACTACACTGACATTTCTCCCTAAACCCTCTATGCACTCATCTAAATCTATCCAAAAAGCCTCCCTTTCCTCTACACTCTTCTCACTACCAGGCCCATATGCACTTACAAAGACCCACATCTTCCTTCCTAGTTTCACCTTCATCCACATTAACCTTGAAGAAACCTCCTTCCACTACACCACACATTTACCTATCTCTTCACTTACTAATACAGCCACCCATTCTCTCCCTCATCCTTTCTTCTGACACCCTCCCAACTACACTCCCAAACTTAAACTTGCCCCTCTCTTTCAACTTAGTTTCACTCAAAGCCAAGACATCCATCTTTCTTCTCACAAACATTCTCATCTGTATTACATCCATGAACATTAAAAGACCCAAACCTTAGGGTTCCTATTGGAAAACTCCCAGAGCCTTTATGCCTTTGATTTTTTAGGTTTGGCAAAAAAGGAAATGTATATTCAGAGAAGTGGTACAGGACAGTATCAAGAGTGGGAGGGACAGCATAATGGAGGGATAGTTACAATATAATAAGTACAATTTCCCTATGAATGGATATTTCCTCTATCATCGACAAAATGATATGTGACTCTGGTCCATAGGGGCACCCTATATAGACCCTAAGTATCAGCTGCATTCTACTGAGAAGATTTTACCTCACAATATCATGCAGACGGGGCAAGAAAAGACAGGTTAAAAGTTATGTGCACTGTGGTCTTACTTGTGTCACACATGCAGCTTTGCAAATTCTGAGTCTCGCAGAAGGGTAGACATTGTCCCTGGAAGCATTTGCCCTTTTCAACACATGGAGTACCATTAGGCATTGGACTTGCCTTGGGACACTCTGCCTTCATACCAGTACACTTCGATACATTTTCACATGTTGCAAGTTGCTCCTCTCTGCATTCAACACCCCCACTCATAAACTGACATCTTGCACAACATGGAGAGTTACGATCACTGCATGCAACAGATGGACGAAGCTTGCAGTGTTTGTCACAACAGGGATCTTCATTGTCTTGTCCAACAAGCCCTGCATCACATTCCTCCTGTCCCTCAACACGCTGGTTTCCACAGTAGGACTCCTCTGGCTCAGTAAAGCACCTTGATGACTTGGCAAGTAACACAGCTCTTATAGCTCGTAGACTACATGGCGAAAATTGCTGAAATAGGAGATTGTATACATAAGCAAACACCTTGTAATTGAAGCAAGGAATTTTTTTTAAATAATAAAATGCAACAAGATCACATACTGTGTATCACTGCAAGTCTACCATACATGCAATATTCAATGCCATTAATGAGTTCTAAACCAGTGACTTTATTTTCTAGAGAGCCTAAATGATGTACTTCTTCTAGATGTAAATACTTTATGATGCTCAAACCTTGTTGTTGATATCATATCCTGATACAGAATATGTATACATCAAGTATGATCCGCCATGGCTGGCACTTGGGCTGCAGTCTGGGAGGTCAGGATCATGCTCTGAACCCCAGTTGTGTCCAAACTCATGAGCAGTGACCAAATCTGCTTCTCGAGTGATGACACGCTGGCCATAGTGATTTCGGGATGAGCTGAGACCTGAGTTCAGGTAAAGAGTGTGGCCATTCTTGAAGTACTCTGAAAGTAGAGAAACGTGTACATATCATCTTGAAATAATAGTGGTTTCTATATCATATAAACTTAAAATTCCACACTATAATGTCAACCTTCAACACAAATATAGCTATATACGTCCCTCTGTAGGTACATATTGTATCAGCACACACACAACCACCAATAACAATAATTAATATTGCTTCCAATTTCATGGTCTGGAAACCTGCAGCCCAATGATGACTGGCAATGGTCCCTGAACCCACCCATCAATTTCTCTGGGAAAAAATGAAATGAAATGTTGCCTGCTCTATTAATGTACAACTGTTTATATGTTATTGGCTGAAAAAAGTCAGAGGAGGGAAGCAACTGCCGGCTGTCAGTCCTCTGTACATGAAAAGGTGAAAATACAATTGAAGATGACAGAGATCTTAGGTCCAATTTGGAGACTGAGTATCAGCCCCACTATATGAAATGTATATTGTGCATCATCTTACCAGGTGTGCATATGCCTCCAACTGAATTTCTTCTGGGTGACCCAACATATGCCAACCCTAAAATGCCTCCCTCAAACTTGATATCTGTGAATAGGTGGGCTAAGCAGTAATCTTTGTGGGAATATTCTCTACTGAAAACCTGCAAGAAAAAACAAATATAATATTAATAAAGTAAATAAATAGATAAATAATAAATTAAATAAATGTACTCATTGGGTTAAAAGCCGTGAACAAAAAAATAATACATGTGATCTGTATAATTACTTGGCTAGTCATAACCTCCCCTAATATGGCTTCATTAAGGACACTGAATTCATATATATATATACATACATAATATATATATATATATATATGTAGAGACATTGGGACAAATTATGGGAAAGGTGGAGGGGGAAACACTCCTCTGAAGAAGCTATTGTAAGCGAAACCGGTCAGGAATAAACTCGATAATCAGATAAAGACCCGTGTTTCCCCCTCCACCTTTCCCATATATATATATACATATATATATATGTATATATATATACATATACATATATATACATATATATATATATATATATATATATATATATAGATATATATTATATATACATAAATAGATAGATAGATACATACATATACCAAGGCTTTTTCCCCCTTACAAGGGAGGTAGCCAAAAAGAAAAAGGCATAAAACCACTCCCACCCATTCCATCCCTAAATACACTCCTCCCCCCTCCACCCTCCCTCATATCTTAGCACCTCCTGGATGACGGGTCACCCCTCCACCTTGTCATCTGCCCTGGGTGGGGGGAAAAGAATACTGCCACCAAGTATTTCCACTTGGATCATATTTCTGAGGTGTCTGGCGTGGGTAAGTCATGCATGTATAGATTAAATAATGTGGGGGATAGAACTGAGCCCTGCGGTACTCCGTTCTTAATGTTTCTGATGTGCGATGATTGGCCATTATATGACACATGAGCATTCCTGCCTGCCAGATAATTGGCCAGCCATCTTTTGGTGTTATTGTGCATGTCTGTGTTATATATTTTATTTGTTAGGTTGTGGCGGGGGATAGCATCAAAAGCTTTACTAATGTCCAATGTTATAAGAAGTGTTCTGTGGTGGGGCCTATCTGAATTGATGCCATCAAAAATTCTTTGTGTGAGGTTTGTCAGAAGAGTGTTTGTGGAGTGTAGTGGCCTAAAACCGTGTTGTGAGTCAGCAAGGGGAATATATGGTGTGACAAGTTTAAGTATTAGGCGTTCAATGACTTTAGAGGGGGTGCAGAGAAGTGTGATTGGGCGGTGCGATGATGGGATTGTTGGGTCTTTGTTCGGTTTTGGGATGGTGATTATTTTACCATGCTTCCAGATGTCGGGTATAGTGTTGTGTGAATAGCTGTAGTTTGCAATGTTTGTGAGTGCGTGTATACCTTGTGGTCCAATGTGTTTTAGGTGGATGTTGCTTATGTTATCAGGGCCACAGGCAGATGAGTGCTTGAGACTATGCATTATGAGTTTTGTCTGACTGTCTATGAAGGGTGTATAGTCTGAGTCTGTGGGAAAGTCTTTCTTACGTCGAATGGTGCGTCGGTCGTCAGGGTGAGATGTAAGATGGCTCGTCTGTGCAAAATGACGTATGAGTGCGTTTGCTTGTTGTCTGTTTGAGGGTAGATTATCTGTTGTTGTGATTATTGCTGCGTGAGAGCGTGTAGTGTTAGTGTTGGATAGTGTGATGCTGTTGAGTGTTTTGTACAATTTGCTGGTGTTTGTTTTGTGATCAAGTGTATTGATAAAGTTTTGCCAATTTTGTGTTTTTTGTTCATGTATTTTATTGGCAATCACAGTGTTTAGTGTTTGTATTTGGTCTGCTATGTTTTGAGGGATAGGTGTGGGGGTATCGTGTTTAAGTGTGTCACGTTGTCTGATGAGGCCTTGGATTTCTGGTGTGAAGTAACATACGATACATCCATGTCTTTCAAACAACACCTCACAAACATAAAAAACAAATGCACACCTAGACTTAACGCACTTAAGTCAATCACTGGAACAACATTTGGACAAAACAAAGAAACTAATATAACAATATACAAACAATGTATACGCTCAGTGATGAATTATGCGAGTCCTGCATGGGCTCCTAATCTCAGTGAGACACACCACAACACCCTTCAAATCATACAAAACAAAGCCCTAAAAACAATTACAGGCTGCACAAATACATCACCTACAGACCATTTACACCATGAAACAAAAGTCCTCAAAGTCAAGGAACACCTCGACATGAGAGGCACACAAACACTTGCTGCAGCCACCACAAACACATCACACCCGTTACACTACATAGCAGAACACCCACACACACCAAGAAACATTAAAACTACACCCAAAGACCTTTATTACACAAATATACTCTCTTCTCTTCCTCCACAACCACCAAATACCAGCCTCCGGAAACATATTCATAATCATATCACTCACCGCTCCATTAACACACTGAAAGACAACACACTGCTGCATGCCAGACCCCCTGATATCCACCCTTCTGAATCCTCTCTCCCACGTAAGGACAGAGTCCACTTGGCCAGACTGCGATGCGGTCACCACCCAGCACTTCTAAGCTACCAGAGGAGGCTGGACGACCGTGTTGTGAACAGCTGCCCAGGATGTAACACTTCACCCCATACCATACAACACATAATGGAAGACTGCATTATACACAATCATGCACGCAAACAACACAACATACACTCTATAAAGGATTTGTGGGAAAACCCAGTCTCGGCTGTGGCCTTCCTTGGGGAGACGGGACTGCTCGGACAGACAGTCTAGGGAACGACAACAACAACTTGGATCATAAGAGGCGAGAAAAACGGGACGGGGATTGGGACCAGGCATCCCTCTCCCTGTAGCCCCACAGGGGACTTTCCTAAATTATATATATATATATATATATATATATATATATATATATATATATATATATATATATACATATATATATATATATATATATATATAGATATATATATATCACACAGGAACCCACAGTCGGAGAAAGAATAAACTTCGTATAAAGAATAATCCTATATTTCGGCTATCCACTGTAGCCCTCTTCAGGAAAGTACATAAGATAGAGAACAGAGGGGACTTATAAACTACAGTAAGAAGAGATGTGGACAGTTGACCTCACTCAGGCACGGGGCAAACTGGGGTGGCGGAGGAGGGAGGGGGTGAGGAGAGGGGAGGATGTAACGTCCGCACCAGCTTATTTACTGCTGCGCGTGAGATTATGTCAGGTGTCCACTGCCCTTTAGAAATATTAATATTAGGGCATTCCTCAATTAATGCTGATTCGACTATTTTCCTCCTGAAACCACAGTGGGACTTGAACACTAATCTGGCCTTACCCCAGTCGAAAGAATGATTCTTATTTTTGACATGAAGAAATACAGCCGAATTTTCTTGCCCATACCTAATTGACCTTTTATGTTCTGCCAATCTAGTCTTCAAGTCTCTCCCGGTTTGACCCAAGTAAACCAAATCACAATCTTTGCAGGACAAACAATAAACACCAGGTGACTCAACTTCCTTCGGTTTTTGTTGAATGTTCACAATTTGCTTACGCACGGTGTTAGGATAGTGATAGGCAATAGTGAGACGTTCACGAGGAAACAATTTAGTAGAAGAACTGATGGTATTATTGAATGGAATTTTTAAAATGTCCTTAAAGGAGCGGTGAAAATTTGAGGGGACGGAAGTTTTAAAATGGTTGGCCCTAGCCTTACTGAGGGCTTGGTCCAGAAACCAAGGTGGATAAGCCAACTTCTCAAGTTGACATTTGATCACCTCAATCTCTTGGTCCAGAAATTGAAGACTGCAAATCCTGAAAGCCCTCAAGAAAAGGCCAGAGGCAACACTTTTCTTGACATTGTCAGGGTGATTGCTAAAAAAGTGGAGATAACTGCCTGAATGGGTGGGCTTACGGTATACTGTAAAGAATAAATTATCATCAGTTCTTCTTAACAAAATATCCAAGAAAGGGATTTGGTGTCCTTCTTCCCATTCAACTTTAAATTTAAGATTCGGGGTCAATTGGTTCAATTTATCATGGAACACTTCAAATGGGCCCCAACTGAATGGGAAGAAGGACACCAAATCCCTTTCTTGGATATTTTGTTAAGAAGAACTGATGATAATTTATTCTTTACAGTATACCGTAAGCCCACCCATTCAGGCAGTTATCTCCACTTTTTTAGCAATCACCCTGACAATGTCAAGAAAAGTGTTGCCTCTGGCCTTTTCTTGAGGGCTTTCAGGATTTGCAGTCCTCAATTTCTGGACCAAGAGATTGAGGTGATCAAATGTCAACTTGAGAAGTTGGCTTATCCACCTTGGTTTCTGGACCAAGCCCTCAGTAAGACTTGGGCCAACCATTTTAAAACTTCCGTCCCCTCAAATTTTCACCGCTCCTTTAAGGACATTTTAAAAATTCCATTCAATAATACCATCAGTTCTTCTACTAAATTGTTTCCTCGTGAACGTCTCACTATTGCCTATCACTATCCTAACACCGTGCGTAAGCAAATTGTGAACGTTCAACAAAAACCGAAGGAAGTTGAGTCACCTGGTGTTTATTGTTTGCCCTGCAAAGATTGTGATTTGGTTTACTTGGGTCAAACCGGGAGACTTGAAGACTAGATTGGCAGAACATAAAAGGTCAATTAGGTATGGGCAAGAAAATTCGGCTGTATTTCTTCATGTCAAAAATAAGAATCATTCTTTCGACTGGGGTAAGGCCAGATTAGTGTTCAAGTCCCACTGTGGTTTCAGGAGGAAAATAGTCGAATCAGCATTAATTGAGGAATGCCCTAATATTAATATTTCTAAAGGGCAGTGGACACCTGACATAATCTCACGCGCAGCAGTAAATAAGCTGGTGCGGACGTTACATCCTCCCCTCTCCTCACCCCCTCCCTCCTCCGCCACCCCAGTTTGCCCCGCGCCTGAGTGAGGTCAACTGTCCACATCTCTTCTTACTGTAGTTTATAAGTCCCCTCTGTTCTCTATCTTATATACTTTCCTGAAGAGGGCTACAGTTGATAGCCGAAATATAGGATTATTCTTTATTCGAAGTTTATTCTTTCTCCGACTGTGGGTTCCTGTGTGTTATTTACAAATGTGTTACTACATTTCTATTTAGAAAAAAAAAAATATATATATATATAAAATATAGAGAGAAGAGAGAGAGACAGAGAGAGAGAGAAATTGGTGGGTTGTATGGATCAGGTTTTTGTGGTAAGGCAGATATGTGGGAAAGGTTTAGGAAAAGATAAGGATGTTTTTTGGGCCTTTATGGATTTGAAAAAGGCTTATGACTGGGTACACAGGAAGGCACTGTGGGAGGTATTGCAGATATATGGGATAGGAGGAAAGCTGTTAAGAGCAGTCAAGAGTTTTTATGAGAGTAGTAAATCCTGTGTTAGAATTAGAAATGGAGAGTGAGTGGTTTGAGTTAAAGGTGGGACTTCACCAGGGATGCATTATGTTGCCTTGGCTGTTCAATTTATACATGAATGGGGTGGTGCAAGAGGTAAATGTAAGGGTAATGGGCCAGGGATTGGAGAAGGTTAAAGAAAATGGAGAAAAGTGGGAGATAAGCCAGTTGTAAAAGGGGCACTGGGAAAGAAGGGAATGTCTGTTGAGGAAGGAAGGAATAAGACAGAAGATAGGGGTGAATGGAGAATGGTTATTTGTAGATGATGCTGTGATGTATGGAAGGGATTGGGTGGGGGATGGGGGGGGGTTATGTGTGAATGATATTTTGATGCAGCCCAAAGGGATTTCCCCCAGTCTTTTCTTTTTCTGTATGAGGGGGCAGAAAGGGGGGTTGCCAATTAAATGAAGCAGCCTCACTGTGGATGTGCTGTGCCTTGCTACATTGCTTCTGACCCACGGCAGTGAGTGAGATGCAGGGATGATGAGCCAAGAAAAGAGGAATGGAGGGAGGGGTGATGAATGGGAGTGGAGTGGGTGGGGATAAATGGGTGGGAATGGATTTATTCCTTTTGACTTTGGCTTTTGGCTACCCCCCTTGTAAGGGGGGGAAGCCCTTGGTATATATTTATATATATATGTGGACATGAGACAATGAAGACTTTTCATACAAAAGGAACTAAGATAAGAGAAAACAAGGGTGGTGGATGGGAGTGGAATGTGTATTTACTTAGTTGTATTTACCTAGTTGTATTATACGGGAAGGGGAGCTATGCCCGTGATGACCCGTTTTTGTATCTCGTAAGATCAAGTTTGTCTTAAATTCTTGTATTGTGCATGCCTTTGACTTGGCTCCCTTCCTTATAATAGGAAAGAAGCTCTTGGTATGTCAAATAGGTAAACAGAGAATAAGAGTTCAGTAAAGAAATTTTCAACACACCTCAAGGAGATTGCGAACATCCCAAGATCCTCGTTCCATGTTGTAATGCACTTGGTTGGTGGAAACCGGTGTCCATTCCTGGTGAACTAAGATCTTTTTTATGACAAACCCCATTCCAGTGAAACCATCATTTTCTGTCAAGTCTTGCCACACTGTGTTTTCGTATATCTTGTCCACACGATCAATTAAGCTGATCTGAACATAGGATACATGAAGTGAGAATGAAGCAAAATAAAAATAAGAATAAAATTGTAGATAATATATCAGGAAATTTATAAACCAAGTATTAAGTGACTAGATCAATAACAATGTATTGAAAGTGTATAGGATATATACTGAATAAATTTAGTTCTACGAGAGACCAGGTTTTTTGCCTCCTCATACCAAATAGTTCACAGTAGCCTTGTAGTTTCCGCCGCCCATCTCCCGAAAGAACCGGTAATCAGCAACTAGTAACAGCGGGCAACGAGTTCTTTCTCCATTAAAGTTATAAGCTTCTGCTTGCTGCCTCTTCACACGAATTTTTATTTCAGGATCCATACCATCTGTTTCAATTTTGTAATCTTCAGTGTCTGGTGCGTCTACAGAGGAGAAAGATACTATGTCAACCATGAATTACAAAAAATACTGCAAAAAATAATTATATTTTCTTACTCCTAGCAGAAGTGGATGGCGTGAAGGGGCCTTTAGATACATGTGGAATACAAATGATAGGAGTGCATAGAGGGAGAATGAATAGATGAAAAAATGATGGTAAAATATATTAAAGAAATATGTTGGGAATTATGAGCAAAACATACTTCATGCTTTCATTTGCAAAGTACTTCTACAATGTAAAAATATACTTAAATTTTCACTTGTCTATATCCACCTCAGAAAAGAGTTTCATTCCAATAGCACATATATACACATCAGTACACACAACTTTACTTAAAAAACAAAGTGCCTAATATGAAATCTTACCTGTTGTTTCATTTCCCTCTTTCACATAATCACACATTCTTGGACCATTGCCACCATGATATCCTTCCCAACTATGCTTCACATCAGAGCCTCTATATACAATCATGGTTTCATCATCTGTGTCTGGTATGTGGCGCCATGATGGCTGATTGGTGTAACAAAGAATTGAAAAGTTGTTAATAGTTTCAAAACTGGAAACCCCTGTAATAAGTTAATTTATTTCCCTTTTGACATTTTGCAAGAGAAAAATACACAGCTGGGGATTCTTCACATGCTCACTTTGCCCCAATTAGCTGCCTGCTAGGACAAACTTGTATCAGAATATGGTGGAGGCATTCTTCTCACATAACCCCACCACCACTACAGGGGGATAAGAAAAAGAAGAGGTGGTGTCTTCAAAGTAGTAATAAATAGGTTCAAGAGGACAACAGAAAGGTGGTTCAGCATAAGCATAACATCAAAGTCTCACCATTCTTTTGTGACTAAAGAATTTACTCTAAAATAGACAGTAGTCTGTAGAAGTGCCATAAAGCAGTCCCCCAAGTATTGAATGCATGTATCAATGTCACTAATACCTTAATATAGGTATGTGAGAGCCAATGAACGGGTTTTGGATGAGTGTAAAATTTGACTTGCCCATCCACTTATATGGGAGAAAAAGGCCTCTTGGTATGTATGTACTTCTATCTATTGATCACTTTTATCTATTATGATAAAATTGATGCGTTGTTTACTATGATATTTTATCAACATTTCCCTCCAGTTGGGACCAATGACTTCTTGACTTGGGGGGGGTAGGGGGTTGAGTGGTTATGTGTAAATGATACTTTGATGCAGCCCGAAGGGATTTCTCCCCATCTTCTCTTTTTTCTGCACAAGGTGATGGAGATGGGAGGGGGTCACCGATTAAATGAAGTAGCCTTGCTGCGAATGTACTGTGTCTTGCTGTATTGCTTCTGTGGGTGGGATACAAGGATGACCTATCATCCATTAGGAGCTAAGATAAGAGGAAAGAAAGGGTGGTGGATGGGGATGGAATGGGTGGGAGTGGGTACATGCCTTTTGGCTTGGCTACCTCTCTTTTCAGAGGGAAAAACCTTTTGTATGTAGATAGATAGATAGTGACCAATGACAGGTACCTGTTTGTGGTGGTCCTGCATGGTGGTCAGTGTAGCTACCCATTTTCAAAACCCACAAACCCCATGCTTCCATGAGGTGTAGCACTGAGGAGCATAAATCCAGTCTCCAGATTTGGCCCAAAATTTCCCTCTATAAACTTCAACTGTAGCTCTTATACTTTTTCACACTTGGACAGCAGACAACCAGTGACTGCTCTTCTCTCCCTACTATGTTCAGCTGGTGACATAGAAAAAGTCCCACACTATTACTACAGAGAAAACAGTCCAAAGTTTCTTTATTTAGAGATCTGACAGAGGACTGTTGCCAGCCATTGTGAGGCTGTGTTTTCCAATTAGTGGAATTTGTGGAAATTATTACTATTATTTCCCTAACTTTCAATGCAGTCTTTTTCTTTCCTAAGTTTTAATGAATACCTTGCACTTTCTTGAGCTCTTTCCTTACAAATTACTTTTCACTTGAAAGCATTTTTGTTTACATTATAATCAATTTGTATTATACCTGCCAGCAGCAAAATAATAAGATGCACTTATCTATCCATTTTTATATACTGATATGTCTTTCTAACAATTACTTTCATGCTAAATGGCCTACTTAACAAAATTATGAGAAACTGACAAAGAGGAAAAAATTAAGAATCTAAAATATCAATCTAACCATCTATACCCATCTATAATTTCTATAACTTAATATGGTCTCAGGTATTGACACGAGCAGATTATATGCAGTAATTCATGGGAAGGAAATGGAAACATAAAAAATATATGGTATATCACCTTACAATAATAACCTTGGAACTGAAAACAATATCTTAGACATCCCTGAAAGTTAGTGGATTAAAATCAGAGCAAGTAAAAAGATATACACTTAAAACCTATATCGGAGAAATAATATCAGAAGTACAGGAGATCTGTATATTTCGACTACTATCTGTAGTACTCTTCAGCAGATAGTATACATACATATACCAAGGCTTTTTCCCCCTTACAAGGGGGGTAGCCAAAAAGAAAAAGGCATAAAATCATTCCCACCCATTCCATCCCTGAATACATTCCACACACCCCCACCCTCCCTCTTATCTTAGCACCTCCTGAATGACGGGTCATCCCTGCACACCTTGTCCACTGCCCTGGGCCAGAAGCAGTGTCGCAAGACACAGATAGTAGTCGAAATATACAGATCTCCTGTACTTCTGATACTATTTCTCCAATAGTGGGTTTTAAGTGCATATTTACAAATGCGTTATAACATTACAGTTTCCCAAGTAAAAAGATGATGTTAGCCTACCTCGACATGATACGTGTCATCTGGTGTGTGGATTGTAGCTGTCATAACACCATCCTCCAGATGTGCAGTAACTTCTGACTTCTTCTCACCAAACACTCTTCCCTCATAGAAGTTCTCATGGTCTTTCAGAAAATGAAAACCTTAGTATATATATCTTTCCTTTTTACTGTCATTAACAACCTACCTGCTTTAGACAAATAACTAACAAATCAATATCTCCAATGTAAGATAATTAATTATACCTATTTATTAAATACCCTTAACCTCTATAGATATTGTGTCAACAATATGCTAGTAATCTGAATTCTTTGACTGATAAAGGATTCTCCTTCAACTGAGTGAAGGCAGAAACAATACACAAGTCATCAAAAACAGTAGATGGGCTCATCAAGACTGCCTGAGGGGTCTCCTCAGCTGAATAAAATTGTGAGAGCTGCTAGAATATGTAATCAAGTGCAGTGAAAGGGCTATACCCTTCAGTCAAAAGGGTTACATGAAAATGTCTTAACCCCTCTGTTCCCAATTAATGCAAGTAACTTGTGTCAGTCATGTCTTACTGTACAGCACTTTAAGCACAGATATGAACATAATATATCTGGGTAGGGGACTCTGATAGGATCCGAAGAAGGTGACTGGTTTCCTTCAGAAATCTTGTGCCATAATTCACTGACATTATGGATTATCCGACAACAACAATGGAGTCAAAGTGGTTAATAAAAATATAATCAAACTTACCAACTCTGATAAGTTTTTCATTTCCAGCCCCATCAACAGCATAGGCTTTGAACTGTGGGTCAAGGAGGCCTTTACGAGGATTTAAAATCAAACGGAAATCTCTGGCAAAAGAAATAAATGGTATTCAAGTACATTTTGAATATTCACAATGTCAGATACAGACACATTGCTCTAATTCATTTCATACACAATAATCAGAGGACAACCAATACACAAATACCACAACATTAAAACATAAAAGGGTGACATAACTACTGGCTTCAATACCAATGACAGGTATTTACAAGTGGCAATGTTATGGGATAGATGTCAGGGATATCAATCTCTGCTATTTGTCTTTGCAACCTGCCAACTCCCTCACCTACATGTAGCTAAAGGAACTGGCACTCAGTTTCTAGATCAGGTCCAAAATATCTATCAACCTTGACTGCATTTTCTCCACCTTTTCACAAGAACTGGCACCCAAAGACTATTAACCCCCCTACTGTCACAAGACAGTGAAATAGAAACAGCCCCACACCACTACAATACAAACAAAATCCCATTCTTTTTTTCCAGGTAGATCTTTGGATGGGTTAAAAAATAAGTGCCAACCAGTATGGGGCTGTAGATTTAGTGTCAGTGAAAACTGAGCCATCACTTATGTTAACACTGAGGTATACTTCTCCTTCAGTCCAGTCTAATGAATCTATTCCATTAACTATATGAAACAATTTGTGTCTCAGTTATAAAATTCTCTATTTATACAGGATATCCCACCGTGATAACAAGTTAAATGAAACAAAATTTGTAAACACAGTAATTGGAAATTTAAGGAGACTATAATGAACTTGAGAATATAAATGACAAGACCAGACATCCTTAATCTTTCTCTACCTTCCAAGAGCACTGAAAGAGACTTCCTTGATCTTGTTGAGGGGATGGTTACTCTCCTTGACCCCCCTTTTCACCACATGGTGGTTGAAGGCAGCAGAAGGTATTGTTTCATAATATTTCAAGTTTGGGTGAGAAGCTGTAGACTTGAAAAGCCCTGGAAAATGGTGATAAAAAACATGGATAAAATTTTGTCATAAAATTTATGTGGTGTCCACCCTGAACATGACCTTCAAACTTCCTATTTCAATACACTAATAACACAAATTCATATACAGGAAAACCTAATACCTGATCCTTCTTTAAACAATGTTTCAATACTCGTACAATTGCATACTATACAGTTTCCTTACCCACACGATCTTATAGTTTCAATAAAAAAAAATTCTACTTGATCAACCAATTTTTGTAAATGTATTTTTCTTTACCATTGCCAAGCACAAATTTTAATTTATACATACATTCCCTAAACTGCTGTTACAGGAAAACAACATGATTGTATCACAAGGCTTGCCTGTTCTGTATACTTATTTTGAAAACTGAATTCTCCTTCCATGTCTGTGGCTTATATCAGTAAAAGAGATGACACTTTTCAGAGATAAAAACACATAAGAATCTCTGGACACCTTCATGATGAGATGCTTGGAAGTATGCATGAACAATATACCCTACAGAATTTCAAAGAACAATAGGCCACATAAACAGATCCCTCGGTACAGGAGAACCTTAATGACGCAGAGATCCAAGATAAGAGCAAAGCTTACTACAACATCACACCCACACAGCATCATCAAACTCAAAATGGATCTTGAGAATATTGAAAGAAAGCTCATCCTATCACACAAAGAGCAAAGGAATTGGGAAGAATCAAGAGCATAGCAAACACTGAAAAGAACTGCAAATTTTTCTATTCCTTCATTAAAAAGAAACTCAAACCTACATACACCATGGGCCCACTCATGAAAGACAATGGAGAATCTGTAATAGTGATATATAATATTCCTTGTGTGTTGTACATACATATTTGTAATACTGTTTATCTATTATTGTATATTTAATATGTTATTGTGAGAACCAAGTGTTCATTTAAGCGTGTATGTTTTTCCTGCCAAGTCTGAGCCTGGTGGCATGGCTTGGCATTGGAATCAGTCTTGGTTCTGCTTACGAAGCGAACGCACGCTTGTTTTTGTCTTGCTTTGTCACACTGTGATTAATACAGTATTTTGCATTGTTGATTTGGTTTCATTGGCCACTCTCATACATACCAACCAGATTTCCTACGGTTGGTTTCCCAGTTCTCCAGTTGCCAACATGCTTAAGCACCAGTACAAAAGTATATTCAGCCCACCAGATGAGAAGAAAATTAATAACCCATCTTCATTCTTTGAAGAACCTCAAGGGGGAACACACATGCTTTTGTCAGTTGCACTAACAACTGCAGATATAATAGCAGCAATCAATGACATAGCACCAAATTTGGCTGTCTGAAAGTAGCTGGTGAAATTTCTGAAGGGCACTGACCAGTTAAATCCCAGGCAGCACATGTTCCGAAAGGGGAGGTTATGTATCTCACAACTCCTTGGCCACCACACAAACATAGTGAATGATGTGAGCAAGGGGAGAAATGTGGATGTAGTCTACCTAGACTTTCCAAAAACATCTGATGAAGTGGATCAAGGAGTACTTCTACACAAACTGAAAAATACAGGAATCACTGGTACAATAGGGATCTGGATAAGTGAATTCCTAAGTAATAGAAAACAAAGGATTACAAAGGATTACAAAGGCAAAGCATGCCGACAGGAGACCTTTTGATCCATATCTAGGTCGGATGCGAAAAAAAAAAAAAAAAAAAAAAAAAAAAAAAAAAATCATATTAATAATAAATTAAAACTATGACAATGTAAATAACAATTAAAATACATAAATAAATGCATTGGTATAGTTGAATAACAAACAAACAGGTAAATAGTAAATGATAATAAATTGACATATAACTAATAATAAATTAAAATCAGACAGACAAATTATAACAAAACAAAAACAAATAATATAACATAAATTATAATAATTACAGCATCTTACTTAGGTATTTATCTAAATGATTCTTAAAGCTTCGAACTGAACTACATTGCACTACCTGTGCAGGAAGTTTATTCCATTCATTAACTACACGGTTGGCAAAGTTGTTTCTACCTACTTCCAAATTGAATCTATTTCCGGACAGTTTGAGACCATTGTTTCTTGTCTGATTCTCATTCAATGTGAAAATTTGGTCACTTTTGATGTTGTCAATTCCCTTTAAAATCTTAAAGACCTGTATCAAGTCACCTCTGAGTCTACGCTTTTTTAGGGAAAACAGATTCATGTGCTTAAGTCGATTTTCGTATGATTTATTTTTGATATTTGGAATCAGTTTTGTGGCTCGCCGTTGTACTTTTTCCAGTCTGTCAATGTCTTTAATGAGATTCGGTGACCATACGGAAACAGCATATTCCAAATGTGGACGAACTAACGATTTATATAGCTTGTTAATGAGTGATGGACTTTTGAAATCAAAAGATCGCGCAATCAATCCCAGAATCTTATTTGCTTTCTCAGAGGCTGAAATACACTGCTTGGATGATTTGAGGTCGTTACTGATAATTACGCCGAGATCTTTTTCACTATCCACTTTTGTTAACGAATTTCCAAATAACTTGTAATCGTACTTGCTGTTATTTTTACCTATGTGCATTACCTTGCATTTACTTGTGTTAAATTTCATTAGCCACTTTTCAGACCATTGCTGTAATTGATCTAAATCTTCTTGAATATCTAATTGGTTTGAGTGATCATTTGCCACTCCGCACAGTTTTGTATCATCAGCAAATTTGGAAACAGTAGATTTTAGTCCATGGTCTATATCATTTATATATACTATGAATAGAAGTGGCCCAAGAACGGAACCCTGAGGAACTCCACTTGCAACACTTTTCCATCCAGAAGTTTTTCCATTTAAAACAACTCTCTGTTTTCGACCTTTCAACCAATTACTAGTCCAACCTAATAGGCTACCACTTATTCCATGCAAAGCTAATTTAGTAAGTAGTCTTTCGTGTGGGACGGTATCAAAAGCTTTTGCAAAGTCTAGATATATTAAATCTATATTGTTTCTTTTGTCATAATTCGAGACAACTGTGTTGTAGAATTCGAGTAAGTTAGTCACGCAAGAACGTTTCCGTCTGAAACCATGTTGGCTATCATTTATCAAACGGTTACTTTCTAAATGATATTCGATAGCATCTCTGATGATAGTTTCCATTATTTTTCCTACGATCGAAGTCAAACTAATAGGTCTATAGTTATTTGGTTTCTTTTTGTCACCTTTTTTGAATATGGGAGTAACGTTAGCTAGCTTCCATTCTCTTGGGACATCTCCGGATATGATGGATTTCTTGAAAATAATTTCTAATGGAACAACAATCTCATTTTTCATTTCCTTTAAGATTCTTGGATGCCAACCGTCAGGCCCTGGTGTTTTATTAACTTTGAGTTTGTCTATACACCTTTTAATTGTTTCTTTTGTTATATTTACCGTAGTGAGTAAGTTTACCCCAGACTTTTCACAGGTTTCAGTTTGGAATTCACTTTGAGGTGTTTCGTTTACGAATACCGAGCTAAAATAATTGTTTAAGAGATTACACATTCCTTCATTTGAATATTCAAGTTGACCGTCAGCAGATAATAGTGGACCAATGTGATTCCTAACAACCTTTTTATCTCAAACAGTGGTTGTCGAAGGCACAAGGTCGAGAAAATCATCAGTGATCAGTAGGGTATCTCAAGGTTCAGTGCTAGGACCACTTTTATTTCTGATAAAGATAGATGACATTGGTCTAAAGGTAACCTCATCCAAAGTCTTGTCATTCGTTGATAACACCAGAATTTCAAGATTGAGGGTAAGGGAGGATCTAATGAAATTACAGAGTGACCTGGAGACAATGTATTGGGCAAGTAAAAATAATATGTAATAAAATACAGCACAAATGAACACCTGAAGGAATACAACTACACAGTGGGCAAAGATAAAATAGAGGAAAAGGAAATGCTCAGGGACCTTGGAGTTATGGTCAATAATGACTGCAGCTTTGAGGCACACATAAACCTCACTACCAAGGTGGCAAGAAAAATAAGCACCTGGATCCTTCACACATTCAGGACCTGAAAATAAGAACACCTCATCCCCCTGTAGAAGACCCTTGTAATGTCAAAAATGGAGTACAATTGTCAGTTTTTGTCTCCCCACAAAGTAAAGGAGATACAGGAACTGGAGCAGGCACTAAGGTTCTTCACAAGGAACCTAGACAGGGACTCCTTGAACTATTGGGAGCAGCTGAAACACCTCAGGTTGTATTCCCTACAAAGACAATGGGAATGATATAGTATCATCTATACCTGGAAAATCCTCGCAGGCACTGCACCAAACCCATCACAAAATGAAGGGGAGGGCATCAAAGGCCAATACCACCCCAGGTTTGGTAGAACCTACTGTAGGTCATTGATAAGTGGCCCTCATTGGATCACAATAATCCAGGCAGAGCTTCAACAGTATTGACCCTATACTTTTCAACTGTCTCCTGAGAAATATCTGAGACATGTCAGGTATCGGTACTGAATTTTTCAAGAGGAGGCTGGACATGTTGTTATCCAACATACTAGACAAGCTTCCAGTCCCACATGGCCCAACCTCAAGGGGAACTGTATCCAACAGCATTGTGGACCAACTCCAATACAAGAAGATTGGGCAGAGGTGTGGAAGTGGCATGTCCCCAAACTGGCCGTGATGTATCCATCTAAAGCTATGACAAGTAAGACAAGTAAGATACATTGTTGTGTTTTCATCATCTGATGCCAGTTGCCAACATGTGATATTTATACTAAAATCACAAAAATTATAATTATTCATTAACAATTGTCGTATTAGTTTAAATCTTTGAGATGTTGCCAACACTTGAAACTATTTTTCTGCAGGTTTTCAATTTTTTTTCATAATTTTTAATTTTTTATCTTCATATAGTGGACTGACGTCCAACAGTATCAGTATGATCAGCAACACCCAACATACTACACCATGGTTCATACCACTAAGAATAAACTACATATTTTTGTAGTAAAACTGGGTCCTAGACACAGCACTAACATCTAGACAAGTCTGCAAAACGAACTGTAGATATAAAGCAATAACAACAGTCTACCGATATGCAAAAATCAGTGTAGTAGGGAGAACGTAGAGTAAGAGTGGTCTTATCATCAGCCACCCAAGCCTCATAACTTACCTCCTGTTAAGTCTAGTTCATGAGAAAATTGAGCATAAGACAGCAGAACCAGGGCACTAAGTTTAATTGCCAACATCTCCAGCTTATTCCTTAGGTTTTGGATTCTTTGGAATACTCGTTAAAATAAAAACTTCAATCGACCGCCTATACACTGACAATATCCACTGCCTTGCATACCGTATCCGTTTGTTATTGTTGTCGCTTTAATATTTTGCTGCAGTCGTATCGAAAAACAAATTGATGTATATGGTAGAAATATGAGAATAATGTAGTTGTACTACCAATTTTAGTAATGTACATTACGATATATAATATTATCAATTTTTCTGGGCAAATCAATCCTCAAAATTGAAAGAAGAAAATTTGTTGCAAAATTTAAGCAACCAGTTTGATTATAAATCTACCATAAGAAAATGAGTATGTTGATGAATTTAAAGCCTTAAGTATTTCAGTATGTAACATCCAATAGAAGTTTTGTCGTAGGCCTCGACTTCAATGTAAGCAGTAATTTTTCATAATACATCAGTTTATTTTTCGATACGACAACAACAATATCACTACCAAAGAGACAACAACAAACGGATGCACTAAGCGTTATTGGATGTGTGCTTTGTGTGGCCTTTTTTCTAATTGTGCATAGAGACCCTAAAACGGAAAACATAAGCTTGACATGTTGGCATTTAAAGTTGGTGTCTTGGTGCTGCTATCTTTTGCTCATTTTTCTTGCGAACTAGATCTAACAGGAGGTGAGTTGGGAGGCCTGAGAGGATGATTATGATGTACACTTACACTAGTCACTACTCTACTGGACTTAATTCAATATGACTCATATTATCTAACTAATGTTACTTCTTGGCTTCAATGAACTAATGCCCAGTGATGAGCTTTGAATACAGATACCCGTTATAGTTTGCTGAGGTTTGAAAAAAAAACGAGTGTAGGGCAATTGCCCAGAGGATAACAGCCCCTAAGGCCTAAGGTGATATCCCCTTACTCCTTACTAGCAGGACAATAGACCTCCCTCCCTGTATTATTTTAATGTGTACTGGTTTTGGTAAAACTTTAGAAGTGCACACCTACGTGATATAAGAATAGAAACTTAAATGTTAATTTTGTATACGTGTTTCTTGGCAGAAACCAATAACAGAAAAAGTTGTTAAAAGCAATACACAAATAAACATAGCTGCTTCGACTGTTTGAGATACCATCTCTGTTTTGGTAGATGCAGAGGTCAAAGAAATTAAAGTATGATAAATTAGTCTATTCAAACCTAACCTAAACTACCTACCTAACCTAATCTAACCTACATTTAGTAATGCAGTACCTATAATTCTAGAGGTCATCAGGGTTGTCATCATCATCTTTGACCTCCAACTCTATCATCTAGAGGAGCGGGTACGACTTCATTTGTTTGTGTATAGCTTATCAATGTTTTCTGTTACTGATTTCTGCTAAGAAAAATGTTTATGTTGATGAATTATAATTTTTAAAATTACACTTTGATGACTTTTATCGGTGATCGACGCAGCTAGACTGGGGTCCCACTATGACCAGGCAGTCCCTCACATCAATGGTCCAATCGATCAGTCGGTTGGCGTTGGGGCTGGTGTATCCTGGTGTTGGTGGCTGGTCTGGTATTTTGGCCAACCATATATCCAGATGTTTTTTGAAGGTGTCTGGAGACACCCCTATTATGTTTCTCAGTGTGGACGGGATACAGTTAAACAATCTTGGCCCACTGAATGAGAAGCTGTTGTGTATTCTGGACTTGATGCTGAGTGTTGATCCAGGAGTAGTCCTCACATAGCACAACCTCCCTCTTTCAAACAACACCTCACAAACATAAAAAACAAATGCACACCTAGACTTAACGCACTTAAGTCAATCACTGGAACAACATTTGGACAAAACAAAGAAACTAATATAACAATATACAAACAATGCATACGCTCAGTGATGAATTATGCGAGTCCTGCATGGGCTCCTAATCTCAGTGAGACACACCACAACACCCTTCAAATCATACAAAACAAAGCCCTAAAAACAATTACAGGCTGCACAAATACAACACCTACAGACCATTTACACCATGAAACAAAAGTCCTCAAAGTCAAGGACCACCTCGACATGAGAGGCACACAAACACTTGCTGCAGCCACCACAAACACATCACACCCGCTACACTACATAGCAGAACACCCACACACACCAAGAAACATTAAAACTACACCCAAAGACCTTTATTACACACAGATACTCTCTTCTCTTCCTCCACAACCACCAAATACCAGCCTCCGGAAACATATTCATAATCATATCACTCACCGCTCCATTAATACACTGAAAGACAACACACTGCTGCATGCCAGACCCCCTGATATCCACCCTTCTGAATCCTCTCTCCCACGAAAGGACAGAGTCCACTTGGCCAGACTGCGATGCGGTCACCACCCAGCACTTCTAAGCTACCAGAAGAGGCTGGACGACCGTGTTGTGAACAGCTGCCCAGGATGTAACACTTCACCCCATACCATACAGCACATAATGGAAAACTGCATTATACACAATCATGCACGCAAACAACACAACATACACTCTATAAAGGATTTGTGGGAAAACCCAGTTTCGGCTGTGGCCTTCCTTGGGGAGACGGGACTGCTCGGACAGACAGTCTAGGGAACGACAACAACAACATTTGGACAAAACAAAGAAACTAATATAACAATATACAAACAATGCATACGCTCAGTGATGAATTATGCGAGTCCTGCATGGGCTCCTAATCTCAGTGAGACACACCACAACACCCTTCAAATCATACAAAACAAAGCCCTAAAAACAATTACAGGCTGCACAAATACATCACCTACAGACCATTTACACCATGAAACAAAAGTCCTCAAAGTCAAGGACCACCTCGACATGAGAGGCACACAAACACTTGCTGCAGCCACCACAAACACATCACACCCGCTACACTACATAGCAGAACACCCACACACACCAAGAAACATTAAAACTACACCCATAGACCTTTATTACACACAGATACTCTCTTCTCTTCCTCCACAACCACCAAATACCAGCCTCCGGAAACATATTCATAATCATATCACTCACTGCTCCATTAACACACTGAAAGACAACACACTGCTGCATGCCAGACCCCCTGATATCCACCCTTCTGAATCCTCTCTCCCACGTAAGGACAGAGTCCACTTGGCCAGACTGCGATGCGGTCACCACCCAGCACTTCTAAGCTACCAGAAGAGGCTGGACGACCGTGTTGTGAACAGCTGCCCAGGATGTAACACTTCACCCCATACCATACAACACATAATGGAAGACTGCATTATACACAATCATGCACGCAAACAACACAACATACACTCTATAAAGGATTTGTGGGAAAACCCAGTTTCGGCTGTGGCCTTCCTTGGGGAGACGGGACTGCTCGGACAGACAGTCTAGGGAACGACAACAACAACAACCTCCCTCTTCTTTGGTGGACTGTTTCCTGAATACAAGTGTTGGGCACCCTCTTTTCTAACACCTTCCAGGTGTAGATGATAATATAGCGTTCCCTCCACCGTTGGAGAGAAAACAGCTGCAACTCCTTCAGCCTCTCCCAGTAATTCAATTCCTGGAGCCCATGTATTTTGCTAGTGAAAGTCCTTTGGGGCCCTTCAATTAATATTTAATTTTCCAAGGCTATATTGCATAGGTATTCACTTCTAGATAAATATCCAGATTCCCCCCCCCCAAAAAAAATAATAATAAATAAATAAATAAACTGGTTAAAGTATAAATAATAAAAACTGCCGTTATGATGATTAAATTTTATACCTCAGTAACTTAAGTAATGTATCATGAAATAATCTAAATCATAATAATAATGTTCACAAGGTATTTGTGAAGTTTCATCTCATCCACTCGCACAGCAATTTATATATTTTTGTATCTATTTTATGACAAATAATAACTTTTGTAATATTTTTCCTGCAAATTAATATTAAGGGATGGGAAAAAATAATTCTATTATTTTTCAGGACTGTTCAGGTCATCTTCTTTTCATCCTAATTTGAAGTACTATGAGACAATACCTTCTGCTGCCTTCAATCACCATGTGGTGAAAAGAGGGATCAAGGAGAGTAATCATCCCCTCAACAAGATCAAGGAAGTCTCTTTCAGTGCTCTTGGAAGGTAAAGAAAGATTTTACCTAGGGGTAATTTTTGGAGTCAGGAGTAATCTTGTTATATGAACTGTAATATTTTTATTGGTGTGTAGTAATAGTTATTGAATTATGATATTAGAAATGTATTAGCAAGATGTATGATGTATCCTTGATTTTTGTATTGGCCATACTTAAAATGTAGTTAATTTATTTATTTTATTTATTTATTTATTTATTTATTTTATTATTATTATTATTTTTTTCCCAGAGATTTTCGTTTGATTTTAAATCCTCGCAAGGGCCTCCTTCACCCACATTTCAAGGCCTATGCTGTGGATGGGGCTGGGAATGAAAAATTGATCAACGTTGGTGAGTTTGGTTGTTAATTGTGCAACATTGAGGATGTATGTGAAATATTTCCATGGATATATTATCTGTCTAATATATTTAGATAACATTAAACTGTGTATTCAGTGGTAAATAACATATTTTCTTTTAAAAATGCAGAAAAACTGCTAATACGAATATGGTGTGTTACCAAAGTTATTATTATAGTTGTCCCTTCCTAAAAGATCATGAGAACTTCTTTGAGGGCAGAGTGTTTGGTGAGAAGAAGTCAGAAGTTACTGCACACCTGGATGATGGTGTCATGACAGCTACAATCCACACACCAGATGATACATATCATATTGAGGTATGCTTTGATTTTGGTTCACTGAATCTTTAAGCACTCCAAGGTATTGATTTTGTTTCACAAAATTTTAGAAATATCCTTTATAATTAGGTTCTTTACCTGACACTAATTGAATGATATGGAGGAGGTTAGGGAGGGTCTGAAATGTTTTGTGGATGTATGGAATAGCGGGAAATTTGTTGAGGGATGTCAAAACTTGTACATGATCATAGAAGGAATTATCCACCACCCAAAATCATGTATTCAAAGAAGTCTACTCCACCAGCACACTACTTACAAACGTCACACAAAAAGTGTGTTTCAACAAGATCATGCCTCCAGTTAAAACAGCAGTGGTTGCAGTAGCTATGACCAAAACCTTTGACACAGTCCTTAGACATAACCTGTTAGAAAATGTTGTGACAGACATCCACAACATCTGTAAGTGGAAATTTGCCTCTGAACATAGATGAATGCTGCATGGCTGGTCCACTGGGGTGTTCCTAAAATTATTAAAGTATTGGTTGTATAGTAATATGTAGCCAATATCTCAGTATGAAGCCTGGTTTAAAAAGTATATACTATAGATATAAATATATGATTTGGTTTTAGTCCTATTTTGATGTGAACAGCACACATTATAAGGTAATGATCAAGAAAGACTGTCATAAAAATTATATTACTTGGATTAGTAGATCAAAATTGAGTTCAAGGTAGGGAGGAATGTATTACTAAAGCAGCCTCAAGATTTTATAAATGCTAGAGACAGGGTGTTACCTATCTATAGGAGTTACAACTGCAAAGCTGCTTGCATCATATTTTATTTTTTCTATCTATATAAAAAGAGCTTTTCCCCTCTTATAAGGGAAACAGTTAAGTCAAAGGCATGCACCTACTCCTATCCATTCCACTCCCATCCACCACCCTTTCCCCCCTCTCATCTTAGCTCCTCATGGATGACAGGTCATCCCTGTATCCCACCCATTGCCCTGAGTCAGAAGCAATATAGCAAGACACAGTACATCCACATTTCTCTATTTTTTATTTTATGTATTTATTTATTTATTCATTTTATTTTTTCCTACCAATAAGCCATCTTGGCGCCACATACCAGACACTGATGATGAGACCATGATTGTATACAGAGGATCTGATGTGAAGCACAGTTGGGAAGGATATCATAATGGCAAAGCAGCTAGAATGTGTGATTATGTGAAGGAGGGAAATGAAACAACAGGTAGGATATTATTTTTGTTAAATGATTGAGCTATGCAATAGTGAAATGAGTGAAAAGTAGACCAAAGAAAAATGCAGATGGATTGGGTGACTGAAGCCATAAGACCTTGTGGTTATGATGCTGAAAATTAAAAATGTGCATATAAAACACAGAGTTGGGGAAGAATGCAGAGGAGTACACTTGGGATGAACCTGTAATATTACTGTGAAAATGATGAAAGAGTTGGAGAAAAATGCAGAGACAAAAGCAGTGATCTGTTTTATGAGAGGTGCACTTGATATTACTGTGAAAATAATGAAGTGCATTTTTTGTCTGGTGTAAGTGGGACAAGGAGTGAAAGGGATATGTGTGATAGAAGTGAAAAGGGGAATCATTATATGTATGTGGTGAGACTTTAAATGACTTCATAAAAAAAATCACCAACTACAAGAGTCAGAGAAGAGATAGACACTAAACAAGTGTGAAGTTGTATAGCATTTGTATGATTTATTTCTGTGTACCTGCTTAGTACATGCTTATGAAATTAGTGGCTATTATATAACTATACATTGACATTTGATAGAGGGAAAAAAATATGAATATTAGTTCATTATCTTGGGCATGACAAAGTATTTCTTCTCTGTAGAAGCTCCAGACCCAGAAGATTACAAGATTGAGACAAATAACACAGAACCTGAAATCAAAATCCGTGTGAAGAGGCAACAGGCAGAAGTATATAACTTTAATGGAGAAAGGACTCGTTGTCCACTGTTGCTAGTCGCTGACTACAGATTCTTTCGAGAGATGGGGGGAGGAAACCACGAGGCAACTGTGAACTATCTGGTAGAAAGAAGCTTACAACAATATCTTTTTGTGAATTTGTGAAATTGATATTAAAAACTATGAAGTGTATGTAATACATATTGTGCCTGGTTTATATTTTCTTCTTTTTAAATTATATACACTATCCATGATTTTTATTCTTATTGTTCTTATGTCTTCCATTCACTTTGTGTTTCCTGTGCTCAGATCAGCTTAATTGACCGTGTGGATAAGATATATGAGGATACAATGTGGCAAGACTTGTCAGATGGTGATGGTTTCACTGACATGGGTTTTGTTATAAAAAAGATATTGGTTCACCAGGATTGGACACCAGTTGCTACCAACCAGGTACACTACAACATGGAACGGGGATCCTGGGATGTTCGTAATCTTCTTGAGGTATGTGGCAACTTTTGTACTTGTTACTTGTGTCATATCTTTTATGTTTTATTTTATTTTCTGTTATTTATTCATTTATTTCTTATTTTCATTTTCAAGGAATGGTCAGTTTAAAACAACAGGATTTGGAAAATAAATCATGAATCAAATAAGTATATGAATAAAGTAAGTAAATTATCAAAACTACTTATTACTAACCGACAAGTGATCTGTCAGTCAATCAGTCTTCTGCCCTGGCAATCTCTTGCACGAGACCCACAGCCTCTAGGAAGGTAGCTACAGCCAGAGGTTCAGTCCATAAGTCATTCAGTGAAAAGATTTTATGTTGCTCTTTGGAGTGAATGACTGAAGGACGGAGTGTACTAGGTATTCTGTGTCTTCTGTGATGGTTGCATCTTGGGCATTTGGTGTCTTTTGCTACGCCAGTTCTTTATTCTTACTGCTTAAGTGCTGGGTGGAGACCTGAACATAGTTGCAGCACTAGTATCGCTCTTGCTTGTGTGATTTCTGGGAGAGTATAGTTGAGTCTGGAGTTTAGCATTCAGTGAAGGAATGCTTGTTTTCTGGTTGTGTCTGTGCCTTGAGATGGCTGTATAATAGTCTCATGACTTTTGTATGTCAACAAGGAAAATATATCAAAAGTAAACAAGAAATTCAATACATTTGTACATGTACATATCAAAGGACCTTTCCCCATATCTTTTGCACTTTTTGCCCTTTCTACCCTGCTCTGTCAACATTCCTTGCTCATCCAAAGATCACTGTGTTTATCTATTTATCTATATACCAAGGGCTTTTTTCCCCTTTGGAAGATAGAGAGAACCAGTGACCTTACTCATACACGCAACACATAACTTTGTATCCACAACTTGATTCTCTGTCTATTTATCAATATATCAAGGGCTTTTTCCTCCTCATAAGGGAGGTAGCCAATTTTTTCTGAAAAGAAAAGAAAAAATATATCAACAGTAAGATAAATAGTTGTTGTCTTGAGTTTCTATCTGTCTGTATAGCAAGGGGTTCTTCCCCCTTACAAGGGAGGTAGCCAAGTCAAGGCATCCACCACCCTTGTTTCCCTCTTGTCTTAGCTCCTCATGGATGAAGGATCATCCCTGTCTCTTACCCACTGCCTGGGTCAGAAGCAGTACAGCAAGACAAATCACATCCACTTGAATTTCACTAAGTGGAAAACTCACATCTCCACAGTGACTGGTAGTGGTCCTTGGAACCTCCCACAGAGCTCTCGGGGAAGAAAATTTGGAATATTGTTTGTGTTGTGTTAGTGTGGGACTGTTTCCATGTAACCAGCAGAGAGTAGTAGGGAGATAAGAACAGTCTGGTTGTCAGCTCTCCATGTATGAAAAAGTACAAGAAGTACAATAGAAGTTGATAGAGATCTTGGAGCCAGTCCAGAGACTGTGTGTCAACCCATTGAAGCTACATCTCCTAATGTAAGTGAAGGGGTTGATGAATTTTGAAAATGAATAGCTTTGCTATCCATCTTGCAAGACCACCACAAACAGGTACCCATCAGAGGCACCTCTACAGAAAGAAAATAAAAGTAGTTCAGAACAAAGCCTTAGAAATAAATGAGAGGCTCTAATGAACACTCATTGGTCACTTTTCTGGAGAAACCAAAATATCACTTATTGAACAAAATATATCATAGGAGTACAGATTTTGCTATATATAGAATTCTGTTATATCTGTCTGTCACACTCTCATAGACTAGAATCAGGCTTAGGATTGTAATTTTCCAAGATTGGTGTAAAATATACATAACCAGAAAACACACACACAATGAGAGAAATAACTGTGACACAGAAAGAAATAAAGGACCAAATAATGAACCTTGATGTCAGAAAATCACACAGCCCAGATGGAATTGGAAACTGGATACTAAAAGAATGTATAGATGAACTAGTAGACAAAATCTGTAAGACAATAGATTCCTCACTCAAAGAAGGAAATGTACCAGAAGACTGGAAAAATGCCAATATTGTACCAATATATAAAGGGGGAAACAAGGAAGACCCAACAAACTATAGACTGGTCTCCCTTACAAGTACAATAGCCAAAATTTGTGAGAAAGTTATCAAAAATAGATGGACAAAACATCTGGAGAACAATATACTAAATCTGAGACAACTCCGATTTAGACAGTGGAGGTCATGTGCCACAAATTTGATCTGTTTCTATTCAAGGTTAATAGATATAATACAAGAAAGGGATGGATGGGCAGACTGTGTGTTCCTGGACCTATAAAAGGCATTTGATAAAGTACCACACAAAAAATTATTAAGAAAACTTGAAACAACAAGAGGTATACAAGGAAAACTATTTAAATGGATGGAGGATTTCTTGCATGGAAGAAAAATGAGAGTGGTGCTCAGAGATAAAAATTCTACTTGGGAAGAAATGATTAGTGGTGTCCCACAGGGATCAGTACTGGCTCCAATAATGTTTACTGTATATGTAAATGACATGGATGAAGGTGTGAAATGTTGCATGTGCTTCTTTGCAGATGACACAAAACTACTAAAGAAAGTACATACATATACCAAAGGCTTTTTCCCCCTTACAAGGGAGGTAGCCAAAAAGAAAAGGCACAAAAACCATTCCCACCCATTCCATCCCCAACACACTCCACTCCCCTCCACCCTCTACCCTCCCTCTTATCTTGGCACCTCCTGGATGATGGGTCATCCCTGCATCTTGTCCACTGCCCTGGGTCAGAGGCAGTGTCACAAGACACAGCACATCCACAGCAAGGCCGTTTCATTAAATCGGCGAACCCATCCGTCCCCTCATGCAGAAAAGGAGAAGACGGGGAGAAATCCCTTTGGGCTGCAGCAAATTTTTCTCATAAAAAAGAATATCACGACAATATAAAATCCATATAGTGAAAAGCAACTTTAATCTTCAGCAGTAGCCTGTATGTCTTTCCCACAGTCCTACTGATATATCTGTCAGGTGACGGGTTGTCTTTTATCACCACTCCCAAATCTTTCTCCTCATTTGCTGTCTGCCTGTGTGTGTGTCTTTATATGTATACATGTATGTATACAGGTTCATTTGACTGTGTAATTCACCATGGTATTGGATCACATGTTGGACTCATGATTGACAGCTACTACCCTCCTGGATTAGAACTCGAGCTCATGTATGTGTATGTGTGTGTGTGTGTGTTCTGGTGTTTCCAGCAGCCTGTTGTCTTCAAACCATAAAGGAACTAAATACATATGTACCTATTTCATCCCCACATACTCCACTCCCATTCACCCCCCTCCCTCCCTCTTATCTTGGCTCCTTCTGGATGAGGGGTCATCCCTGCATCTTGTCCACTGCCCTGGGTCAGAAGCAGTGTCGTAAGATACAGCATATCCATAGCAAGGCTACTTCATTACCCCCCCCCCCCCAATCTCCTTATGCAGAAATGGAGAAGATGGGGAGAAATCCCTTCGGGCTGCATCAATTTATTTTTCACACATACTCCCCCATTCCCCACCCACTCCCCCTCATGCATTACAGCATCATCCATACACAACCATTCTCCATTCACCCATATCTTCTCTCCTCTCTCTTCCTTCTTCAACAGACATTTCCCCTCTTTCCCAGTGCCCCTTTTACCTCATCCATCCATCTCATCCTAGTTCGCCCCCTCATGTTCGTTCCTTCCACCTCTGCCTTCCACACCTCTTTTACTAATCTCTCTTAATTCATTCTTTCCATGTGTCCAAACCATCCTAATACTCTTTCATCAATTCCCTTTTCACCTTCATTCTCCTTTTCACCTCATTTCTCACTCTATCCAGCCTAGTAACCTTGTCATACTTCTCAGGCACCAAATCTCAAACACATTCAAACTCCTCCTTTCTTCAACAATGCTAAATACTTTGAGTATTTTTTCCAACTTTGAACTCGCATTAGCATGCTGAAAAATTCTATTTATACTAGAATTCTTGAAACCTGGCATCCTGTACATTTCATCACACAGGTGGTAAATTAACTTGAAGAATAAGAAATCAAATAAACTACTCTGGTGATAGACTTGATATAAAATGTACCAAAACCTTTTTCCTGCTCCCAAAATCAAAAAAGCATATTTTCACCAAAATCATAAAACTCAGATTGCAGAACAGAATCAACACTTTGGTCCATAAATACCCACCTTTTGACAGACTTAAGAAAAGCCTACCTAGACATACATGATTGGCACTTGTAAGCCTTTGCTAAGGACACCACTCGGTACAAAAAACAGTTGAAAATCAGTCGTACCAGACATCAGATGCCCAAGATGCTAACATCACACTACAGACATAGCACATCCTCTCCCACTGTCCCTTGTACAATACAAATAACAATGACATCTGTATCCAGTTAGTAGTTGTAGCCAGCATTCTAGAGGTTGTGGGAATTCCATGAATAGAACAAAGAAGAGCCAGTATATGTAATAAATATGGCACTTGTTTGCAATAATGGTTTAAAGTTGACCATGTATAGCATGTACAAAGTTTCCCATATACTCTGAATATTTTGTTGATGTTTATTTTAATGCAAGTCAATATTACCTTTATATCATCATTGACAGTTCTACCATATTTGTTATTATTTTCTAGTACTCATACACTATTATACTTGCACAGTGAAAATGAAATTTGTAATTTTGTCTTGACAGGTTTTCAGCAGAGAATATTCCCACAAGGATTACTGCTTAGCCCACCTATTCACAGATATCAAATTTGAGGGTGGCATTTTGGGGTTGGCATATGTTGGGTCACCCAGAAGAAATTCAGTTGGAGGCATATGTACACCTGGTAAGATGATACACAATATACATTTCATATAGTGGGGGCTCATACTCGGTCTCGTAATTGGACCTAAGATCTCTGTCATTTTCAACTGTATTTCCACCATTTCACATATAGAAGACTGACAGCTGGGAGTTGGTTCACTTCTCTGACTTTTTTCAGCCAGTGGCATAGAAACAGTTGAACATTAACAGAACAGACAATATTTTATAAAGTTTCTTCCCAGAGAGATTGATGGGTGGGTTTAGGGACCATTACCAGCCATAATTGGGCTGCAGGTTTCTAGACAGTGAAATTGGAAACAATATTATTTATTGTTATTGATGGTTGCACATGTGCTGATACAATATGTACCTGCAGAGGGACGTACATAGCTGTATTTGTGTTGAGGGTTGACATAATAGTGTGGAATTTTAAGTTTATACAGCATAAAAAGCACTGTTATTTCAAAATTATATGTACATGTTTCTCTGTTTTCAGAATACTTCAAGAATGGCCACACTCTTTACCTGAACTCAGGTCTCAGCTCATCCCGAAATCACTATGGCCAGCGTGTCATCACTCGAGAAGCAGATTTGGTCACTGCTCATGAGTTTGGACACAACTGGGGTTCAGAACATGATCCTGACCTCCCAGACTGCAGCCCAAGTGCCAGCCATGGCGGATCATACTTGATGTATACATATTCTGTGTCAGGATATGATATCAACAACAAGGTTTGAGCATCATATAGTATTTACACTGTCAAGAAGTACATCACATAGGGTTTTTATGGAGAAGATTAAGATTTGCTCAAATTAATTAAGTATTACTCAGCCAGCACCCCTTTTAAGGAGCAAAAGCCTTTACATATATGTATTACTGTGGAATTTGATATTGTACAGCTGCTAGAAGGCTTACAATTGCATGAAATGGATAGTTACATAGTGAATGCATCTTTGTATTATAAAAGAGTAATATATCATGCATTGTTATTTTGTTTTTATAGCTATGATTAGTGATTTTATATATATATATATATATATATATATATATTCCATTTGCCACATCTTTGCTCATGTACATGAATTCACATTACAGCAATTTTCACCTTGTAGTTTACGAGCTATTCGAGCTGTGCTACTTGCAAAATCATCAAGGTGCTTTACTGAACCAGAGGAGTCCTACTGTGGAAACCAGCGTGTTGAAGGGCAGGAAGAATGTGATGCTGGGCTTGTTGGACAAGATAATGAGGATCCGTGTTGTGACAAGAACTGCAAACTGCGCCCAGATGTTAAGTGCAGTGATCGTAACTCCCCATGTTGCACAGGGTGTCAGTTTATGAGTGGTGGTGTTGAATGCAGAGAGGAGCAGCTTGCAACATGTGAAAATGTATCAAGGTGTACTGGTGTTGAGGCAGAGTGTCCCAAAGCAAGTCCAATGCCCAATGGCACACCATGCATTGAAAGGGGCAAATGTTTCCAGGGAAAATGTCTACCTTTCTGCGAGACTCGGAACTTGCAGAGCTGTATGTGTGACACAAGTAAGGATACTATACACATAAAGTAGATGTTGTTTTTTGGCTACCACTAGGCAGTTTTAGTTAATGGATGATGGGAAAGTTGCTAAGTAATGTTGGGTCCTACTGTTGAGGTGCTTTATCTTGCAGCATTTTCTCTTAACCTTAGCAGTGTGGAGAACAGGAATGACTTAATATCCACAAGAAACTGTGGTGTGTGTGTGTGAGATGGGGGGAGGGTTAACAGGTGATTTTTAGATAGGTTTAGGGTGGGTGTGTACTTTGACTTGGCCACCTTGCTTATAAGGGTAAAAGGCCTTCTGGTATGTGTACATATGTATGTTAAATTAACTAGCTGACTGTCATTACAAAGTCCCTGTCAAATACTAGACATTTTTAGCCAGCTGGATGAAACCTTTACTCTTCAAAGGGTTATCCAGGTGGCTCTGTTATATATATAAAGAAAATCATCCTGGTATTTACATGAACTTAAATAATGGCTATACATATTTTCCTTTGAATTAATTTTTTAAAGCTGTGTCAAACTTTTTTTTTTTTTTTTTTTTTTTTTCCCCAAAGTTCAAATTTGTACCTGTTTCATTTTCTTTCCAGTTGAAAATGCATGCAAGCGGTGCTGCAGAAGGACATTGAATGATTCCTGCTTCCCTGTAGAGCCACCAGATATTTTACCAGATGGCACACCTTGCATTCATGGATTCTGCAATAAGGTATCAAATATTTCTATCTTGTCAATTTGATTATCATAACAGTACTTACTCATTAAGTTTTAATCTTAGAAATTCAATCTGTTCGGCTTAATAGTATAATTTCTCACAAGCTTGTGAAGCAGTGGAGGTAAACCAACTTGGGCCTTTATATGGGAGAATTGGGCCCTGCTACATTGTACTTGACCCAAGCAATAAAGCTGAGAACAGGGTGACCCTTCCCCCTTAGAAAGCTGATAGCTGGGAGGGGTAGTTGTATTTATGCATTTATATTTTTCCCCACAGCAAGGGAAAATGCTGGCACCATGTCCCTATGCATTTTATAGAAGAGCACTAAATGGGCAATTTCTGTATGTTACCCCTTGCTGGCTGAACAGGTTAGGGCGTCGTTACTTGTGGCGAAGGTCAAGGAGATGGTGGTTTGAATCCTGCCACTGGCGAAGTTGAACCAAGGCCATGGTTCATTGAATTCTATGCTACAAAGTCCTCTGTGAGGGGCACCGTCATAGCCTTCTGATAGCCATATCATTAAATGGGACAGAGTGAGGGGACTCTGCACTTTTCTATTACAAAAAATTTAAGAAATAAGAGGGTCAGGTAAGAAGATTTCAACTAGAATCCTGCTATTTGGATCATTGAATATGCATGGATGTGGTACAGGTGAGCAATTAGGAAAAGATGCGTATTGGGAGAAGAAAGATGATTGTACATGTACTGAAGCGAAATTGTAGAGGAAAGGTAAATTTGAGTTTGGGAGTTTGGTAGGAAGTTTTAATAGTGGGAGGGAAGGAATGGCTGTAAGCAATGAGGTAGGCAAGCATATGGTGGAGTAGAGAGAAGTGTCATTGAGTATAATATGAGTGAAAATGAGATTAGGATATGAGTGCATGTAGCCCTGGTAGTAAGAAAGGTGAGGAGGCAAGGGAAGCATTTTGGATTTATTTAAAGAAGTGCGTAGAGAATTTTGGGTGAAATGTAAAGAGTGGTGTCAAAGGATCTTGGTGCTAGAGTAGGAGATGAGTTGATGATAGTAAGGAATAATAGCAGAACAAATTTTTAGAATTGTGTATTGAAAGGGAAATAGTGATAGCAATTAGTGTTCAAAAAGAAAGATAAGCATAAGTATATGTTGGTGAGGTGTGATTGGTGGGAGAGTAGTCGGGTGAGTATTAATGGATTCTGTAGTGAATTGAAAGAATTGTGGATGTAAATGTGTTCAAAGGAGAAAGAATGAGCTTCAGATCATTATCTGATGAAAGGGATATTCAGAGTAAAGGTTATGTGGAGAAATTAGAAAAGTGAAGGAGGAAGATAAGTGTTGAAGGTGAGGAAATTGAATGTCCCTTCTCTAAGATAGGATGTTCAGTGACGTTAAGCCAAATCACATACATATAGGAAGCTTGCTGGCTGAGTAGGTTGGGGCCTCGTTACTTGCGGCAAAAGTCGAGGGGGTGGTGGTTCGAATCCTGCCACCGGCGAAGTTGAACCAAGGGCATGGTTCATTAAATTCCACACTACAAAGCCCTCTGTGAGGGGCACCGTCCTAGCCTTCCAATAGGGGGAGAGTTTGTGATGTTAAATCAAATCAATCACGTACATATACCAAAGGCCCTTGCCCCTGACATAAGGAGGTTGGCCAAGTCAAAGCACACCCCCGCATTATAAACAAGTAAAACCTTTTTAACCATCCTTTCCATCTGAGCACCTCAGGGATGAAGAGTCTCCTTGATCTCCACCACACAATACATTAGTAGAAGAACAGCAAATTATTTCATTACATCCTGTTTTGCTGTATACATATTTTCACATGCTCATTTCTTTTCACTCATTTTCAATTTAATTTATGTATCATTTTTGACAGGGAGAATGCGAGAAGACTGCCCAAGATGTGGTAAAACACTTCTGGGACATCATTGAAGATATTAATATCAATACTGTGCTTAGATTCTTACGTGACAATATTGTTGGAACTGTTATCATCATCTCAGTCATCATTTGGATTCCTGCATCGTGCATCTTCAGTTACGTGGATAGAAGACGGCAGGAAGAATACAGGAAGTACGTTCAGTGGTATTACAGTAATCAGTTAGTGCACCCTACAGACACTGTTAGGATAATTGACAGTAAACGTAGCAGACTCCCTATTCCTTGCCAGCATAGCACACAAGAAAGACCTGAAGTTGATAACAGACAGACTCTTGGTGCTCCTCAATGTGCTCCGACAACACACCGTTATGCAAGTGCGATTTGAAGTCATACATGATTTGATACAGCTGGCGTCTTTCATTCATACAAAGATATACATATGATTTCCTAAACTGTAGTTATTAGAGAGAGAAATCTGTATATCAAAATGGCAGTCACCCTCCACCATTTAAACATAATGCACATTTCATTTCCATTTGTTAATACCAACTTTTTCCTCAGCATTATCTATTATATCACAAATTCATTTTAAACGAGGGAAACAAGTTTAGATAACGGGATTGATGTAGAAGATAATAATGTTGCCTAGAATATGTGCTTTGCTGGTTGGGCTTTGCAAAAAGTTCAGTATAAATTTTTCAGAAGTATATATTTTAACATGATCTTTAAAAAGAAATTTAAATATATGTTAACAATCTTAATTTTCATCCTCATCTTCATAACATTTTTCTTTGTTCTGTGAATGTTACTTTGGTTGTGAAAAGATTATTTTCAGACTTTGGTGAATTTCTTACATGTATTGGCTCTAGCCTAAGGTTAGGTTGGTATGCGTGTTTGACAGAAGAGCATATGATATGTACTTTTTTTTTTTTCTCTCCAAAATGCAGACCATGTAATTAAAGACACTTTGAATTGATTGTGCCAGCATGCCTTTGTGCACAGTATTGTCTTAGATCAAGGATACTTTTTCTTCAGATACTCTCTTACTTTATAAGACAATTGTTTCTTATGCCTTCCTTGTGTGGATTACGGAGACGGTAAGTGTAACTTTTTAGTCTTAGTTTTTATAGGTTCTATTTTCTTTGCATGTTTCGTTATTCAATCAATCTGTTGCCCTGGGTCCCTCTGTGGGAGACTTATGGCTCCCAGGCAGCTGGTAAAAATTTTTACAGATAAAAGAGAAGAGCATTTGAACTGGACCTCTCTTTTCCTGTGCCTCCTTGCAGAAATTAACTCGTCTATTGCCAGAACCTCTCTCACATAGACCTACATCCTCAAGGTTTCTGGTCATGGTTGCTAGGTCCGACCCATAAGGCATTCATGGAAGAGAGTTTGTTGAGTTGTCTGGGTTATGAGAGTATAGGGGGCAATACATAAAAAAAAAAAAAAAAAAAGTGTTTTCGACACAATAGTACTAAGTATGGATGAGCATCTTTAGGCCTCAATCTCTTTTCCTATCACTAATTTCTGACCCAACATTGGCCACACTGCTCTCATTCCCCTCATTATTTCTATTAATTAATGTGTATGTCTGATTATTCTACACTTCAGTGGGCTGTCTCCCTTAGATGTCCAGTTAACAATCTGTTGGTCAGGACTGTCCCCGTAAAAAATTATCCTTCACTCACCAATTACATCAGTAATCACACTTACCTAAACTACTCTATCTACACTGTTTTATTATTCACAATATATCCACATAAAGAAAGAAAAGACAAAAAAAAAAGAGAAATGGGGGAGAGAGACAGATTTACTGACCTGTTGGTTAAGACTGTCCCCATTAAAATGATGCCTTAACCCACGTGATAACTCCTATGTGTCTCTGGTTCCCTTTCGATTACTCTCTCTGGACCTTGATTTAATATTCCTAACACTTTTACATTTTCGTATTTACATACATATACCAAAGGCTTTTCCCCCTTACAAAGGAGGTAGCCAAAAAACAAAGGCATAAAATCCACTCCCACCCATTCTTTCCCCATATACTTCACTCACACCCACCCACCCCTCCCTCCCTCTTATCTTGGCTCTTCCTGGATGATGCGTCATCCCTGCATCTCGTCCACTGCCCTGGGTCAGAAGCAGTGTTGCAAGACACAGTCCATCCACAGCAAGGCCACTTCATTAAATCGGTGACCCCCCCCTCTCCATCCTCTCATGCAGAAATGGAGAAAACTGGGGGAAATCCCTAAGGCTGCATCACTTTATTTTTCACACATACTCCCTCACCCCCCATCCCCCACCCACTCCCTTTCATGCATCACAGCATCATCCATACACAACCCTTCTCCATTCACCCCTATCTTCTGTCCTCTCCCGTCCATCCTCAATAGACATTCCCCTCTTTCCCAATGCCCCTTTTACCCCATCCATCTCATCCTTGGTTGCCCCCTCATGTTCACTCCTCCCACCTCTGCCTTCCACACCTCTTTTACTAATCTTTCTTATCTCATTCTTTCCATGTATCCAAACCATCCCCATACTCTTTCATCAACCCTATCTCCCAACTCCCTTTCCACCCCCACTCTCCTCCTCACCTCCTCATTTCTCACTCTGTCCAGCCTAGTAACTCCTATCATATTTCTCAGGCACCTCATCTCAAACACATTCAAACTCCTCCTCTCTTCCTGTCTTATGTTCCATGTTTCTGCCCCATACAGTGCTGTCAGCACAATTACTCCTTCGTATAATCTCTTAGCATCCATTCCCAAATGTCTACTTCTCATTACACTTTTTAATCCCCCAAGGCTTACTTCTCTCAATCTACATTCTACCTCCACTTCCACTCCTCCCTTTCCTGCCACATTTGCAGCCAAGTATCTGAAACTATCCACTTCCTCCAGTCTCTCTCCATAAATACTCACTCCAGTCTGCTGCCACTTTCTCCCCTTGTACATCTCATCACCTTACTTTTACCCACATTTATCTTCAACTTCCTTCTTTTGCACACCTTCCCAAACTCTGTCATTAACTTCCTCAATCCCTCCTCTGATCCTGCTACAAGCATTTTAACTTTGGCTACCCCCCCTGGTAAGGGGGAAAGAGCCTTTGGTATATGTATGTACTAATGGACACTAACCTTGTGAGGAGGGTGGCCATATTGATTTCATATGGAAATTGATACATGAAATCACATTTCTATGGAAATGGTACACATTTTAACTAGTCACATGTAGAATTATTGTGTATTTTATTTTATTTATTATTATTTTTTTTTTTTTTCCATCTTTTACAGGAAGTTTTGGGAGTATGAAGAATTCATTTGGAGATGGGAAAAAAAGGTCTTTGAAAGAATACATGGAATCTGCAATACCATCACCCTGGAAACTGAGTTTTATTGCAAGGTTTGGAGGAGATTGATTTTCTTTAGCAAGTGTTTTTGAATGTCAAGGAGCAGAAAGCATTGTTGGATAATACAGATGTATTTATTATTTATTAAAGTGGTCCCACTTTGCTTTCCTATTTCCTTTTGGTTCTTGGGGATTATAAACCCATCAATTGTGGCTGGATGAGTGAGCTCCTTCATAAGGTAGTGTGCTACAAATGAGAAAAAAAATATTATATATCTGTTCTTCACCTAGCAGTGTTATGGACCAGTAGGTCTTATGTTAGCTTACTCTTCATTATGGAGTTACATACTGTCAATAAACAGTCTTTTGTACAGTTTATAACCTTTTTTGGAGTTATAGTTCGATGAAATGCCTCTGAATGAGGGAATTAGATTTCACTTTATTTTTCCCAATACTTTTTACTTTTGAAAAAAAAAAAATCCTGTTTTGTCTTAACTTCTTCATACTATGTAGGCGTCACGAGGCACAATTGGGTATACGAGGATGTTGGCCTTTGCACCCTGATTACAGTGAGACCTCTCATTAATGGACGTTAATTAGCTGTGTTTGCGGTGTTTTCGCTGTGTTTTTGGTGCTGTTGTTTAGTGCGTGCAATCACTATGCCACCCAAAAGCCACTCCAAAACACCGAAAACACTGCAAACACAGCTTATTAACGTCCGTTAATGAGAGGTCTCACTGTATATTTATTTTGTAGTTTTAGCTCAGTGACCCCCGAATTCTGTGAACTGGCTTGATCACATTTCCTGTGTGAAGGAGAGTGAGTAAACAACAGTAACTTTATATCTGGTAACCCAAGTATTGTGACATATCATCAAATCATCATACATCAGGCATCCGATGCTACGCACAAAAATTTGACTTGTATTGAAGAGATTAGTTTAAAAAATTCCGATGTAAAAATTGTTTTAAGGAACTTTTCCTCAGTTTATATTGTTTTATTCAAATCTATTTTAGCTATATGTGGGAGAGTAAAATATCCTTTTCATGGTCATGAGATTGGAATTAAAGGGAAGGATTTTTCTTTCCTATGTCTAGCTACCTCATTTTGTAGGAAATGGCATACAAAAAAAAAAAAAAAAAAAAAATCAAAGGAGCTGCTGATAACAAAGCTTTACATATGAATATTAATAGTCATAAAAATTCCCCCAAAAATAATTCTATATTAAAAAAAAAGTTAATTTCAACACACATGCCATAATTTTTCAGAAATTTTCAAAAGAGAAATATATTATTGTTTCATAAGAATAGATAAAAATCTATAGAACATGTTCATGTGATGTAAAGAAATTTTCTTTTGTATTGTTATAACCATTGTGCCAAATTTGAAAATATCGGTAAGGAATTCACCAGTAGATATATTACTGTTATTTTGTGCTTTCATAAAACTGTTTTTTTAATCAACATAACTGTATAGAAATTTTCTGGATTTGTTTTATTTGTGTAATTGCCATAGATCAAGATACTCAGGTGTGATTTGAGTTAAACAGTATTCTTTTTTGACATATTTTACTTTATAGATTTGGTAAAGGCTTATGACAGGATAGACAGGAAGGAACTGTGGGAGGCATTACAGATATATGGATTAAATGGGTGTCATGCAGAGTGTCTAAATAAAGGAGGTATAGTGATGGTGGACTAGCTGGTGAGTTTGAGTTTGGGAATCTAATGGGGTGTCAGGAGGAGAGAGAGAAGGGGTGGCTATATTAGTAAGTGAAGAGATAGGTAAGCTTGTGGTGAAGTGGAAGGAGGTTTCTTCAAGGTTAATGTGGATGAAGGTGAAACTGAGAAGGGAGATGTGGGTCTTTGTAAGTGCATATGGACCTGGTAGTGAGAAAAGTGTAGAGGAAAGGTTGGCTTTTTGGATAGATTTAAATGGGTGCATAGAAGGTTTGGGGAGAAATGTCTGTATTGGTATTGGGAGATCCCAATACTAGGGTAGAAGATGAACCAATAGTTGGAGTGGTTGGGAAGTGTTGAGTGCCAGGAAAAAATTGTAGTGGAGAGTTGATGGTGGAGATGTGTCTAGAAAGAGAGTTGATGATAGCTAACACAGTGTTTAGGGAAAAAGTCAAGCATAAGTATACATGGGAGAGGGTGGTGGATGGAAGGATGGTATATAAGGCTTTAATGGACTATATAGTCATAACTAGGAAAAAATTAGGAAGAGTTTTGGATGTACATGTTCTAAGGGGAGAGAGTGGTGGAATATCAGATCACTTTTTAGTGGAAGGTAAGTTGAGAGTGGAGGATAGATGGAGACAGGAAAAGGAAGGTAGGGAGGTGCTTATAGTAAACTGCTTAAATTAGAAAGAAAAGGAGAAGTACAAGAAGATGAGAGAAGAGTGGGGGGGGGTGAAGGATAGAGTAGAGCTGGGAGTGGAGGAGGAATGGGGATGTTTGAAGGAGGGAGTCACAAAGTATGCAAAGATGGTGTGGAACAAGGAGGATGGGAGGAAATAGAAGGAAGTGGGATGAGGAAACAAAGAAGGTTGTAGAGAAAAGAACAAGCATTCACAGATTGGAAGAAGTGGATATCTTTAGATACTCGGAGGGGCAATTGTGATGGGAAAGGGAGGAGTGGAGGTAGAATATAGATTGAAAGAAGCAAGTAAATGCCATGGGGAATTAGAAAATGTTATGTGAAATAGATATTTGGGAATGGATGCTAAGAAGAGATTTATGAGGGGGGTGATTGTGCCAACAATACTGTATGGAGGAGAAACATGTAACATAAGAAAGAGTTTAAATGTGTTTGAGATGAAATGTCAGAGAAGTATGGTAGGGGTTATTAGGCTGGATAGAGTAAGAAACAAGGAAGTAAGGAGGAGAGTAGGGGTGGAAAAAGGAGTTGGGAGATAGGGTTGATGAAAGAGTATTATGATGTTTTGGACATATGGAAATAATGAGTGAAGAAAGATTAGTAAAAGAAGTGTGGAAGGCAAAGGTGAATTGAGTGAACATGAGGGGGCGACAAAGGATGAGGTGGATGGATGGGGTAAAAGGGGCATTGGGAAAGAGGAGAATGTCTGTTGAGGAAGGAGGGACAAAGAGAGAAGATAGGGGTGTGTGGATGATGCTTTGATGCATGGAAGGGAGTGGGTGGGGGATGGAGGAGTGAGGGAGTATGTTTGAATGATATTTTGATGCTGCCCAAAGGGATTTCTCCCCGTCTTCTCTTTTTCTGCATGAGGGGATGGAGGGGGGGGGGGTTCACTGATTACATGAAGCAGCCTTAATGTGGATGTGCTGTGTCTTGCTACACTGCTTCTGACCCTGGGCAGTGGATGAGATGCAGGGTCCAGGGTGAGCCAAGAAAAGAGGGAGGGAGGGTTGGTGAATGGGAGTGGAGTATGTGGGGATGAAATGGGTGGGAGTTGATATATGCTTTTTGACTTTAGCTACCACCCTTGTAAGGGGGAAAAGCCCTTGGTATATGTATGTGTATATGTATTTTACTTAAGCAATACCCAATAGATTTTTAATCTGAATTTACAATTTATGGATGAAAATGAGATTGAAGTGTATTTGGTGTAACTGTGAAATATTGCAATGGGAAAGTTTTAGTTTGGGTCTTAAAAATATTTCATAATCCAACCAGTGGGTGATGCAGTATTTTTTTTAATTGTGTAACGATTTTGATGCATCTATTGTGTTCATCATCATTATGCACTCATGTAACATAGTTTCAGAATCCTAATTTTGTTGGTGCTATTTCCGTCTAGTCAGAAAATGTGTTCATAATCCATGTACTATAGTAGCCTCACCAAATAACATTGAGCCACAGTGACAGCCCTAAAATACATACAGTATTCTAATGATTCATAACTGCTACTTCAAATATAGTAATGCATTTTTATTGTTAAATGATATATAATGGCTCATACTATCAGAAATGTTTCAAAATAAATCAAATTGTAATGTCATCATGGCTGTTTAACTTGTATTTGAATGGAGTGATGTGAGAAATGAATTAAATATTTGTGAGTAGAGGGAGTGAAGTTAAGAATGGTGAAGATCAATAAGCCATTGCCCCTGGTCTCTCCAGCAGAAAACCTGCAGTCTTCAGGTAAACAGCAACAACCTCTGAGCAGAACCATAAGTCACTCAGGAAAGATATATTGTGTTGTTGTCTCGGGATTGTTAGTGTGGGACATTGTAGTATGAGGTGTTATGTGTCCTCTGTGTGGTGATTGCATCAACATCTTCAAATGTTGAGTAAAAGATTATTAGCAATTGTGTACGGATGATACTATTCTCTTTGTAGAGTCAGAGGAGTGATTTTGGTAAGGAATGGAAAGAAGAAAACTAAATATTAATTGTGTCTGAGAGTAAGGATACAGTGGTATGAAAGAGTGAAAGGCACAAGATGTACATACAGTTGAGTGGAAAAAGAATGGAGCAAGTAGAGAGTTTTAATTATCTGGGTACAAATATAAAAGAATGTGTAATAGAAACAAAAAAAAATAGTCATAGAGTGAGAGGGAGATAATTACAATAATTGTTGCTTTCTAGTTTCACTGAATAGAAACCCAGAAACCTATAATGCCTGTCCATGGATGAACTGGGGGAAAATAGTGGACCAGTGTCTGTTGTATAAAAGTGGGGCAGTTTTTGTGTCACCTGTTTATTTTGGTAGGAGGAGGGGGCAGTGGCTGGTTTTCACCTCTCTTTAAATGAGAAGGTGGAGGAAATACACTCAAAGTTGACAGATCTTGGGCCCACTGCTCACTTTACCTTAGGTTACACGTGTTCCAAAACAAAAACACAAAAACTTTAGTTAAATCTGAACTTTCATTAATCTGGATAACTATACCCCCAAACAATCTGGATTTTTTTTTAGCTTTTACTGTATATACATATGTTAATTACTCATCCCCACTATACAAGTCTAATTGTAAATCATCATGTCATCTGCAAGGAGAAAGACTTTCTCCTGTGCATGCTAGTTTTTCATATGCACTTTTGTTATTATCTATGACATTAAACCCACACTTGAACCACTGTACTTTTCTGTTTAGTATGAGTTATTTCTCCAGTACACAAATACCTTTGAGCATTCCTCTAGGTCTTATCACATATATACCAAAGTCCTTTTCCCCATATAACCTTATCATAATTTCTCTTTATTTTTCTAATTTATTTTATTTATTAGTACCTATGAAACAATGAATCCATTTTAGTATCTATCCTTGAGTGCAAAATATCCACTTTGTGTCACATTCCTAATTTTCTCTTAATGACTATAAGAGAACTAGATGTGAAAGTGTTTTTAGTGATTGTTATTCCAACTTATTCTCATATATTGCATTTAACTTATCTCTACCAAGAGGGTGCTATTGAGATAAATAAAAAAAGCCTGATGGCAGTTACAATAAAAATAAAAAATACCACTTGATATGGAAGGGAGGAACTTCAGATAGGTTATAGCCCCTTTGCAACTGAGAAGGTGCCAATATCAATAAAATAGTCTGGCAGGAGCCTGCGTAAAAGAAAAAGTGCCACCTAATATTAAATGGGTTAAACTTGTACTCTCAACTATGGTGTTTACATACGTTATTGCATAAATCTTAGTAAAAAATAAATGCTTTGTATCATATTTCACTGATTTAGTTTCTTGAGTCTGTCTGTGACTATATACCTTTTGGAATAGTAATTGTTGCCTCAAGTTTCACTGACTGGAAACCTGCAACCCTACAGTAGCTGGCAACATTTGTCAGGTCCTCCCATAGATCTCTCTGGGAAATAAATATGAACCGTTTTCTGAGTTGTGTGTTCCTGGGTATCAGTAGGAAAGGTACAATAGCCATCTCTTTGTATGAAATAAAAGTGAGGAAAGTAATTGATAGATTTAGGACCTGATTTGTATATAAAGTGCCAGCTCCTTAGGGCTGCAGGGAGAGGTGAGCATGTTGACAGATTTGGAAGATAGGAGTGGGGTTTGCTTCTTTCAAATGTCCATCTCGCGGGCCACCTTATGCAGGCACCCATCATTGGTCCCTACTTTTTTAATGTATGTATGAAACCAATTCATTTTCACAAGATAAGCTAGTGCCTCAGATTGAAACATGTTTATTGTATTCTCATGTAATGAAAAACTTTTGTAATGAATAAAGTCTATTGAGTATGAATGGGTGTTTATTTTAAACTTTCCTAGAATAGTAAGAAAGAGACATTTTTCACTTGAATTTTATTGATTGTGATTGTTTGTCTACTTGTGTAATACTAGTTGAACTGATATCTTCGTTCCATCATTCTATTTTCAGTATTTTTTGTGTACAACATGCATAAAAATGATCTAAAGCCAGGGTTGAAATTTATTGTGTCCAATATTATTCTGTGATGATTAGTATAGAACAGCAGACAATCATTAATGAAGTTGATAATCATGAAGGATGTAGACAAACTACCAAAATGGTATTAGAAAGAGTTGCAGTGATGATGGATTTCACTAGAATGCTGCTCCAGCATCTTTTGCTTTAACTGAAATAACATTTATCAACACTGAATATGGTGCAATTATAACCACAGCACTGACTTTATGTCAACAAACCATTTTAGTTTTGCCTTAGAGAAAGCAACTAAGATTTTAGTGCTAATCCTATAGTTTTGAAGTGACTTCAGAAGTCAAGTAACATGCATGTAATATACATCATTAGTGTGAACATCTATAATATTCCCTAGTTGCATGATTCTTGAATATGTAACTCTGTCACTTACTTGACCATATATGAATTCAAGAGCAAACTAGACACTGTGAGATACAAAGGTGGAACCAAAAGCGTAGCTCCCCTTCCCATAAGATACAACTAGATAAAAATACAGCTTAAAATAGGTTACTGGCATTAACCATATTAAAATAACAATTACACCTCTGGTAAGATTTGAGATATCTTTGGTAATCAAATGAGAACTATACAAATTAATGAACTAGGCATTAGCCAAGATAAAACAAGTAAACCTAAAAAAAATTATAGATGTGACTTCTACAAACATCAAAAGTATGTTTTATGTGACTTGATTCAATAATATTTATTTCAATCAAGGAATCACAAAATATAATTTTATTTGAATTATCCCAGTTAATTGAATGACCATGATCTCACACAAGCAAAAAACCTACTTGACTCTTGGCCACTTCTTAGGCTGTATTTGTGTTGGTTAATCTTCTATAGATCTTTGCCAGTTAAGCCAATGTAAAAAATTTCATATTGCAGACACTGAATGGAGAGAGATATCCCCCCAATGAAAGAAATAATTGTAACACAGAAGGACATCAGTGACCAAATCAAAACCCTTGACGTCAGAAAATCACATGGACCAAACGGAATTGCAAATTGGATACTGAAAGAATGCCAGGAGGAATTAACAGATAAAATATATAATATAATTAAATTCTCACTTAAAGAAGGAAAAGTGCCACAGGACTGGAAGAATGACCAATTTATAAGGGAGGAAACAAGGAAGACCCATCAAATTACAGACCAGTCTCCCTGACAAGTACAGTAGCAAAAATTTGTGAAAAGGTCGTCAAAAATAGATGGGATAAACATTTGGAAGAAAAAACTATACTGAATCCAAATCAATTTGGATTCAGACAAGGAAGATCATGTACAACAAGCTTGATCTACTTCTACTCAAGATTAATAGACATAATACAAGAGAAAGATGGTTGGGCAGACTGTGCCTTTCTGGACCTACAAAAGGCATTTGATAAGGTACCACACAATAAACCAATAAGGAAGATAGAATCAATAGATGGCATCAGAGGAAAATTATTGGAATGGATAAAAGACTTCCTGACTGGGAGGAAAATGAGAGTAGTAATTAGAGATAGATTCTCAAATTGGGAAGAAATGAAAAGTGATGTCCTGCAGGGATCAATACTGGCCCCAATCATGTTTGCCATATACATAAATTACATGGATGAAAGAGTAGAGTGTTATATGAATTTCTTTGCAGACGACACAAAAATACTAAAGAAAGTAAAAACTGAGGAGGATTGCAACTCATTAAACAAGACTTGGACAAGATCTGGAAATGGACTCAAAAGTGGGAAGTGAAATTCAATATCAAGAAATGTACGTATAATAGAATTTGGAAAAAGTAAAAACAGAATATCGAGAGATTATAAAATTGGTGAAGAAGAGGTGAAAAAAAAGTAAACTCGGAAAAAGACCTTGGAGTGATGATCAGCAAAGACTTGACACCAGATAAGCATATTAATAAAATAGTTGGAGAAACCTACAATTTATTACAGTTGACGTTTTACTGGAAGAGGCCTTATGTGGCCTGTGACTCCAGTGTGGCAGCCTGATTTCTAGTATGATGTTGGTGCTGGCCGCGTGCAGTGTTAATTTGTGCTCTATAATTATATATTTGCTCTTGTCCCTCCCAGAATTTGTCTAGCCTTGCTTCAAAACTTTTGACTGTGTCTGCATTTACCACCCATTCTGGCAGCTCATTCCAATTATTAATGACTCTGTTATTAAAGGAGTACTTTCTCAGGTCCAACCTTGCTCTTGGCTTAAATATTTTCCGACTATTTCCCCTTATACTGGACCCCTCTCTAAATTCAAAGAGACCCTCTGTGCAGTTCCTGTCATATACACCAGTGACGATTTTGTATGTCTCAATTTGGTCACCCCGGGATCTCCTGTACACCAAGGTGGGCAAGTTCAACTTCCTCAGTCTCTCTTTGTACGATAACTCGTTGAGGGATGGCAATAATTTAGTTGCTCTACGCTGTACATTCTCCACAGCCTCCAAATCCTTCAACAGATGGGGACACCACACCGGGTTGGCGTACTCCAAGTGTGGCCTTACAAGAGCCGTGTACATAGGCTTTAAGAATGTTAGGTTCTAAATGTTGAAAGGTCCTTCTGATCAGCCCTACTAACATATTGGCTTTATTGATTTTTTCTGCCAAGTGGCTGGAGAAATTTAGTTTGTCATCTATGATCACCCCTATATCTTTTTTATTTCCTGACTTACTGATGTTGCCGTACAAACTATAACCCTTCTCTTCCATTGTGGTCCTCCCTATCTTCATATACTTGCTCTTCTCTGGATGAAAACTTAGGAGCCACCTCTCTGTCCATTCTTTGAGTTCGTCCAGGTCCCATTGTAACCTATCACAGTCTGCATTGCTTTGTATTGTCCTGTATATCTTAGTGTCATCTGCATATAGATACACTTTACTTCCATTCACTGCTGCTTCTGGCAGGTCATTTATGAATATTACAAAGAGCATGGGGCCAAGAACAGAGCCCTGCAGGACTCTGCTTGTTACTTCCTTCCATCTAGAAGCCTCTCCATTTATCAACACCCTCTGTTTTCTCCCTGTTAGAAAGTTCTGAATCCATCTTAATATTTTACCTTCTATCCTGTAGCTTGATATTTTTTCCATCAGACGTTTATGTGGTACTCGGTCGAAGGCTTTCATAAAGTCCAAATACACCACATCCACAGCCAACCCTTCATCCATTGCCTCAGTCCAGTCATCCAATACCTTTATTAACTGTAGTGTAGTTGATCTCCCAGAAATGAAGCCAAACTGGTTTCTCACTAAATAACTTATTCTCCTTCATATGCCTAATTACCTCCTCCCGCAACAGTGACTCCATAACCTTGCATAGGACACTTGTTAGGCTGACAGGTCTGTAGTTTCCTGGATCACATTTGTTCCCTTTCTTGTAGATGGCCGTGACATGGGCAATACGCCAGTCCTCGGGTACCACTCCGTCCTGCAATGAGCTGTTATATATAATTCTCAGTGGTTCCAGTAAGTCCTCCATCAGTTCCTTAATTACCCTTGGATGTATCCCATCGGATACGGGTGATTTGTTCCTCTTGAGCTTTTGCAGGGCATTCCTTATTTTGTCTACAGTGATTACCATACTATCCAGTGTCGTTGCCTCCCTTATAGCCGCCCTAGGTGGATCTTCCTCTGATTCATGTATGAAAACCTTAGAGAATTGCTCTGAGAGTATGTCAGCTTTTTCCTTGTCACTTTATGCCTTTTGAGTTTTTTCTTTATTTTTATACAGTTCTCCAATGTGGGCCTTTGTTCTTGTCTTCGATGTTATATACTTCCAGAACACCTTCGGATTCTCCTTCACACGTCAATAAAAGTGGCATTTGCCTATTTGGACGAGGAAATGATAAAAAAAAATCTAACTGCACTAATAAGACCAAAACTCGAGTATGTAGCAACCCTATGGTCACCCAGTACCAAAAAGAATGAAAAAATTTAGAAAGAATACAAAGAGCAACAACAAAACTGGCGCCAACTCAAATTAGAATTACCAACTCCGGAACAAAGAAGGGAAAGAGAAGACCTACTAACAATCTATAGAATTAATGAAGGGAATGGAAATCTTAGATTAGAATTATTTATTGAAATGGGACAATGGAAAAACAAGAGAACACGAAAAGAAACTCAAAAAAGATGATTGCAGAAGAGATCTGAAAAAATAGCTTCCCACAGAGTGATAGATACTTGGAACAAATTAGATAAAGAAACAGTGTGTGCAAACACTATTCAAGATATTAAGAAAAAAATTAATGCTTACAGATACAAAGACGGGTTACCACGAGCATAGCTCCCTTCCCGTATAATACAGTTAGGTAAATACACAGCTTTCAGTACTATATGGTGAACTTTTGACAAGGATATTTTAACAGTACACTTAACCCTTGATTTAATGAACAAATGCGTGCAGATCCTTGTCCGTTATTTGCAAAAGTCCGTTATTTGAAAATCGGATCCGTCTGTTTCCAATACTGGATACCGGACACAAGTCTAGAAAATTGTCCGTTAGGTTTCGGCGTGCGCATACGTATTAGATATGTTATAAAAAGCTAGAGTACATATGTATAATGATGTACATTACATATAAAGAAGAAATTGAACCACGCCGTTAGGTTTCGGCGTGTACATACGTTACTACTGGACACCTATCGGATAAATTTTCATTTTACGGACTTTGCCCGGTACTATTTGATCGTTATTACCGGACACCTATCGGACAAATTTTCATTTTACGGACTTTGTCCGGTATTTGACTGTTACTACCGGACACCTATCGAACAAATTTTCATTTTACGGACTTCGCCCGGAATTTCACTCTTACTGCCGGACACACTTTTTGTCCGCTAAATCGAAAGTCCGCAAATTCGAGGTCCGCTAAATCGAGGGTTGGGTGTACCTTTTGTTTTTGAATGCCACATCTATATTAAATTCCTTTAAATTTTTAGGTAGTTTTACCATACTCATGAAAAGGAAGAACCAAGAGGTTCTTTTTACAAAACAGCTTTCTCTTAATAGGGGAGAGTGTAAAACACCCTAGGGTGTGCGGAAGAAGGAAGTTGAGGCTAAATGTGGGTAAAATTAAGGTGATGAGATGTACAAGGGGAGAAAGTGGCAGCAGACTGGAAGTGAATATTAAGGGAGAGAGACTGGAGGTATTGGATAGTTTTTAGATACTTAGGTATGATGTGGCAGGAAAGGGAGGAGTGGAGGTGGAGGTAGAATGTAGGCTGAGAGAAGCTTGTAAATATCCTGGGGGATTAAAAAGTTTAACGAGAAATAGACATTTGGGAATGGATGCAAAGAGGAGATTATATGGAAGAATGATTGTGCCGATGGCACTATATGGTGCAGAAACATGGAACATAAGAGAGGAAAAGTTTGAATGTGTTTGAGATGAAATGTCTGAGAAGTATGATAAGGTTTACTAGGCTGGATAGAATGAGAAACAAGGAGATGAGGAGGGGAATGGGATTGGAAAGGGAGTTGGGAGATAGGGTTGATGAAAGAGTATCGGGATGGTTTGGACACATGGAAAGAATGAGGGAAAAATATTAGTAAAAGAGGTGTGGAAGGCAGAGGTGGAAGGAAGGAGTGAACATGAGGGAGCGACTAAGAATGAGATGGATGGGCGGGGTAAAAGGGGCATTGGGAAAGAGAGGAATGTCTGTTGAGGAAGGACAGGAGAGGACAGAAGATTGGGGTGAATGTAGAATGGTTGTGTATGGATGATGCTGTGATGCATGAAAGGGAGTGGGTGTGGGGATGGGGGGGTTAGGGAATATGTGTGAAAAATAAACTGATGCAGCCCAAAGGGATTTCTCCCCGTCTTCTCCATTTCTGCATGATGGGATAAAGGGGGTGGGGTTGCCAATTTAATGAAGCGGCCTTGCTGTAGATGTACTGTGTCTTGCAACACTGCTTCTGACCCTGGGCAGTGGGTGAGATACAGGGATGACCTATCATCCAGGAGGAGTCAAGATAAAAGGTAGGGAAGGGGATGGATTGGAGTGGAGTATGGGATGGAATGGGTGGGAGTGGTTTTTATGCATTTGGTGTGTGTGTATATATATATATGTGTGTGTGTGTGTGTGTATATATATATGTGTGTGTGTGTGTGTGTGTGTGTGTATTGCTTCGGACCCAGGGCAGTGGACGAGATGCAGGGATGACCCGTCATCGGGAGGGGCCAAGATGGGAGTGAGAGGTGGGGTGAATGGGAGTGGGGAGTATGTGGGGATGGAGTGGGTGGAAGTGGATTTTGTGCCTTTGTTTTTGGCCATACCGAGACACTTATTGTAAACAGACTGACAAAATTATTCTAGCGAGATTTTTTCAATAAATAGTTATTGCATTAATTCAACATGAATGTGTGAATATCTGATTAAACTAATTAGCGTAAATTTAAATGACGCGCCATCACTATCTTTTGCGATTCTAATTATTTTAATTCATGTTCACATATATATTAAAACTGTAAAACTGTAAAACTGATAATACCATAAATTATTTTATAATTATTAAAAATAAAACAAAGTAGAATTACAAAATAAAACAAATAATTGAACATACCGATGCTTTTTTGTTTACAAGTGATCGTTGACTGTCCCTTTCCAGACGAGCAGAAATGGACGAGACGTACGTATCGCAAAGTGTGAAAGAAATCGTTAATATATGAGTTCATCTTGTACTTATTTTCAAGATGAGTGGAAGCAAAATGGTAGTTAAGAAATGCTTTAGACACGCATAGTGCTAGCTAGTCAGAAATTTTATTGGATAAATGATAAAACGTTATGAAAATCATTGTTTACAAGTGCAATGGTCTTCACCGACCGCGAGAACATCGTCGGGTCAACTCCGATTGTGGTGTTATTCATTACTTAGATAATCACAATTTAAGCATTTTTCATTGCATCGTAATGATTTCTTCAACAGAAAGAAGAAGAAACTGCCTGCCGTCCCGGAGGTCCTCCTCAAGAGGAGGAAGAAGAGGGCCGAGATGAAGGCTGCAAGGGCATCTGCAGCTCTTCAGGTAAGTAGTCCATGTTATTGTTCATGGTTCCTGCCGAATTGTTTTTAGACCACAATTCTAAGGAATTGTAAGGTATATTTATAATAAATCTATACTATTTTGGCAACAGGCTCGCAGGGCCCGCCGCACGAAGAGACTAGACATCTTCAAACGTGCGGAAACCTATGTGAAGGAGTACCGTAGGGCAGAACTGGACGACATTAAGTTGAAAAGGGAAGCCAAGAAGGAAGGTTCCGTGATTGTGCCAGGAGAGGCCAAGCTAGCTTTTGTCATAAGAATACGTGGGTGAGTAATTGATTATTTTCTATGGATGACAGCATTGTTTCACATGCAGTCTTTCCAGACTGGGTTCTATTCAAGTATTGCAATACCACATTTGAAAGATTATTTGTCTTATGTGGAATGGTCAAGCAAGTTGTGAGGTTAGGAGCTATTGGACTGCGCAAGTTTAATGCTGAATGTGTTTGTGTGGTCATGGAATTTTACCATTCGACTGGTTCCCAGTATTGCACAAACGCACGACTTTTCTTTTGTACTTGATTGTTTTCATACAAGTGATAATGTTGGGAACTTTTGGACGTTGGTTTCATATAACATGTGCGTGTGTGATTACCAATTTTACTCAATGCGGTCATACCCTGGATGGTGATGTGATAATTAGCAAAACTGTTTATAATCGATGAAGTGATATTAAGAAGCATGTTCCCATGGTTTGTAAGGACTGAGATCACAAAGTATAGGAGTGATAACATGAGATAGGTACCCCCGAATCCACACGCGGCACCACTGTCGACCATGTATTGTTTTGCTTTCATGGCCATATGTTGCGGCCCACTAGCTTTTATTTAGTTCAATTTGAATGCTTCCCGCGCTTAGTGCATGCGCAAGATATTCAAATTACCTTGTTGTTTTGCAAGTGTAAGGCTAATTCTTGAAATAGAAACAAATTTTCAGCGATTTAAACAAATTTGGTTATCAAACTCGGCAACATAGTTTTCCGAGTAAAAATATTAAGGTAAGGAATCACTAAACATAATTTTAAGTTACATAAACAAGTTTATCAACCTATTTTCTCCTGGACATGAGAAGCTTAATATCGTTGAGCACTTCATGTTTGAGCTTAGCGCCCTGGTATGTAGCCATATCACCCATGAATCTGATGCGTCCAGTTCGCGTTTGATTTTGTTTACTTATTACCATTGACGACCATAATCGCACAATGACGGTTTTTGCTAAAATTCATAATTTATATATAAAAAATATCATATGGTTGCATTATTTGACCTATTTTCTTTAAAATGTGTGATTTCCATGTAGAATGATGGAAGAGAAGTTACGTTTTTATCCTCTGCAAAATTATCAACCGGCAACCAACGCCGTCATTGTTTGGGTTTCATCGGCGTTGGTTGCTGGATGATAATTTTGTAGAGGATAAAAACGTAACTTCTCTTTTCTTAAACAACACAACATACACATTGCAATTTTACAAGAAACAAAATTAAGACACTCACACAAAACACCATCATTTCATAATTACACCACCATCAGACAAGACTGGACTGACGGCAATGGCGGTGGACTCATCACCCTGATCCACCATTCCATCTGTTTTGTGGACACAAGTGCCACAACCAAAATTCTCCTCCCTACCACAGATAACACAACAGAAACCCAATCCATTCGTATCCGCACAGGTAACAATTCAACACTAACAATAGTTAACATGTACATTCCCCCCCAATCATCCCCCACAGTTCCAAACACCTTCAGACCTCAACTCAGCCAACAAACCTCAATCCCCAACCGGATCAGAATGTAGGACAAAACGTCCCTGGACAAAAGGTCCCGAAATCTGCACCCCTAGGACAAAATGTCCCCGATATTTAGGACAAAAGGTCCCCATTTTTTCAACAAATATTGATTTTTATCAACTGTTTATACATTTTGGGACATAGTTAATTGTGGTTTTATAACAACCCTTAAATTCAGGAGAATCTCTATATATAAACACAAAGTACAATAATATTTGATATTTTATTAAATATCTTATACGCCGAGATCTTTTTCAATACTCACTTTTGTTCGAATTTCCAAAATAACTTGTAATCGTACTTACTGTTATTTTTACTTATGTGCATTACCTTGCATTTACTTGTTAAATTTCATTAGCCACTTTTCAGACCATTGCTGTAATTTATTTAAATCTTCATTCCGCAAATTATGAGTACAATTACAGCACACAATTATGCTTTATTGAACTTATATTGTATGCCTATAAAAAAATTAAAAAATCAAGTTAAAAAACAAAAATTCACCACTCACTTTTGTTAACGAATTTCCAAAATAACTTGTAATCGTACTTATTGTTATTTTTACCTATGTGCATTACCTTGCATTTACTTGTTAAATTTCATTAGCCACTTTTCAGACCATTTTTTTAAATGTTCATTCCGCAAATTATGAGTACAATTACAGCACACAATAATATTATGCTTTATTGAACTTATATTGTATGCCTATAGTTAAAAACCAAATATTCACCAAAAAACATATAAAGGAATAAAGTAAAACACATCTGACAAATTTTTAGAAAAAAAAAAAATTGGGGACATTTTGACCACCCACCTAGGCCATTGGGGACATTTTGTCCCAGGGTTGCAGATTTCAGGACCTTTTGTCCGGGGACCTTTTGTCCGAGCACCACCTGATCATGGGTGGTGACTTCAACGCCAAGTCGTCAGCCTGGTTTGTCGACAACCCTGACACAGACAGAGGGCTTGATATACAGACTCAATTCGACTCATTGACTATCATGAACAACACGCATAATCATACACATATCCCATACCAAGCCCTCTACACTCCCTCCTCTCCTGATATCACCTTTTGCTCCCCCTGCCTAACCCCAACAACATCATGGAGAGTGGTCGGAGCCCTTGGCTCTGACCACCTTCCAATCATCATCACCACCAAAACAAGATGCACCCCAGCTGGCCACAGACACACTTACACCAATTACAAGAGAGCTAACTGGGAAGCCTTTACTGAAGAGACAGAACAACATTTTGAAACACTTAACAGTACACCAATCACAAACATAAACAATGCTGTGCACGCTTTTAACCCCTTCCATACGGTGCCGCACACATAGGCGTCATGGGGAGCGAGTGTATTCGCGAGGCTGCCATATCGGCGTCTTGATTATATTTATTGTAGTCGCCCCTGTGTTTTTACATTCTCCCAAATGCGCCCTGAATCCCATTCTCTGTGGTTTTCAAAATTCGCGGGTGAAAGACAGAACGACCGATATAAGCGGCGACTATATTTTATGATGCGAATATTATTTCGTTACGTCATACGTCTGGCATTGGTTGCTGCCCGCGAGATTTAAGTCCCGTATGGAAGGGGTTAATACAATCATACAAAACGCAGACAAGAGATACATCCCTAGAGGCAACAGAAAATCACACAACCCCAACTTCACACCAGAAATCCAAGGCCTCATCAGACAACGTGACACACTTAAACACGATACCCCCACACCTATCCCTCAAAACATAGCAGACCAAATACAAACACTAAACACTGTGATTGCCAATAAAATACATGAACAAGAAACACAAAATTGGCATAACTTTATCAATACACTTGATCACAAAACAAACACCAGCAAATTGTACAAAACACTCAACAGCATCACACTATCCAACACTAACACTACACGCTCTCACGCAGCAATAATCACAACAACAGATAATCTACCCTCAAACAGACAACAAGCAAACGCACTCATACGTCATTTTGCACAGACGAGCCATCTTACATCTCACCCTGACGACCGACGCATCATCAAACATATGAAAGATTTCCCCACAGTCTCAGACTACACACCCTTCATAGACAGTCGGACAAAACTCATAATGCATAATCTCATTATTTAATCTATACATGCATGACTTACCCACGCCAGACACCTCTGGGATACAAATCTCTTCTTACGCAGACGACGGGTGTATCACATGCACACATCGTAACACAGACAAAGCTGCAGAAATAATCCAGCCTTGCCTTGACACACTCAACACATGGTTCATCACAAGCAGACTCAAAATGGCTCCAACCAAATCTACAGCAACACTTCTCACCAACTGGACAAGGGAACACAAATACATACCTCATCTCTACATCAGCAACACTCTGATACCACACACAAACACACCGAAAATTCTTGGTGTGGCATACGATACATCCATGTCTTTCGAGCAACACCTCACAAACATGAAAGACAAATGCACACCTAGACTTGGCGCACTTGAGTCGATCGCTGGAACAACATTTGGACAAAGCAAAGAAACTGATATAGCAGTGTACAAACAATGCATACGCTCAGTGATGAATTATGCGAGTCCTGCATGGGCTCCTAATCTCAGTGAGACACACCACAACACCCTTCAAATCATACAAAACAGGGCCCTAAAAACAATTACAGGCTGCACAAATACATCACCTACAGACCATTTACACCATGAAACAAAAGTCCTCAAAGTCAAGGACCACCTCGACATGAGAGGCACACAAACACTTGCTGCAGCCACCACAAACACATCACACCCGCTACACTACATAGCAGAACACCCACACACACCAAGAAGCATTAAAACTACACCCAAAGACCTTTATTACGCACAGATACTCTCTTCTCTTCCTCCACAACCACCAAATACCAGCCTCCGGAAACATATTCATAATCACATCACTCACCGCTCCATTAACACACTGAAAGACAACACACTGCTGCATGCCAGACCCCCTGATATCCACCCTTCTGAATCCTCTCTCCCACGAAAGGACAAGAGTCCACTTGGCCAGACTGCGATGCGGTCACCACCCAGCACTTCTAAGCTACCAGAAGAGGCTGGACGACCGTGTTGTGAACAGCTGCCCAGGATGTAACACTTCACCCCATACCATACAACACATAATGGAAGACTGCATTATACACAATCATGCACGCAAACAACACAACATACACTCTATAAAGGATTTGTGGGAAAACCCAGTTCCGGCTGTGGCCTTCCTTGGGGAGACGGGACTGCTCGGACAGACAGTCTAGGGAACGACAACAACAACAACAACAACAACTCCACTCATTAGTGTATTGTTGTTAGCAACTTTTGTTTATTTGTGCCAAGTCAGAAATGGGGATAGCGGTTTGAGGTAAAGGTGGGGCTTCGCCAGGGATGTGTTATGTCGCCTTGGCTGTTCAATTTATACATGGACGGGGTGGTGTGAGGGGTTAACGCAAGGGTAATAGGCCAAGGATTGGAGATGGTTAAAGAAAATGGAGAAAAGTGGGATGTTAAGCCAGTTGTTTGCTGACTATATTACACTTGTGGCAGGATCAGAGGAGAGATTAAGGGAGTTGATGAGAGTTTGGGAAGATATGCAAAAGGAAGGTGGTGAGTGTATAAGGGGAGAGTGGTAGCAAATTAGAAGTGAGTATTAATTGAGAGAGACTGGAGGAAGTGGATAGTTTGATACTAGGGTGCAAATGTGGCAGAAATGGGAGTGGAGGTAAAATGTAGATTGAGAAAAGCTAGTAAATGCCAGGGGGTTGAGAAGTGTTATAAATAGACATTTGGGAATGGATGTTTGCTGATGGCGCTGTATGGGGCAGAAACATAGAACATAGAGAGGAAGAGTTTGAATGTATTGGAGATGAGGTGCCTGAGAGGTATGATAGGGGTTACTAGGCTGGATAGAGTGAGAAACTAGGAGAACGGGGGGGAAAGGGAGTTTGGAGATAGGGTTGATAAAAGAGTATTGGGATGTTTGGGACACATGGAAAGAATGAATGAAGAAAGACTAGTAAAAGGAGTGAACATGAGGGGGCAACCAAGAATGAGATGGGCTGGGGTAAAAGTGGCATAGGGAAAGAGGGGATCTGTTGAAGAAGAAAGGTCAAGATAGGGGTGAATTGGGAATGGTTGTGTATGGATGATGCTGTGGTACATGGAAGGGAGTGTGTGTGATTAATGTTTTGATGATGCCCAAAGGTATTTTCCCTGTCTTTTTTCTGCATGAAGGGATGGAGAGGGGCTATCATTGATGAAATGAAGCAGCCTTGATGTGGATGTGCTGTGTCCTTGTTACACTGCTTCTGGCAGTTGGTGAAACAGGGATGATCATCATCTAGGAGGTGAGATAAGAGGTAGTGAAGAGGGTGAATAGGAGTGGGGGTAAAAATGACCTACAATGTATCAAGTTGAATATTATGCACGAACTGGAAACAAATTTGTGCAGGCTGGGTATAGTTTGGACATGTTTGCCATGTGTGGTTGAAATAGGTCCCAACATAATGGTAATAAGTGTTGCTTGGAGAAAAGGAAAAAAGTCTTTATCAGTGTGGTTAATTTAGCCTTCCGCTATTGAAGGTAATTTGTATAAAGGACATTTTTAGATGGTTCATCCCAGTCACACTAACAGTTCATAGCAGTGCTATTTGGCAAAATTCCAGTCACACAGTTACTGATATTTAGCATGAAAATTATGATGTCCAAAAGCTCCACCTTGCATAACCATTCCATAGATGATGGCGGCAGTGGCCAAGTGAAAGGCATACCCACTCCCATCACCTCCATTCCGATCCAACACAAATTTCCTTGCCTTACATATACCAAAGGCTTTTTCCCCCAAGGGGGAGGGGGAGCATTAAAACCACTTCCATTCCTTTCTCACATTCGCCACTCCCACCCTTCCCTCCCTCTGGATGACTGGTCATCCCTACCTCTTACCCACAGCCCTGGGTCAGAAGCAGGGCCACTTCATGAAATCAGCGACCCCTCTCTCCATCCCCTCATGCAGAAATGGGAAAGGTCCATTTATTTTTCACACACACTCCCTTGACCCCATCCCCCACTCCTCAAAATGCAAAATTCTACTTCCGAAATGCATTTATTTACGTCAGTTTCATTCCTTATAACCAGCCCCCACATTGTTTTAGTTTTCAGGGAGGGCAGAATTTTTTGACACCTCCATTAACATTTTACTGTATCAATATTCATTCCATGTCAAGTAGGCTCTTAACCCCTTCCATACGGTGCCGCACACGTAGGCGTCATGGGGAGCGAGTGTATTCGCAAGGCTGCCATATCGGCGTCTTGATTATATTTATTGTAGTCGCCCCTCCATAATGACATTCTTTCTAATTCTTTTGTAATCGCATTTTCTATGGTTATCAAAATTCACGGGTGAAGAGAGAACGATCGATATAAGCGGTGACTATATTTTATGATGCGAGTATTATTACGACACGTCGTACAGCTGGCATTGGCTGCTGCCACCGAGATCTAAGTCCATGACGCCTACGTGTGCGGCACCATATGGAAGGGGTTAAGCTTTTCACATGAGTTGCTAGGCTAATTGAAATGATCCCCAAGGAATGCCACAGCCGAAACTGGGTTTTCCCACAAATCCTTTATAGAGTGTATGTTGTGTTGTTTGCGTGCATGATTGTGTATAATGCTCGGTGAGTTTAACTAAGGGCATGGTTCATTAAATTCCATGCTACAAAGTCCACTGTAAGGGGCACCGCCCTAGGGGGAGTTTGTGATGTTAAATCAAATCATAGTTATAATCACTCTATAAAGAAATTAGTTTACTCTGCAGACTAGTAACCCTGTGCCAAACTGCCAGCAAGCAAAAAAATTATTTTATTTTAACCACTTCAATATTGAGATAATTGAGGATGTAATCCACTACCAACAACTTTACATGAGCTTCGAGATGCATTGAGCTACTTTATAGCCCAAATTGTCAAGTCGGTATATCCAGGGCAAGTTGCTTGGTACAAAAACTAGGATTCTATTGGTGGCACCTTGAAATTGGCTGGGTTATTAGCTTGGATCACCTTGTATTTTGTTTCAAAATAAATGGACCTGACATGCATGAATCATATAGGATAACCATTTATTACAATGTTATTGAGTGGTACTTTTCTTCTTCTTTTCTTCTTCTTCAATTGGGACGGTGTCTGCAGTGAAAAGCTTTATTTCTTTAGTGACATTAATGATGTAGCAAATAATGGTCACCACAAAAACAAGAATGTCAATTTGTGCTGCTTGTTGTTTTTGATTAGCTAAAATATTGTGCCCTTATCTCCCCTTGTTGGACTTCGGTATGAATTTGTGGGCATGGCCAGTTGCCTTAATACAGGACTAGAGTTTAATGAAATTTGATCTTGGTAATTACATATTACTTGCCAGGAAGATGGACAGAAATTTAATGGACCAAACAAAGTTCCCCATTAGGATAATGTAGATCATGTTTGTTCCAATAGTAACTGAAAGTTGTTGGTTCTACCGTGATTAGGTAATGCCCTTGCATTCTTGTAATGTAGTGGGTGGTATTGGGTTAAAGGTTTGGAAATTTGACCAGGGCACTTTCAGAAGTATTGAAAAAAAAAAAATTGTAATTATGCTTAGATTATATCAATTTGTGCATTTAATTTGTAACTTGTTCCCATGTGTTTTTACTGAGTAGCATATATTTTGCAGTATCAACCAGGTGCATCCCAAGGTGAGGAAAGTTTTGAAGCTCTTCAGACTATTGCAAATCAACAATGGAGTCTTCATTAAACTTAACAAGGTAATTGAGTCTTAGAATCTAAAGTGACTGTTCTTGAATGATGAAAATTAAGTATCCTGCAATGACTGCTGGAATGATTATACCTTGGAGAACTGAACATCGTTTTTATTGAATGGAATAATTATGAAGGGAAAAGTAGTTTGATAGTTGTATTTATTTCAGGCAACCATCACCATGTTGCGTATTGCTGAGCCTTATATTGCATGGGGTTATCCTAACCTCAAATCTGTGCGTGAACTTATCTATAAGAGAGGCTTTGGCAAGGTGGATAAGCGCCGCATCCCCTTAACCCATAACGAAGTGATTGAACAGAGCCTTGGTAAGTTGTCTTGACCTCATAAAGTATGGGGAGGGGGGGAGAGTCAAAATGATGACAAATAGTATCCTGCAATTTTGAGTCCTAGTGAAAGCTATATATACTATCTGATAGTAGTGACCTATGCATATTTTGATATGGTACTAGCAAGAAGTTGAATCCTTCCCTCTTAACTTTTATCCCAGGTAAATATGGCATCATCTGTATGGAGGACCTGGTCCATGAGATTTTCACCGTTGGACCTGCCTTCACCCAGGCTGCAAACTTCTTGTGGCCATTCAAGGTAATGTTATAGAGGTGTTGTGGGCATGTATGTGGGAAAGTTGTAGGGCCAACTCAGCCCATTCAATACAAGGGTGATTCCAACTTTGCCAAATGATCATAAATTCAAATGACAAATGCCTATGTATTTTGTTTTAATCACTGTGGCCTCAATTGATGACTGAATGTATGACTTGGGGAATTATTTCATCACCAATTGGTTGATATCGGCAGATTCGTGATTGTAATCTGAGTTCAGTCTTTATTTAGCAATAAAACTTGTTTCAATGAACCCTTAGTAAAAATGCATAAAGCTTTTGATAGTTAAATTTTCATTTTGCATATTGGGGGGAAGAATGCATCAGGGCAGACTTGTTAAATCACACATAAAAACAAACCTACTAATATCTTTTTAGGTAGATAAGGCATCACAATTTACTTTAAACTTTGTAAGGGAAGATGGGCTGAGTTTGCCTGTATTTGTGGGGAAAGATGCAGAAGCTGTGAGTGATCAATCTGTTTGTTGCTCCTAGTCCAGGGGTGGGGAACCTGTTTGTGCATGAAGGCCACCTTACAATTCATCGTCCCACATAGAGGCCGCACTGAACAAATTATTATATATATTTTTTTCAATTATTTGATCCCTTTTTAGGGAGTGACACCAATGAACATGGTTAACATTGCTTTCGTCTATGTGTGTGGTATATTATAAGTTTCAGGTGTATAATAATTTCAGACTTAAGAAATATTCAAGGTCTTTTAAAAAAAATATGTATGTCAAAGGCCGCACTTGATGGCCTGGAAGGCCGCAGGTTCCCCACCTCTGTCCTAGTCTCTTGCAGAAGACCTGCACCTTCCAGGTAACTAGCAAGGACCTCTGGGTGGGTCCACAAGTCACTTGGGGAAGATACATTATGTTGATTAGGTAATGTTAGTGTGGGTCAGTGTAACATGTGCTCTGTCCTTTGTGGCATGGGGGGTATTTAGAATCAGACCAGGCTTCATGTGTTAACTTCAATGCTGGATGGTGCCCTGAATGTAGGTATACTAGTGAATTGTAATTTTGTTGCCATGTGGGGTGGGGGAGGGGTTGCCAGTTAAGTAAAAGAGCCTTGCTTTGGATTTATTGTCTTGCTGCATTGCCCTCAGACTTGGGGCAATGGGCAGGAGACAGGTGTATGGGTTTTGGCTTAGCTACCTCCCTTATGAGGGTGGTAAAAGACCTTTGTATAAGGATATAGATACTTGAGACACTGCAGCTGAAATCTAAACAAAGAAAACCTGCACCATCACAAACATCTAGACCAATACATAAGTTGCAAGGTTTCATCCCATGTCTCCAACCTTTAATTAAGGACCATTTACACAGTCAAACAGATTGACAAACCCACCGGTTTGTCAGGCAAGTGCTTGAAGTGATGTGTGTGTGAATGGGGTATTTGGTCGTCAAACACGTTTGTTGAACGTGTTTGACAACCAAATACCCTATTCACACAGTCAAACATCACTTCAAATGACTTGTTTGACAAACCGGGTTTTTCAAACCGTTTGACCATCTAAATGCCCCTTTACTCAACAACCACATCCTGGCAGGTGGACTGAATGCACCTGTCACACTGTTTTCATGTCCTTCATAAATAGTTTTTTGGCTGACTCCCTTGTAAAGGGAATAAAGCCTTTAGGATATGTATGTATGAAAAAAATTTGGGTGATTTAGCAAAAAGGTGGGCTAATTGAAGTGTGGAGGCATAAAGCATCTTCGGGTCCTGTTGCAGAAGAGTTCACTGTATTTCACCCTCTTGTCCACTTCAAGCTTGTTTGAGCCCTCTTAGTTTGTCTTTGTGGTACATTATCCACCCCTGATTACTTATATTAGTTAATTAATCCAGGAGTTACACATTGTGTTTTCTATAATGTGTCGAAGTTGCTTAGTGTCAAGGGGTGTACTTGTATGTGGACTTCACACCCTAGTCCCATCCCCTTTCTGTACAAGTCTTTTTCTTTTGCAGCTGAACACTCCTACTGGTGGCTGGAGGAAGAAGACGAACCACTTCGTCGAGGGTGGAGACTTTGGAAATCGTGAACAGCAGTTGAACCCTCTGCTGAGGAGAATGATTTAAAGCAATAAATGAGGGGAACATGAATTGTTTTCTCTTTCCTTAAAAGTGTCATTATATTGTACCCTTCAAATGTGTGCATATTCATGTCTGTATGGGGGGGCTAAGTTTGGATGTTGCAACTGGATAGTGACTGCCAGTAAGGTAAACTTCACATGTGAAAAGCAGATTACTATGGTACATATATATACCAAGACCTTTTCCCCCTTACAAGGGAGGTAGCCAAAAAGAAAAAGGCATAAAATCATTCCCACCCATTCCACCCCTAAATACACTCCACTCCACCCTCCCTCCCATCATAGCACCTCCTGGATGATGGTTCATCCCTGCACCTTGTCCAGTGCCCTGGGTCAGAGGCAGTGGTGCAAGGCTGCTTCATTAAATCTACAATCCCCCCATGCATAAAAGAAGACAGAAATCCCTTTGGGCTGTCAAATTTTGCTCACGCATACTACCTCACCACTTGCTCCACCTCGTGTATCACATCATCCATATACAACCATTCTCCATTCACCCGTCTTCTGTCCTCTCCCATCCTTCCTCAACAGACCTTCCCCAAAGCAGCTTTCACCCTATCCATCCATCTCATCTTAGGACGTCCCCTCATGTTCATTCCTTCCATACCTCTTTTACTAGTCTTTTCACTCATTCTTTCCATGTGTCCTAACCATCCTAATACTCTTTCATCAACCCTATCTCCTAACTCCCTTTCTGCCTGTTCTCGCCTCATTTCTTACTATCTAGCCCAAATGTCTATCCCTTGTTACACTTTTAATCCACCAAGGCATTTACTTGCTTCTGTCGATCTACATTCTACCTCCACCTTTTCCTGCCGCATTTGCACCCAAGTATCTAAAAATATCCACTTCCTCCAGTCGCTCTCCCATAATGCTCACTTCCAGTCTGTGGAAGTGACATTACTATGGTGAAAGAATTAGAATATTTTTTGGTAGGGGTAGGTGGATGCGGACGACACTGCGCTTGTGGCAGGGTCAGAGGAGGGATTGAGGAAGCTGGTGGCAGAGTTTGGGAGAGTATGTGAAAGAAGAAAGCTAAAGATAAATGTGGGTAAAAGTAAGGTGATGAGATGTACAAGGGGTGAAAGTGGCAGTAGACTGGAAGTGAACATTAAGGGAGAGCTTGGGTGCAAGTGTAGCAGGAAAAGGTGGAGGTAGAATGTAGATTGAGAGAAGCGAGTAAATACCTTGGTGGATTAAAGAGTGTAATGAGGAATAGACATTTGGGAATGGATGCAAAGAGGAGACTGTATGAAGGAGTGATTGTGCCAACAGCACTGTAGGGCAGAAACGTGGAACATAAGAGAAGGAGTTTGAGATGAGGTGTCTGAGAAGTATGGTGGGGGTTACTAGGCTGGATAGAGTGAGAAATGAGGAGAACGGGTGAAAAAGGATTTGGGAGATAGGGTTGATGAAAGAATATTAGGATGGTTTGGACACATGGAAAGAATGAGTGAAGAAAGACTAGTAAAAGGTATGGAAGGCTGAGGTGGATGGATGGGGTGAAGGGGGCTTTGGGGAAGAGGGGAATGTCTGTTGAGGACAGAAGACAGGTGAGTATATGGATGATGATGTGATTGCATGAGGAGGAATCGTACTTCTACGGTTCTAACTGCCTCCTAATAACCGTAGGAGGCAGTTAGAACCGTATTAGTACAATTTGATATCTTCCTTGGCCGACCAGAGCTATGCTTTGGAGTACGAATGATGTCACTTCCTTCGTCTCAAAATTTCTTGGTCCACTTTTGCACTTGACGCACTCCAATTCCCACACGAGTAGCAATATCTTTACACTTATAACCCTCCTTATAGAGGGTTATGATTGTAACAACTGTCTCTTTCCAGCTCTTTACCACTTCCCATTACGGAGATATCAAGGCACAAAAACAGAGACCACCGCAAAAAAAGACTACTCTCCGTGAGAGATGTTTAGAAACTGACTCCATGTGACATCGAGTGCGCCTAAACAGAGTTGCCAAATAGTGTGTATTGTCTCGGCTAAATACGGGTACAAACGCTAGCATTGAAAAATAGCGAAAAGTTTGGGTGGAAAGTTGTATTTTTCGCATGTTTTGAGTTTAGGGGAAAGTTGGGGCGCCCAAACTTTTCGCGGCTACTGTACATGTGCCAGAAGGGAGGTAGCCAAAAAAAAAAAAAAGCTCCCACCTATTCAATCCATATTGCATTCCCTCTAATTGGCACCTGAATGACTGATCCCTGCATCTTGTCCAGTGCCCTGGGTCAGAAGCTGTTGCATGATGAGCACATCCACAGCAAAGCAGCTTCATTAAATCAGCAACCCCCCCTCTCCCTCTCTTATGTTCCATGTTTCTGCCCCATACAGTGCTGTTGGCACAATCACTCCTTCATACAATCTCCTCTTGGCATCCATACCCAAATGTCTATCTTATTACACTTTTCAATCCACCAAGGCATTTACTCACTTCTCTCAATCTACATCCTACCTCCACCACCACTCCACCCTTTCCTGCCACATTTGCACCCAAGTATCTAAAACTATCCACTCCCTCGTCTCTCCCTTAATACTCTCTTCCAGTCTGCTGCCACTTTCACCCCTTGTACATCTCATCACCTTGCTTTTAATCACATTTGTACTCGACTTCCTTTTTTCACCTTCTTTCCCAAACTGTCACTAACTTCCTCAATCCCTCCTCTGATCCTGCTACAAGCTGTGTTGTCCACAAACAACAGCTGGCTTATCTTCCACTTCTCTCCATTTTCTTAAGCCATTCCAATCCCTGACCCACCACCCTTGGATTATGTAATTTTTGTGCAACAGCTACATGTATAAAAAAAAAAATGAAAGCCAGGCACCCTTTTTGTTTATTTACATGAACCCTCTCCCCAACCCCACCTTGTTCACCCTGGTTCTATTTAGATGTATAAATTTCGATAGTTAAGGAAAGGAGGGGTGACCAAAAATTGGATGGGTTGAAAGGAGCATTGAACCAGAGGAATGCAGATGATGTGGGGCAAGTTGAGCGTGGAGCATTGAACCAGAGGAATGCAGATGATGTGGGGCAAGTTGAGCGTGGATGATTGTGTGATCTATGGAAGGGAGTGGATGTGTGTGTGACATTTTGACACAGCCCAGAGAGAAATTTCCATGTCTTCAACGTTTGCATGGAGTGAAGAAGAGTGGTTAACACCAATTGATTGATGTGGATGTACTGCATCTTGGCGTGTTGCTACTGCCCCAGGGGATGGGTGAGATGCAGGGATGACCAGGACAAGCCAAGGTAGAAATACCCCATTTGACTTTGCCTACTTCTCTTACAAGGAGGGAAAAAAGCCATTGGTATATGTAATACTGATTAACTACTTTCCAGCATTAGAAGATCAGGGAGTGTTCTATGCCACTACTCAGGTCTAAGTCCAACAATATACTGGTTAAAAATATCGCACACAGCAAAGCAGAACTACAAAATTAAGGTTGCCAGACAAGCAAGATCCAACCCACAGGCCTTGATTCATCTCTACAGAACAAAAAATAGATAGGCTCAAAACAAAGATGTAATGGTAGATTTGGAGGGAAAAATGAGCAAGACACATTTTCTCTCAGTATTTACAAAGAAGAGGTTAGGTATGGTACCTGACTGCAACTCAATCTTCACTGGGGTGGAGGGAAGTACATACATACATATACCAAGGCTTTTTTCCCCCTTACAAGGTAGGTAGCCAAAAAAGGGAAAGGCATAAAATCATTTCCACCCATTCCATCCCTGAGTACACTCTACACCCCTCCACCCTCCCTCTTATCTGAGCACCTCCTGGATGACGGGTCATCCCTGCACCTTGTCCACTGCCCTGGGTCAGAAGCAGTGTCGCAAGACACAGCACATCCACAGCAAGGCCGCTTCATTAAATCGGCGACTCCCCTCTCCGTCCCCCCCATTGCATAAAAGGAGAGGATGGGGAGAATTCCCTTCAGGCTGCATCAAATTTTGCTCACACATACCACCTCGCCCCCCATTTCACCGCATGCAATCACATCATCATCCATATACAACAATTCTCCATTCACCCCCGTCTTCTGTCCTCTCCCGTCCTTCCTCAACAGACATTCCCCTCTTCCCCAAAGCCCCCTTCACCCCATCCATCCACCTCATCCTAGGACATCCCCTCATGTTCACTCCCTCCACATCTGCCTTCCATACCTCTTTTACTAGTCTTTCTTCACTTATTCTTTCCTTGTGTCCAAACCATCCTAATATTCTTTCATCAACCCTATCTCCCAACTCCTTTTCCACCCGTTCTCCTCACCTCATTTCTCACTCTATCTAGCCTAGTAACCCCTATCATACTTCTCAGACACCTCATCTCAAACACATTCAAACTTCTCTCTTCTTCTCTTATTTTCCATGTTTCTGCCCCATACAGTGCTGTTGGCACAATCACTCCTTCATACAGTCTCCTCTTAGCATCCATTCCCAAATGTCTATTCCTCATTACACTCTTTAATCCACCAAGGCATTTACTCGCTTCTCTCAATCTACCTCCACCTTTTCCTGCCATATTTGCACCCAAGTATCTAAAACTATCCACTTCCTCCAGTCGCTCTCCCTTAATGTTCACTTCCAGTCTACTGCCACTTTCACCCCTTGTACATCTCATCACCTTACTTTTACCCACATTTATCTTGAGCTTTCTTCTATCACATACTCTCCCAAACTCTGCCACCAACTTCCTCAATCCCTCCTCTGATCCTGCCACAAGCGCAGTGTCGTCTGCAAACATCAGCTGGCTCACCTCCCACTTTTCTCCATTTTCTTTAACCATCTCCAATCCCTTGCCCACTACCCTTGCATTTATCTCTCGCACCACCCCATCCATATATAAGTTGAACAGCCAGGGCGACATAACGCATCCTTGACGAAGTCCCACCTTTACCTCAAACCACTCACTCTCCATTTCCAATCCTGACACAAGCTCTACTACTCTCATAAAAACTTGACAGCTCCCAGAAGCTTTCCTCCTATACCATATATCTGCATAACCTCCCACAGTGCCTTTCTGTCTACCCTATAAGCCTTTTCCAGATCCATAAAATCCCAAAAAACATCCTTCCCCTTTCCTATAGCTTTCTCACATATCTGTCTTACCACAAAGATCTGATCTACACAACCTCTACCCGTCCTAAATCCACACTGTTCCTCACTAATTACTCCTTCTGTTCGTCTCCTAATCCTCTCAATCAAGATCCTCCCATAAGCCGTCCCAACTACACTTAACAAGCTAATCCCTCTGAAACTACTACATTAACACTTGTCCCCTTTTCCCTTGTAAAGAGGAACTATACAGGCACTCTACCCTCTCTCCAGCAAACATTAAATAACCTCACCAGCCAGTCCACCATCACTGTACCTCCCTTTTTCAGACATTCTGCATGGCATCCATTCAGACCAGGTGCCTTACCTGCTTTCATCATCTTAACAACTGCCTTCACCTCATCCTTCCTTATTTCTCCTCACTCATCACTCTCATTTTCTTCGCATTTCCCACTGCAGCTATCTTTCCCTCCCTATCCTCCTTCACATTTAGCAACTCCCTAAAATATTCTGCCCATCTTCCCCTTACTGCCTTCTCCTCCATTATCATCTCTCCATCTGCACCTTTTCTTCTCTACTTGATTCGCCACCTCTTCCTCTCTTAATTTCTTTCCAAAACATTTTATTACTTTCAAAATTTTCTGTCATACTCTTACCCCATTTCACATCTGCTCTCCTTGCCTCCTTTACCTTTTGCTTTACTTCTTTTCTTTGTACCCCTCATATGACTCGTCCTATTTTGTAACCAATCTGTGAAAGCTCACTTCTTCTCTTCTACAACCTTGTTTCCTCATCCCACCATTCACTACCCTTTCTTCTATTTCCCCCTGTCCTCCTTGTTCCACACACCATCCTTGCACACTTTATGACTCCCTCCTTGAACCATCCCCATTCCTCCTCCACACCCAGCTCTACTCTATCATTTACTCCCTCCCACTCCTTCAGCTTCTTTCCGTACTCCTTTTCATTCAAAGAGTTCACTCTAAGAACCTCCCTACCTTTTGTCCCTTTCCTCTTTCTCCATCTATCCTCCACTCTCAACTTACCTTCCACCAAAAAATTATCTGATATTCCCCCACCCTCTCCCCTTAGCACATGTACATCCTTAACTCTTCCCATCATAATCCTATTTACCACTACATAATCCATTAACACTATCTACCACCCTTCCCTCCACCACCATCTCCCATGTGTACTTATGCTTGACTTTCTTCCGAAACACTATTTGCTATCATCAACTCTCTTTCTAGACACATTTCCACCAACTCTCCACTATGATTCTATCCTGGAACTCCACATTTCCCAACCACTCCATCGATTGGACCATTTCCTACCCTAGCATTAAACCACTCCATCGATTGGACCATTTCCTACCCTAGCATTAAGGTCTCCCAGTACTATTACATTGACATTTCTTCCTAAATCCTCTATGCACTCATTGAAATCTATCCAAATGGCCTCCCTTTCTTCTACACTCTTCTCATTGCCAGACCCATATGCACTTACAAAGACCCACATCTCCTTTCCCAGTTTCACCTTCATCCACATTATCCTTGAGGAAACCTCCTTCCACTCCACTACCCGTTTACCTATCTCTTCACTTACTAGAATAGCCACCCCTTCCCACTCTCGCCCTCTCTTCACTCCTGATAACCTCCCACTTACACTCGCCCTTCCCTTTCAACTTAGTTTCACTCAAAGCCAACACATCCATCTTTCTTCTCACAAACATACTATCTCTTCCCTTTTACTCTCATCTGTACCACATCCACGCACATTAAAAGACCCAAACCTTAGGGTGCTGGTCCGAAAACTCCCAGACCCTCTTATGCCTTCTCTTTTTTGTTTAGGAATGTCCCCTGTGGGGCTACAAGGAGAAGGATGCCTAGTCCCAATCCCCGTTCCTTTCTTCTCCCCTCTTACGATCCAAGTGGGAATACTTGGTGGCTGTATTCTTTTCCCCCACCACAGAAAAGGAATACTCAGAGAGATGGTACAGGACAGCAACAAGGGGTTGGGGGACAGCATAACGGAGGGACAGTCGTAGTATAAAAGTGTCATCATTTCTCTATGAACTGAGTTTTCCTCTATCATAGACAAAATGATGTGTGGCTCTGGTCCGTAGGGGCGCCCCATATAGACCCTAAAGTATCAACTGCATGCTACTTTGCCACAATAACAAGCAGCCAATACCCCAGACGGGAGGGAAGTAGACTAATATAATAATTGGAAAGGCAGAGGTAGTCGAACAGATTGATAAACTGAAAGCTACAAAATCCACAGGTCCAGAAGCAATTTTTGCAAGAGTGTGTTTGAAATGTGCAACCAGTCAATGGAAATATTTAAGTTGGGAGACATTGGCTTTGTGCCTATTTCTTGGGCCCAAGGAAACTTTGTTCCTATTTTCAAAAAGGGTGACAAATCATCTATACACAGTTACAGGCCAATCAGTTTTATATTAATTATGGGTAAATGCTTGAATCGATAATAGCCGATAGAATCAAAAGATCACAATATTTACACTTGATTCATGACTCAGCACAGGTTCTCCATGGGTAAATCATGTGTAACTAATCTTTTTACACTAATGTCTACAAGGTGTCTGATAATGATAGTTACAATGTTATTAACTTGACTCTAGCAAAGCGTTCAACATGGTGCACCATCAGAAATTATTGAAGTCAAAGACCATGGTGTAGGACGAAATGTGTTTGAATGGATAAGCGACAGAAAAGTGGGTCACCTTAAACAGTGTAAAATCAAAATGAAATGTCACTGGTGGAGTTCCCCAGGGCTCAGTTTTGGGTCCCTTATTGTTCATTTGTATACACAGTGGTACCTCTATTTACGCATGCCCTTATGTACACAAAATTCTATTTTCGCAGTCAAATTATGGGGAAAACCTCGTTGCTACTCATGCAGAAAATTTCTATTTACATGGGCACATTAGTGCCCATTACTGCGCGGAAAATCAAATCCTGTGCCTCCATCTTGCTGACATCACCATTCATGCACTTTGTTGTTTCTCCTCCCACCATCTTTGTGTGCATGACTGGTCCTTCTTTCGGCACCTACCCCTTGGTATCTTTTGTGCCTTTAAAATGCCTCCAAATCAGGTGGGAAATATAAGATGAGAGGGTCAATGAATGGTTGTATGCTTTGAATTTGCCAAGGAATCCTTTAGTATGTATTTCATGGAAAGACCATCTTGCCATGGAATACATTTTAGGGATTCAGCTTTGTGAATGCAGCCCTTGTATTGATAAAATATTATAATGGTAAATCAAAAGCACATTTTTCAATATGAACTGAAATCAATACCAGTTCAAATTTTATACCAAAAAAATTATATGAAATTGACAAGATGTACTTCATTGCTGTAATGTTATTTCAACATATCCATATAGGCCCCAGAGAGAAGGGCATCTTCATCTACCCCAAGTTTCTTCATAAGGTCCTTTGCTATTTCTTCTCCTTGCTCTAAAGTTTCATCATCCTTCAAGGTTACCTGCAATAAAAACAAGGCTTGAAGTTTGGCAATAACATGGTGCCTCTCAAAGACCACCAATAATTATCTACATACCAAGATCTTCTTCACCCTCATTTCCCTCTCATCTTGGCTCTTTGCTTCTGCCTGGGTCAGAAGCAATGTAGCAAGACACAGTACACCCACAGCAAGGCCGCTTCACTTACATGGCAACCCTTCCTCATCCCATCATGCAGAAAATAGAGAAGACTGGGAGAAATCTCTTCAAACTGCATCAAAATATCATCTATACAAGACCATTCTCCACTCACCCCTCTCTCCTGCCTTCTCCTTTTCCCCCTCAACAGAATTTCCCTCTTGCTCAAAGTCCTTTTATCCCCACATGTACCTGTGCGTGACTCTCCCTCTTGGGCAGGTTTTGGCCAAGCTGACAATTTCAGTCAGTCTATTGGTCACCCCCTCCTTTTTTAAGGGTCATTTTGGCCACCATCTTTACCACAAGTTCAGGGTCACAAGGTCTCCTGCGGGTTTGACTTGGACACCCCTCAGGCCAAAGTTGCGGAAAGGTATGGATCCACCCAGAGCCTCAAATTTGGCTGGGCCCCATGTACATGCCCTTGGGTTCCTCACAGTGCCCTATCCACAACCCTCTTCTTCTGGTGTAGGTTTCATCCAAAGTAGCAACTTTGTCCAATTTGCCCATCATCTTGCCCACAGATTGAAGGCTGTCAGACCTGCTTCTTGTATGACTGAATGATGCATTGCTAATAACTACAATTGGGGAAAAAGAGTTCCTTGATAATGTCCACATGATCTGTTGTTCAAATGAGTTAAGTCCAAATATATACCCATCCTTCATCCATACAAAAATTCATTTATTGTTCCATCTTGGCTCCTTGTGGATAAAGGGTAATTTCTGCTAACTGTTTAGTTCAAAGGCAATACTACAAGACATAGCACCTCCAGAGTAGGACCCAGTAATCATTTACCACCACTACATTAATATGTTGACCCTCCTGACCTCATTCACTCCCTTTGGATTGCATCAATTCCTCATCTGTTCACAACCACTCCACTCATATATATCTCTTGCCCTCTTCCTTTCCTGCTCAACAGACATTCCTCTAGCACCTTGCCTTTTTCACCCCATCCATCTAAATCTTGGTGTCTCAAATTTACTCCATCTACCTCCACACTTTTTGCTAATCATTCTTTCCATGTGCATACACAAACTGTATTCTTTGATCAACCCTATCTGGCAGTTCTATCCACCCCAACTCTGCCTGACCTCCACATTTCTCACTCTATCCATCCTCATAACCCCAATCATATAAAAACACATTCACTGATAACAAAACAAGCACTTCGAGAACAACCACTAAACACCCTTTTCTATCAACAACCTCCCCCACTTGACATTAGCACCACAGAATAATCCCTCCCAAGAGAAGCCAAACTGCACTAGTAAATCTAGCACTAAAACAGTACAAACACAGAATAGGCCTAGACACGTATATAAACCACCCCACATACAATCATCACTGAGAAGACAATGAACATATACACTGCCCCATCCTAACCATACCCAAACAACAAAACACAAAATTTATTCCCTGAGTAACTTATGGACCAATCCAGAAGTTGTTGCCTACCTGGGAGATCTGGGGCAACAGAGTGATAGACTGACTAAGATTTGAATCTTCAAGTCACTTGTGTAGGCTACAGCTGTGACGCATAGACACCGAATTCTGACTTGAAGATTCATCTCAAAGTCTTTGGGGGGGCAAGTGTCTTCAAAGAATCATAGAGAATCACTGGAACAACAATGTATCAAACTGAGAGACCTTTTCATGCAACTCAATTTAAGCCTGTTACCACAATAATTCATTAACCCCTTCCATACGGTGCCGCACACGTAGGCGTCATGGGGAGCGAGTGTATTCGCGAGGCTGCCATATCGGCATCTTGATTATATTTATTGTAGTCGCCCCTCCATAATGACATTCTTTCTAATTCTTTTGTAATCGCATTTTCTATGGTTATCAAAATTCACGGGTGAAGAGAGAACGATCGATATAAGCGGTGACTATATTTTATGATGCGAGTATTATTACGACACGTCGTACGGCTGGCATTGGCTGCTGCCACCGAGATCTTAGTCCATGACGCCTACGTGTGCGGCACCGTATGGAAGGGGTTAACATCAACTCTGTAGTTTATGGGCATATGACGCACTTCCTTGATGTTAATCCCACTCACAGATTTGTCTCCACAAGAGACAACCCACAGTGGAAGAGACATTGGGGACAGCCACAGAACTTGTATCTAGGACAAGAGCTGTCTTGAATGAGAAAGTTGGCTCCATGGGTGCTTGCTCATGTAAACCATGGGTATTGTTGACAGTACAAGAGTGAGGCTCCCCCACATATGTCCCTAACTTATGATGATGTGGAACTGGTACATCTCAATGGATAAATTGAATAGAATATATAATTCAAACTATACACATCAAAAGGCCTATTCCCCCTGGGAGGTGGCCAGCCAAGGCATGCACCCAAACATATCTGTTTTCCCTTTTATCTTAGTTTTGTGTGGATGAAGGGTTACATAATTACATAACATAAAAGGAAAACAAAAATTACCTCTAGTTCCATGAAATTCCCAAGGCCTTCCACCTGGTCCACATGTACCCGAGTCTGACCAACCAGGTACAGAGTTCGCTTTTTCTTTACAACTCCTTTAATACCCAAACACTTCTCCAGTAAGGTAGCCATTGTTCCACTGAGTTCACCTTCTTTGCCATTAACCTGAAAATGATGAGTCAGCACATAAAAAAAAAAAAAAAATCTATATTGTTTTTACATTTGCTCTTGGGATCATTGGGATCAACTATGGACACCTACAAATGTTGATCCAACAAGATGGACTTTATAACTTCATAACCTGTCAACACCTTCACCTCCATCTGAAGGTAAAGCCCCAAGGGGTTGACATTTGGTCTTTGGACCAGGCCCAAGATCTATTTCAACATTATTTCTTCCACCTTTTTACTTCATGATACCTGACAACTGGTGAATGTTCTTCTGCTACTAGAAGCTGATGATGTCGACACAATTTTACACAATTATGTAGCTGCAACACAAACTACAGTCCAATGTTTCTTTCTAAATACTTAGGGGAGGGTCTGAGGACCACTGTTAGTCAACTGTGGTGTCAGTTTTCTGTTAGTGATACTTTAAATGATGACAATTATTGAAATTGTTCTTAATTCATTCAAGAGAGAACTTGGGCAATGGCATAAAAGATGTCTTTTGACTAGTATTGAAATAATTTATTCAGTTTCAGGAAAACTATGGTAGCAAGAAGGTTAGGAATGTTTCAAGTAACCAGAAAATAATAAAAACTTACCTTTACATAATCACTACCTTTTGGTCCTATCTTGTCATCACGTTCATAATAGATCAGCTCTTCTTGCTCATCCTTCATAATAGAAATAAACAAATCAATTAAACCTTTAGCAAAATCAAGGATACATACATACACCAAAGGTTTTTCCCCCTACACAGGGGGTAGCCAAAAAGAAAAAGGCATAGAAACCACTCCCACCCATTCCATTTCCTATATATTCCATTCCCCTCCACCCTCTTATCTTGGCACCTCCTGGATGATATACATATATTAAAGGACCTCTTCCCTGTTATATAGGTAGTAGGTGAGTCAGAGTATACACCCACCCTACACCCTGAATAAATAATAATAATAAAAAAATTATATATATATTGTGAATGAAGGGTTATCCCTGACCCCCACCACACTGCTGAGGTCAAAGGGAATGCAACATCTCAACATATGGCCTGACAGCTTAGGCTGGTATTTCCCCACTACTTCATTATATGCAGACACACACAACATTCATTATCAAGAATGGTACAAAGCAGAAAAGAACATCCCTTTGAGAAATATCATTTCCTCATCCAGTGAAAAACACTCCACCCACACCTATTTTTCCTCTCTTCCTTGTTAGAAGAATGTTTATTGAACAAGTAGGAACTGGTATATTTTTGTCCTTAATAAGTGGGTATAGTGCACTGAGGTTATCTGCATAGAGTGTGAATGACAGGTACCTGCCCATTTTCAAAATTTGCTAATCTCTTCACCTTCATCAGGAGATGCAGCCTTGAGGAGCTGACACTCGATCTTGACTGGGCCCAACATGGAGAGCCAACAACTGATGACATCCCCTCCTACCTTTTTCTTCCAGTGACACGGAAATATTCCCACATCAATACAAAAGACAACAGTACAAAGTTTCTTCACAGAGACATATGAGAAGCCCCGAGGACTATTGCCAGCCACTGTAGGACTAAGTGTTTTCCAGTGAAACTCACAGCAACAATAATCATCATTATTATTATCATGACCATCATCTGTCAAGGTGAGTGCTTTGGTGTTATGCTCTGGATCTGGTGCAGGAAGAACACTTGTAAAAAAAAAGTTGAATAATGTTGGTCTAAGTATGGGTTCTCACGGGACTCCATTGTAGACTTTTTGTCTCAGAAATTTATTGTTTTGGGTTACATTGTACTGTCTGGATGTAAAATGAATTCACCTCACTGCTGCCCATCAAACCTTATCAACTTTTCTCTCTTGCATTTGGAGGTGCATACCCAAGGGGGCTGACATCTAGTCTTTGAACTGGGTCTAGCCATCAAAATACCTGTGACAATAACCTACATCATTAAAAAATAAAACCCATTCAACCACCCCTTCCACCTCAGCACCTCAAGGATAAAGCGTTGACCCCCACCAGGCTGCATATTATTAGATAGGCAAATATCTGTAAACAATTTCTTGCTCATTTCTTTTCATTTTTTCAACTTAAAACTAAGAGTTAGATTCCTGGGCCCCTCACTCCATCCTCTTTATTAATCCTCTATGACATATATCAGAACATAGTAATGGTATTCTTGTATGGCTCTAGTCTGTAGAAGTCCCCAAAATAGTCCTTAAAGTCTTGACTACATATAACCATGCAGTCAATACCTTAGTATGGGGGAACAAAATACATAAACCAAAGGCTTTTTCCCCCTAACAAGGAAGATAGCAAATAAACAAAGGCATAAAATCCACTCCCACCCATTCCATCCCCACATACTCCACTCCCATTCACCCCCCTTCTTCCCTCTGGTCATCCCTGCATCTCGCCCACTGCCCTGGGTCAGAAGCAGTGTCACAAGACACAGCACATCCACAGCAAGGTCACTTCATTAAATCGGCAACCCCCCATCCCCTCGTGCAAAAAAAAAAGAGAAGACAGGATGAAATTCCCTCAGGCTGCATCAAATTATTTTTCCACACATACTCCCTCACCTGCCATCCCCCACCCACTCCACCTCATGCATCACAGCATCATCCATACACAACAATTCTCCACTGACCCCTATCTTCTGTCTTCTCCCATCCTTCCTCAACAGACATTCGCCTCTTTCCAAATGCCCCTTTTAACCCACCCATCCATCTCATCCTTGGTTGCCCCCTCATGTTCACTCCATCCACCTATGCCTTCCACACCTCTTTTACTAATCTTTCCTCACTCATTCTTTCCTTGTGTCCAAACCATCCCAATACTCTTTCATCAATCCTATCTCCCAACTCTCTTTCCACCCCCATTCTCCTCCTCATTTCTCACTCCAAAAAATATAGCACAAATTAAAGAATATGGAAACAAAATTTTGTGCCAATCCTACATATAATATATATAATTCATACATGATCTTGTCATGGCATTTTAAATCTCATTAGTAATACACACATACATATACCAAGGCTTTTTTCCCCTTACAAGGGAGGTAGCCAAAAAGGAAAAGGCATAAAATAATTCCCACCCATTCCATCCCTGAATACACTCCACAACCCACCCTCCCTCTCATCTTAGCACCTCCTGGTTGACGGGTCATCCCTGCACCTTGCCCACTGCCCTGGGTCAGAACCAGTGTCGCAAGACACAGCACATCCACAGCAAGGCCGCTTCATTAAATCGGCGACCCCCCCTCTCCGTTCCCCCATGCATAAAGGAGGAGACGGGGAGAAATCCCTTCAGGCTGCGTCAAAATTTGCTCACACATACTACCTCAACCCCCATCCCCCCACCCATTCCACCTTTAGTAATAACAGCACTTTTATCTTTGGGGACCATATTGCACCAAAGTGTTGAAGTCAAAGAGGAGGTAAAGGAGGGTAGTTTATCAAAACTAGAAAAAAAAAATCATCATTTAAGAAACCCAGAATGTATTCATTTGAGGTGCTGATGGATATGACATGGTTGTTTAACATATCTAAGGCTTAGGTATAATTAAACTGAAGTATCTGAAAACGATTTGCAACAGGAAGAGCCAAGATTAGATTTAGGTACCTCTTCACATGGTGGTTTATGGATGATGTTGTGTCAGGGAGTAGTTATGTGTGAATAATATTTTGATGCAGCCTGAAGGGATTTCTCCCTGTCTTCAATGTTTTTACAGGAGGGGACAGAGAGGGGCTCACCGATAAAATTGAGTGGCCTTGCTGTTTATGTGCTATGTCTTGCTGCATTGCTTCTGACTCAGGGTAATGGGCAAGATGCAGGGATGACCTGTCATCTGGGAGGAGCCAAGATAAGAGGGAGGGAGGGAGTGGTGATGAATAGGAGTGGAGTGGGTGGGGATGATATTGATGAGAGTGGAATTATGCATATTGATTTTGGCTACCTCCCTTGTAAGGGGGGAAAAGCCTTTGGTATATTTACCTACCTGTAGCATAAGGAAAGGAACAACGCTCTTTGGGTCTTGTCTCCTATTCTCTAATTTTCTAACATACCTAAACTCAAATTCATGAACAGTTCCAACTTACTTTATACCTTTGATTTCCAGTCATTACATTTTGATTTGAACTTGGCCTATATCACCTAAGCTATTCCACATATTAATACATCTATATGGAAAACTGTATTTCTTCCCATCCTTCTGACTTGTGGTCTTTCTTTACTTCCATGATCTCTTAAAGCCTGTATGTATATATATATATATGTTAAGATATGTAACAGTTTGCTTGGTACAGATGTAGAAACTGAACATGTTATTGATTATGTCAGTGTCTACATGTGGTATGATCTCTACAGCCTCATGGAATTTTTCAATCCTTTAAGATGAGAAGGTTGGATGAATGGATCTTATCCAGTTGTCCTTATAGGAAAAGAGCCTTTAGCATAAGTATGTATTTACCTTGCTGTAACATACACGAAAGCAGTTATACTTATAAGGCCCTGTCTTTTTTTCCCCAACTATTCTGACTAGTTTTAAATTCCAATATAGTTTTAGCTTTGTCTATATCTATACCATCTCGGCTAATCTAAGAGTTGATGTACCTGGTATGGGTATCTATGTATATATACACATAATATACCAAGGACTTTTTCCACCTTAAAAGGGAGGTAGCCAAAGTCAAAAGGCACAATTCCACTCCCACCCACTCCACCCCTATCCACCAGCCCTCCCTCCCTCTCATCTTGGCTCCTCCTGGGTGTATATACAGAAATTAATTTATAACCAATTCTACATGTATAACATCATCTTCATTGGTTACCACAGAAAAATAATTTCAGTTTACTGGAGAAGTCTAAGTCATCAATTAGATTATTTCTTGCCTTAATTTTGCGGAGTTTGAGCCTTCCTTTGGGTGAATTATAGAAAGTATCTTCCTGGTACAGCACTTTCCCACTACCTCCTGACAGTTGTGTTGCTACTCGATGTAGCGTGGCAAGGTCTAATGCCTTGGCCTTGATTTCAACATTACGTGGCATTACTATACTGAAAATGAAACAGAAAAACACATATTTAAACACTGGACCAAATAGAAATATTTAAGTTGGGTACTAATGCAGTTTAGCAAAATTACAGGAATAATTTGTTGCCATCAATTCCACTCATTATACAACACATGTACAACCAGTCAAATCATAGAACTCTGTGAATAAGTAGGTCTTCTCTGAAAACATAAATCTGAACTAGTACCGACATATTCAGAGGGTTTATTGGAAGCCTTGGGGCACTCCTCTCAAAGGTCCTGAAGTGTCTAAATTACTCTGCATTTCTCCTAGTCTGTTATGTTCAAAATTATGTCTCAGCATCATGGCCATATCTAGTTGAAAGTCCCCTAATTATTTTCTTATATACTTAGGTTGACCAAATTTCAAAGACTGATCTCTACATTTGAATAATGACTGCATTAATGGTATTACCATTAATGCAAAGTCTAGTAATATAAAATCTCTACAAGTCATTATTCTTTCCCTCTAATAAGCATTCAGTTTTTCCTTGAACTAATCAGCTTCAAATGTTCAGTTTTCATCTATATTCTATAACCCAACAGGCAATATACTACTAGGGGGATTGGGGGTTACTTGTGTATCATCTTCCAAATGTAAACAACCTAACTTCTCATGTAGGTTATATCTTCCAGGTATTTGTTAATTCATGAGAGTCTATTTCATGTGAATTTTGTTTAATGCGACTGATAAAATGATTAATTTAATTTGAATTATGCCATTTGGATGAATTAACATGAACCTGGTCTAGATTTTTTACATCCAGACATAATCATTAACTATTATAGTATTAAGAAGCTGGTGCAGAAAAAAAAAATTAAAATATTGGTTTCTGTGCCTCCCTCCCCATCTACCCCAAATTAATTTACGCAATTTTTCATTTACACGATGTCTCGCGGTCCCTATACATCGCGTAAATTAGAACTATCTGTAATTGACTTATAGATTTAGACTTTTTTCATTTTACATTGGCAATTCAAGCCAATAACCAGTATATATGACACTATCAACAACGTAATGAATATTTTCCGATAGTAGGTTACAAGTTTGTTTAATCCCTTGTATGTTATTACATTATTACCTGTGACTTGGTCTATATTCAATACAGACCAAGTAGACCAACATACCAGGGATTAAACAAACTTGTAACCTACTATCGGAAAATAACATACGGGAATCAGACATAAATACATATAAACAATTCTATGTTCATTCAATCCCGACCTCCTGTTTTACCTGTGCTTGTGGACACTTAACTACCGACAATATCTTGTTAATTAACTCACCTGAATGGCTATCCCTGTTTCAATATAATACAGACTAGAGAACAATGAGCTACGGCTACAACACTCGAAAGTAGATTTCGCAGAGCTACTTGCAACTTGGCAGATCAGTAGTTGTCTGATATAACTTACACTGACAGTTCAATAGTGTTTGAAGTTGATCAATAATATTTACTTTAAGTTTAGGTGAATGCTGGGGCAGTATGTTGGGGGCGTTCTTTAATGTATAAGTATGACCACGCACGGCTATGTCACAATGCAACACACTTGTCCAAATCCTGCACGTTGAATGCAACTTCCACACTAAAATTGGCGCGCACAGGCACTAGTGCTTCGATGTCGAGTTGCCTATTTTACCTTTAATTCGCACAACATTACCCTGTTTGCAAATTACCATGTTTGTTGATATATTCATTAAGATCATATATACATACATACATATATATATTATATGTATGTATGTGTAAGAAACATAATGTGAACCCAACACTGTCAATAGATGTTGGTACACTGTTGAGGTTAGAATATGCGGTCCGTCGTCAGATAAGGTATTGTAATTTCGATTTTGTCTGATGTTGAATTTTCAAATGTTCTCTTGGCATGAATCATTCTATTTAACGTGTCTGTGTTCAGGGAATTTCTTATTTTTGTTTTCAAAACATTGGTACGAGAGAAAAACACTGGGGCTTGAATAAACCCTTTGCAATGTTTACATGTAGAAACATGCGTTCACATGGTGATCTGTTGTTTTAAATGGTGATCATACTAATTTTACGGAACTTTTCCGATTTGCGTTACACTCTTGATAGAAAAACTACCACTCAGCCGTTGTGCTGTTGGTTTTACAAGCAGCAAAGTTGTATTTTTTTTATACCATAAGGGAAAACTCTGATCGAAAGTGGATATAGGAGCTTGGACACACGTACATAGGAAAGAGTTAGTCCTATGACCATATATCAAAAGCCTGGAAAGCATTGATTGGAGCTGAATTGGCATGAGCTTAAAGGTAGGGTTACACTAGTCATTGAAAAGCTTGAAGTCCAACTTTAGCATTTGTTCATTCTATTATAAGTGGTTATACGTGTCCAGCCTTACCATGTAGAGAAATTCCCACCAATCACGCAAAAGGAACTACAGCTAACCCTACCCTTTAACCAGAATGAGGAACTCTCATTGGCAGAGCCAATACCATGCCACTTTCTCAAATATTTCAGCCCAAATAACTCTGAACGATTTGCGATCTCCCCTTAAAAATGCATATTGGACGATCTTTGCATCTCTTATACACACACACACACACACACAAGACGAAAATGTAGTAGCACATTTAGTAAAATGTTTTAAATTACCCACTGTCGGAGAAACAAAGCAAAAGAAACAGACGAACTGTATATTTCGACCACTACTGTGGTCCTCTTCATCATCTGCTGAAGAGGACCACAGTGTCACAATTTTTGAAATTGTGACACCCGGCTCGCTGTCTCCCCTTCCCATTTTCTCGTCTGATTTCTCACCGTTACGGCCCTTCATTCCCTATACTCGGGGGAATTACCAGAGTCCTTAAGACTTCTAGTAGCTACATCCTGTCCTTTCTCCTCCTCGTTATCCTCTTCAACTGTCGTGCCATTTTGACAATCAATTTCAGTGCCTTAACGAAGGGAGAGACTTCTAATTATCTAGAAACACCCCCCCCCTTTTTGATTCGTGTTCTCATAGCCAAGCTCAACGGTTTTCGCGCCCAAACAAAGCGCCCAAACACTCCCCCTCCCCACCCCCTGCGCGCTGCCACATATTTGTTTTAAGCTAGGCAATTAGAATAATTAGGATTGTGTCTAACACGCTCGTGAACAGTGTCTACCTCAAGGAACAATTGCAACTGTGTCACCTCCCACATGAACATTATTCGTAGTACCCTTCGCAACTAGGGACGGAGACATAGAACTATTGGCAACGTCGGAAGCCGGCTAGCGGGCATCTCGACCTCACATGCCGCGAGACAGAGGTCAGTCTATCCATTAGGGTCAATCAGGGAGGTTCGGGCCGCTCACGTCCTAGAGAGCCCAATCGCGCCCTATCCTCCCTCATGTGGCTATTAAGGATTTACATACTTAAGTGAGCGCTTACGCACTGTAGACATTCGAAGAGTAATTGCGGGACAAATCCCCTTCCGAAACTTATCAGGTGGAGTGCTGTGTGTGACATCCCGACCATCATGGGGATGTGAATAGTGACTAGAGGCATCCAGCCTCCAGTGAACAAATCATTCGTGTATCAAGGGCGTACGTACCTGTACCCCTTTCCTCGGGACACTGACCTGAAAGGAACTGGATAGCGAATACAAGAAGCCCCCTACGTGTTCAAACCCGCTCCCCCTCCACGAGGCTAATCACAAAGGATGACCCGGGTTACCGCCATGATCGACAACACCGATATCCTTCAATAGCAAAAGCATCCTGCCAGAACGAGGAACAGTACCCCATGGAAGTCATCCCCTCACCCAGCAGAGACCCTCTAAGGATAATAGCAAGTAACAAAGAGTATTTACTAGATAGGACCCCTAGATAGGCGCGCAGGGAGATAGGATAGATAGGATGTATGTGTGAATCCAACTGTTAAAACCCTTATTTAATGTCAAGTAGCATATTTCTAGTGTTTAATTATTCAATTCATTAAAACTCACAATAGGAGTTCTGGGTTTCATTAGCCTAGGACGGTTCACTTAATGAGTTGTCCCATCATAACCCTCCCCCCTCTTTGATCTACTCTCACGCTTGCCTTGGAGGGAAGGCGAGTGGTCCCGAGATGTGATACAAATCGCCTGGACTTCGGTTCCCCAACTGCAGCTATCTTCCCCCTCCCTTCATCAATCACTTAAGGTACGTGTTACCCACACCACCTCATCTACCACCTTCTTCCACTGTCCAGGAATTTGCGTCACACAGTAGTGGTCGAAATATACAGTTCGTCTGTTTCTTTTGCTTTGTTTCTCCTACAGTGGGTAATTTAAAACACACACACACACACACACACACACACACATTCGTCGGATTGACGGCGAAGATTGGAGCTCCGAAGAAAAAGTGAAATTTTCGTGGATCTCAACGTCAAGGAAGTACCTTTTTGTACATCTGGGAATGGATGCTAAGAGGAGGTTATATGAAGGAGTGATTGTGCCAACATCATTGTACGGGGCAGAAACATGGAACATGAGAGAGGAAGAGAGAATGAGCTTGAATGTGTTTGAGATGAAATGTCTGAGAAGTATGATAGGGGTTACTAGGCTAGATAGAGTGAGAAATGAGGAGGTGAGGAGGAGAACAGGGGTGGAAAAGGAACTGGGAGATAGGGTTGATGAAAGAGTATTAGGATGGTTTGGACACATGGAAAGAATGAGTAAGGAAATATTAGTAAAAGAAGTGTGGAAGGCAGAGGTGGAAGGAGTGAATATGAGGGGATGTCCTAGGATGAGGTGGATGGATGGGGTGAAAGGGACATTACAAAAGAGTGAAATATCTGTGGAGGAAGGATCTTCAGAAAACTTGAAAATCTTCATTGGAAATTCACCAGAGCTCAATTTGCTGTTGCATACAATTCAATATGCCTTAATATATATATATATATATATATATATATATATATATATATATATATATATATATATAATATAATATATATATATATATATATATATATATATATATATATATATATTATTATTACACCTAAGTATTATGGGTCGCGATGTAAACTGTTGTTCTTGCAGTGGGTCGCAGTAAACAACAATTGAAAAACGCTGACATAGACAAACGGTTTTATCCTGAATCGGCGTGTTTCACTTGGCTTAGAACAAGTGTCAGATACCGGAATATCCGTAACTTTTTAAAATTTGTTTATTAGTGTTTATTACCACAATATATATTCTGTAAGTTTTATTTTCTATTTCAAGATAATTTTATACTATCGTTGTCGTGGGGCCACGTATCACCTTAGCGACGTTCTTCCTTCTTCCTGCTTCGTCGTAGGACTCGATGATGAGGGCTCTTCTAGCTAATCTCTCTTTTGCTAGTAATGGCTATCAATCCTACAGTCCTATATACATACATACATATACCAAAGGCTTTTTCCCCCTAACACGGGGGGTAGCCAAAAAGAAACAGGCATAGAAATCACTCCCACCCATTTCATTTCCCATATATTCCACTCCCCTCCACCCTCCTCCCTCCCTCCTGTCTTGGCACCTACAGTCATATCTTAGCTAATCATTCTCTAAATTTTCTTCCACTGCACTTTTCTCACTCATTTCTCTCCCCTCGTTCATTCGACACTGGCTCGTCCCACTTGGCCGACGCCAATTCATACCCATCTACAGGGTGTTCTTTGACCCCGTGTCGGGGGTGCCAACTGAACACCCATACAAGCACCACAGACACCCTTGATCTCGAGATCAACCTATTCTTCGTCTTCTCCATCTCCGCTTCCTACTTCGTAGTCCTTCAGCCATCCCGGAGGACGTCTATTACGCTGCGGTCTTTGAGGCGCTGCTCCCCCATCCACTACCGCGTCGTCACTCCTTTCATCGTTTTCTCGGCCATACACTACACGACGAATATCCAGGATATGTTGTGGCACTCCCTCGACAGAAATATTACGCGAATTTACCTCCGTTACGATACCCTTCGTCCACTGTGAGGTGCACGTAATATCCCTTGGCTTCACGATACCTCCTCCCCAACCTGTACTGAGGCAGCGCCTTCTTCAGCATTGGCCGGTAGCACTGGCGTTACCCTTGGATGTCGCCATTCATATTTGAATACGGCTCTTTGTGGAACCGAGTCTTCGTCATAGCCTGGCCTAGGGGACACATTATTTTAGAAAACTGCCTTCATGGGCGTTATTAGTGCCCTTTCGGCGATGGACTTGATAGTGCGATGGTGTTGTTATACTATTCCATTCCCGATCGGCCGGTAAGGAGCCCTAAATAAACGTCTCGTGTTCCATTTGTCCATCATTTCTTTCGGTGCTCCCGACCGAAACGCGGTGCTATTATCCACCAGGACTTCATCCACTGGACGCCTTTCCAGAAAGATCTCATTCATCGCCTGTGCAATATCCTCTCCCGTCTCCGTCTTCAATTTCCACCAGACAGCGAATCGTCCTGGGCCACAATCAACCATCGATATGTACATAACCCGTCGGTAGTGGGTTACGTCAACCTCCTCCAGTTCTCTTCTACATTGAGCTCCCCCGTTGCGTGCGGTCTCGAGGTGGGATCTATTGATTGACACCAGACACATGCTCTCACAGACCACCGGACTTCTTCCCTCGTTATATTCGGGTCAACTTTCCTTGCCAAGAACAATGACCTGTCAACACCTAGATGATGTGTTCCATATAACTCCTCCGCGCATAAGGTTCCTGCGGCACACACTTCAACCTTCTCTTCCTGTTCTTCCGGCACTCTAAGCCAACATTTCTGTACTCTGGTTAGCACGTCCGCTTTCTTCACTCCCTACGGAACTTTTATTACACTCACCTTCACGCTGAACTCGTCTATTAACTCCCTCAAAATCCCAAGGCGCTGTTTCACAATGACCTCTGCTATCCCTTCCGTGCGTCAAGTTCATCCATCCTGCTACTGTGGTTGAGTCTGTCCTGATTTCGATCTCACGCCCCACTTCAAGGCCAAATTAAATGCTTTTACGACCGCTGCCACACCCCATCTTCGAATACCACGCCCATTTCCAGGACTAGGTTACACCGGTTGGTATGCTGCTAGCATCGTACCATAGTATACCTTTACTTTGTTGTGGTGCACTCTACTGTCCTTTCACTGGATCATCGCGTCTCATCCGTTGTACGACGTCGTGTATCATCGTGAACGTTCCCCCATCAACTTGTCTCCTCTACCCTTCAATCCCGACCGCTTTTTAATGTAACTGCACGACACACGGAGCCAACCCGCGATCAGGTAGTGACCAACCAATTTGCCACACAGCGAGAAGAGCTTTCGTCTGCTCATTTCGTCCGTAGTTCTCTTCCTGTAAAACACTAGGTAAAACTAGGTTAATGCTAATACTAGACTTGACGGCGCAGTGGTAGCGATCGCGGCCGCCGCTACAGCGACCCGGGTTCGAATCCCGCCCAGGGCTGAAATTTCAGTATCACTGCGCTGCGAGTCGTTACTCCAACTCTCACGTGCGGGGAGTTGTTAGTGTGTGTGCGTGTAAAGTCACAGCATTACCCATAGATCGGTCATATACGAGTTCTGAGCTCTCTTCCGAGAGGGAAATAGCTGTCGATCACTAGTTCAGTACGTGATTCAAGGCTATGGCGAATCACACACACACACACACACACATGGTCATTTGCCGTGTAAATATGTGGTATGGCGTAGAAAATATTCGAATCATTATCTAATATTTGACCGATTTGATCGAATTTGGCTCCCGCTCCTCAGGAGTGCCCCAAGCGAGTGTTTAGTCCGGTCCTCTAAAATTGTATATAAATCAAGACTTTCATATTTCATTATTTAATATATAAACTTTATTTAGTATATAAACTTTAGTATATAGACTTTCATTATTTAGTATATAAACTTTAGTATATATACTTTCATTATTTAGTATATAAAACATTTAATGCTATTTGGCTAAGATTGGGATACTAAATGAAAAAATATAACTTTTGTGGAGTAGAAACCTCGCTATAAATTTTCTAATTTATCTTAATTCCTTACAACACCCCTGGCAATGCGGCGGCCTTTGCGCTTGACTAGAAAAGGCACGCGTGTCGTTGTACTGATAAGCTCGCTTAAAAACATGTTTCAATCTATGTATTGTCTTGAATTTTTTCGAAAGTGATAAAACAATAACAGAATACTTTACATCTTTCATATGTTACAATTTCACCAAACAGTATAATAATTAATCATTTGTTGTATGAAAGTTTTACAAACATTTTGAATATGCGTGTACTGCCGGCGTCGAATGTTGTTTAAAATGTATAATAATGATATTATTATTATTGTTGTTATTATTACTATTATCATTACTATTATTATCATTGTTGTTATTATTATCATTATTAATAGTGTGTGAACACTGACGAATATCGGTAGGAGATGAGGGAACACGGGCTGAGGGAAATACTTTTATTCTTGACTAGTTTCGCCTGAGTGGCTTCTTCAGAGGAATAGTGTTCGAAGTCAAGCTGGTCAATATATACATGACAGAAAAAGGGAACGTGGCAATGTGTCTGGTTGGTCCCCCACTCGACGTCATCTGCCGGTGTGACGAGTTGTCGCAGCGAGTGGACAAAATATCTGCCTACCCACATTCGTCACAATGTTCACACACGTGTTTCATTTCCTTGTAGAGTCCTAGACATGAGAGCCACTCGTCTCTCACCCTGGTTACGTACAGCTGAGATAGCTACTTCTGAAGCATCACGTTTGACTTAAAAAGGCAAGTTTTCACCCACCGAGTATAACCTCGTTCTTTCAAATGGAAACTGGTATGTTATAACACATTTGTAAATGTTCACTATAAACCCACTATCGGAGAAATAATATCGGAAGTACAGGAAAAACTGTATATTTCGACTACTATCTGTTGTCCTCTTCAGCAGTTCTAACTTGAGCAGATTGAAAGCCTGTAAAGCTTTTTTAAAGGAAATTTCTTTGCACTCGCTAATAGTTGAACCTTGGTTGAAAAATCATGCATCCATTTGGCATAATAAGCAAACATACCCATGACTCTTCAAAGATCCCTGACTTGTGGGGGGTGGGAACTCTTGTAGTGGATGAAACCTCTCAGGATCAGGCTGTATAATCCCATTTCTTACACAGTGACCAAAAGTATCAATGGAATGCACAGACTTAATTAATAGTCTTAGAAGCACTGATGGTTAAGTTTCCATTATTGATGACTTTAAGAAAGTATTGTACATTACGATTGTGTTCTTCTTGAGTACAGCCAACGATAGTTATATTGTTGAGATATGAATATGCACACTGTAAATTTTCTTCTTTTACAACCTTATCCATGGTTCGTTAAAGACTGCTACTACATTTGTCACTTCGAATGGAACGCTACAAAATTGATATAGGTGTCCATTGGCCTCAAAAGCAGTGTATTTCTTGTCCAATTCTTTCAGTGAAATTTGGTGATATGCACTTTTCAAGTCAAAAGTTGAGAACGCATGATATGTTATAAGTTCATTCATACAGGGTGTTCGGGACACTTTTTGGAAAGGAAAGAAAAAAGTCATATCTTGACCAAAAATTGATGTATTCTCAAAATTCAAAGTGCATCTCTTAAAGGATCTTTAGCCAAATACAGCTCACTCAAAGAAGCCACCCTGGACCTCCACCACGGCCTCCAGGCAAGACCTGAACCTGCACTATGCGGCCTTCACAGTGTCCTTCAAGAAACACCTGAACACTAGTTTAATCCTGGCAATCAGCTTGTCCATGGTGTTGCAGGCAGTACAATTGGTGTCTTTTCAACTGTGCCCCACACATAATAGTCCATGGGGTTGCAGTCAGGAGAGTTGGGGGGGCCAGATGTTGGGACTGAAGTTGTAGAAGTTCTCAGACAGCCACTTCTGGGTTTTCCTGGAGGTGTGACATGGAGCTGAGTCCTGCTGCCACACATATGGTCTTCCCACAGCCACCCTCTCCACCCAGCACTTGACAACAGTGGACAGCAACTCAATATAGCCATCTGAAGTGAGTCTGAGTCCCTCTTCAAAGATGTGGGGGTGGGATGATGTGGACTTTGCTGGAAACACACCCAAAGACCATCACAGTTTGAGGGAACTTGGTCTTCATGAAGCATGGGACTTCATGCAGACTGTAGGCTAGCCACCTGTTGTTCTGCACATTGTGCAACTGGTCCTGGCAGAAGTTCTTCTCATCTGAGAAGAACCAGAGCATCCCTGGCTCAACTGGGTGTTTGACCTTGTTGAGGAAATTCTTGGTTTTTGTAAGGCGGTTCTCTTGGGCCTTGCACCTCTTGTATGAGGAGTAGCAAAGATCCTGGTTCAGCACTTTCTTCATAGTCACCACTCCAATGCCCATCTCTCATGACAAGATCTGTCTGCATTGCCTTGCCTCACCTTTTTGATGAATTTCATTGTGCAGACAGTCACAATGCCTACTATGATCCTTCCTGCTAGCCACTGCTTCCATGTCTCCATCGCAATTCTTCAGCTTGCATCTCATGGCCTTCATGGTATTCAAAGAGCACTGAGCTGCAGCTAAGAATTCTGAATTTTTTAATGCAGCACGAATCATCCTGATGCAGGTCACTCTTCCAGTTTTCCAGTCACCCATGCTCTCTAGCTCTCACACCCACCAATAGTACACAAAATCAGCTATCCATTGCACATTACTGCTATTAAATCCTTCAAATGGTTCTGAAATGACAGAAGATAAAATAAATTGATCAAATTTGTCCTGAACACCCTGTAGGGTTGATTCTTTGCAATGGATAAGCATCTAGCTCTGTATACAGATTCACAGTTTGTGAGTAATCGACACATGTCCTCTTATGTCAATTCATTGGATCCTTCACTACTACAACTTGGGGCCCTCCATGGGGATATAATACCCTCAGCAAGCTGATGATTTGTTCCCATTTCAATGAATTCCTTGTACCGTAACATCTCAACTTAGTGACTATGGGCTTACAGTTAGGTGACAAATGTTGGAAAAGAGTCTAAAGAATAAGCCTGATCATAAGCCGCCTGTAAATCTAGTCTTATTTTCTAAGAGACGTTTATGTTACAATCTTTACCTAACTTATGTAGTTCTCTCAAAAACTCATCTAAAGATTCACCAGACTTTTGTTGACGAGTTGTGAGCAAGTGCCTAGCGAATATTTCATCGGGCATCCTTACATATAACTTTTGCAAAACAGAAATGGCAGAATCATAATCAGTGCATTCTTCAGTATATTGATAAACATTATGACTAACACAGTTCACAAGAGTTCTTAGCTTGTCAGGTTCATTTTCTCCACTTCCAAGCTGCAGCTGGGGAGCTGGGGTCCAAATCCAGATGTGCCAGTCTTAGTTTTTCCATTATTGAGTTGATTAAATTGTAATAACAATAAGAGACTTAGCTGCTGCCCCCAAGCTTTAATCAACTCAAACATAAATAGACCTGAAAATATATTACAGAATGTAACATATATAATATAATACAATATAAGTGAAGTAAGAAAATGCTACATTTTATACAATATTTCTTACATATCATTTACTGAACATACAGAACTCATCATAAGGGTAGACACAACATAATATATAAGACATAGTATATAACATCTACACAATGAATGAATAAGTTGGGGAAAGGAATCAACTTACATAGAGAGTCATGACTGTTACTCAGACTGGTCCCAGACTATGACGACGTAGCCAGACAGTTTCATCAACTATTTACAAAGTACGACATGCAGCCAAACAAACGGCTCAGAGTATGAAAAAGTCCAATGACAAAATATAACACCCTATTTTTAATAAAACAATTTTTTTTGACTACAGGTTGATCAGTTTGAGACTGGAGCAGGGTGTCACCTCCACAAAAATAATTTTTTTTTGTAACCTATAGTATATCTTGTGCTCAAGAAATAAAAATATATACTGAAGAGGTGTATAAGGTTTTCATGTCCTCAGTATAACTGTAGTTAAAGAATTTTTCAAACTAAGTATTTATTCATCAACATTTTATTAACTAAAATCATATTTCATTACAATACAATCAACTCATTTCATTCTGAGGCACTAGTTTGTCATGTAAGAATAAACTTGTCATATATGCCAAGAAGATACATTACCCAGTGAACAATTAATCAACTGAGAACAAAAATTCTCATCTGCAACCAAATAATACCCACAATTTAAACCAAAACAAATACTTCTTGAAGAAAATTTTCTTATGTACACACATAAAACAAGTCATTACCTGAATCATTACTGAAATAGTAATGATTTTAGCAGCCATATTAAAATGAATTAAGGGAAATGAGAATGAAAGAGCTACTGACAGACTTTTGTACTAGGATAACAGGTAGCATGAAAAATTCAAGCATCCACTACAAATAATGAAATGATTATGGTTCATAATTTTGAGTTGTGTTTGTAGGCAATTAACTGCAATATGAATATCCTTCACCTTGATCATCTGAATGTACTGAAGTGAATATGCAAAACAACTACAGCTTAAAATGTGTACAAGAAAATGAATGGTGATTAATCTATTTATTGTAAACATATTTCACCAAATGAAGGATGATTCACAAGTACACTTGGAAGATGTGCGATTCATTGTAAACCTAAGACTGATGATACATGTTTTTTACCTAATTTATAAATGATAGGATGAGAAGGGGTATACTGAATATTAAAAGCTCTTTGGTAAACAATGGTAAGGTTGTCATATCAATTACTGCTTCAAGCAAAAGCTTTATATTATTCTATTATGCTGTGACTGTCCCTCTGTTATGCTGTTCTCCCACTCTTGTTACTGTCCTGTACCATTTCTCTGAATATTCATTTTATCATTTCACTGAACCCTATGGTGGGGGAAAATAATACTGCCACTAAGTCTTTCCACTTGGGTTGTATAAGGTATGGAGATAGGACTCAGCACTCTTCTCCCTCTAGCCCCAAAGGGGACATTCATTTATATATATATATTATTTATATATTATATAATACTATATAGTTTGAATCCAGTGTATGAGGTGCTACTCTAAAGTTACAGTAATTTGACTGTTGCAGGAAAATAATATACCCTACCTACTAGTTCCCACTGTTGTCTTTAAAATAATCTGTTCCAGCATGTTTTACACAATTCCAAATCCCTTGGACTATCTTCTAGCATGACAATCTTTAGCTCTTGTCACCATTTTTTCTGCACTTCCTCAGCTATGCCTAAATGATCCCCCCTTCATCCAGAAATTTAGTATGAAGAACAGGAAAAAGTCACACGGGACAAGTCTGGAACTGATAGATAAGTATTGTTTGTTTGAACAGGGGCATTGTTGGGAAGAATCCAGTCATTGTTCTCCTTCAGCCACTTCAAAACATGACAATAAATTTATTGAGTTTGACTTAGGGGAAGGGGGGGGGTTGATTTTTATATGTAAAATGCCTTGGCAGAAAAAGACATTTACATATATATATTCTTTTCTTTTCCCCATTACAATAACTGCTGCTTTGTCTCAGGGTCATGACCATAAACCCATGTTTTATCACCAGTTATGATCATAGAGATGAAGGGTCATTTTTGTATTGGTCTTTAGAGCTCTTTGGAAATGCAACACTATGTGCCTTCTGGCCAGCATTTAGCAGTCATGGCACAAATTCTGCAATGATGCATCTCAAGTTCAACAAATCCAATAAATGTTTTCATATGACATTCCACAAATTTGCATCATGGGTGTTTGATCTATGATCTGCAAGAATAGCCTCGGATACTTTTACAATTATTTCAGGTGTTGTGCTTGTCAATGGTTGTCAAGAAATCTCATTTCTTTTGAGGGAAGTTCACCTGTCCTTAAAATGCTCACATGAGAAAAGCATTCTGCTTTGGAACGTGGCATTATCACCAAAGACTTTTTGAAGTAACCTATGGTTTTCTGCTTGTTTTGTTGACCTTGAAGCAAAACTTATGCAGGTTTTTTGCTCCCGGAGATCTGTAACTGTAAAATCACTGAATCATCTTAACAAGATGTTATAAAATTGAATGTAACCAAACAACATGTCCACTTATGCTCATGTCCACTGACAAAGGGTGAAGTTCACTTCAGCCAGTGACAGAAAACCATACATTATATGGTTTGCTTCTATTATTCAAATGACTGAAACATCTGTGTAGCATCCTGGCACCACTGTTTTCTTTTACAAATAATCCAATGTCATGAACTGACTGCTTACATCTAAACCTGGGTGGAAACTATTCCAAGTATATTGAGTAAGTTTTTCAACTTCAGCCTGTTCTAAGGAAGAATCCTGGGGAGAGATAATAGATACAGACCTATTTCATAGCCTATGCAAAGTTACTAGAATGAGAATCAAACTGGGGACTGCTAGAAAAGAATTTGAAATCTATAATCACTTGCCCATCACTCTTCTACTTCAGTAAAAAGATAACTAGAATAAAATACTATAATTACAAAACTTGAATCATTCAAAGTGGAGATTGGATTAGGAAAGATTTTGGTTGACTTATTGACATAGATCATGAACTAAATGTGACTCAACAGTGTTATAATCCTGGGTAAAGGAATAAAAATAATAGAAGATGTGGAATACCTCATTTGATGGAGATAAACACCAGTGGAATACCTACACACACACACACACACATGAAGCTGAGAAAATGGTATATTAAGGCAAGGGAAACGAAAGGAGCAGAAAACAAGATGGAGAGGGAAAAAATTAAAAGAGGCATATACTAACATTGATCTCAGGATTAAGTGAACTAAATGATTACTTATAAGAAGAAAAACCAGATATAATGGGAATTGTGGAGACCAAATTAAGGGGTCCACTACCACTGAATAGTGTTGGACATGGATTTTATAGTCATTGGATTAAAAATATACAAGAAATGGTGAACAAGGTGCAGGGATGACCCGTCATCTAGGAGGTGCTAAGATGGGAGGGAGGGTGGAGGGGTGTGGAGTGTTTTCAGGGATGGAATGGGTGGGAATGATTTTATGCCTTTTCCTTTTTGGCTACCTCCCTAGTAAGGGGGAAAAAGCCTTGATATATGTATGTATGTAAATGTGACAAAGGCTACAGATGGTAAGAACAGTGTGGAAATGATCATGATAAGACTTGAAGATAGTGACATGAAAAGTAGAAAGTTTGTGGTGATTTATGTGCCCCCAAATATGGGCTCTTGGAAAGAGAGCAATTATTCTAAAATGTTAGAAGATACAAGGCATTCATTAAATGAGATGCTGAAGGATGGAGGAAACCTGGTACTTATGGGAGATTTTAACTGCAAAGAAATCTGTTGGGAAGAGATGACAGTGAAAGGTGGAGAGGATCTATGGGGAAATGTATTACTTGACATGACTATAGAACATATAATGACAGAATGGGTAAAAGAAAATACCAGATGAAGAACCCTTGAGACTAGATTCAATATTTACATCAGAACCTGAAATTGTGGATAAAATTGAATGCAAGACATCATTTGGGAAGAGTGATCACAAATTAACAGAGTTTGAACTAAAGGAGGAAATATAGAGAGAAATGACAACCACAGAAAAAGGAAGACTGATTATATAACAAAATGTACTTTGGAAAACTTAAGAATTTTTTTCAAAATGTGAGTTGGGAAAAATTCTACATTGAAAAGACACAAGTGGAAGGAAAATGGATGAGATTGATGGAAATTTATAATGGAGTGGACAAATATGTAGCAGGACAGAAACAGGAAAAGGTGTATATCAAGTGCTGGTTTAACAGAAGGTACAGTGAAGCAAAAGATAAAAGAAATAAAGCTTGGAAAAGATGAAAAAAAAAAAAAAAAAAAAAAAGTGGCCAATATATATCAAAGGAATAAATATGTAAAATCACACAGAGAGGAAAAAAGAAACTATGAAAAAGGCATAACAGAAAAATGTAAAGACCAACCTAAGCTATTCTAGATGTGAATTGTAAACTCAAAAACAAACAGGAAATGGTGAAACTATGTCATGGAAATATAGAATACACAGATTTAGAAATGGCTGAAGTCATGAACAATCACTTCAAGTTGGTTTTCACTAGAAAAAATGTACAGCATTGGGATGAAGGGCATGAAGTGGGATCCCCCCCATGAAAAAAGAAAAGAAAGAAAAAAAAAGAAAAAAAAAAAAGGATCAATTAACGAACCATGACATCAGGAAGTCACACGACCCAGACGAAATTGCAAATTGTATACTAAAAGAATGCAAAGAAGAACTAATGGACAAAATATATAAGTTGTTCACTCAAAGAAGGAAAAACACCAAATTACTGGAAAAATGCAAATATTGTACCAATATATAAAGGAGAAAACAAGGAAGACCCAAACAAATTACATACTGGTTTCCCTTACAAGTATTGTAGTCAAAATTTGTGAAAAATCTATTAAGAATAGATGAATAAAATATCTGGAAGACATCAATATACTAAACCTGAGACAATTTGGATTTAGACAGAAATCATGTGCCACAAATTTTACCTGTTTCTACTCAAGACTAATAGATGGAATACAAGAAAGGGATGGATGGGCTGATTGTGCTTTCCTAGACTTACAAAAAAAGCTTTCGACAAAGTACTGCATAAAAAATTATTAAGAAAACTGGAAACCATAGGGATACAAGGTAAACTACTGAACTGGACGGAGGATTTCTTGCATGGAAGGAAAATGAGGGTAGTGCTCAGAGAAAAGAGTTAAATTTGGGAAGAGGTGATTAGTGGAGTTCCACAGGAATCAGTATTGGCTCCAATAATGTTTGCTATTTATGTGAATGACATGGATGAAGGTGTGGAATGTTATATGAGGTTCTTTGCATATGATGCAAAATTGCTGAGGAAAGTAAACCCTGAAACAGATTGTGAATTGCTGCAGACAGATCTGGACAAGGTTTGGAAATGAAGTCAGAAGTGGGAAATGGATTTCAACACCAAGAAATGTTGCATAATGGAATTTGGAAAAAGCAAAAAAAGAATATTAGGATAATATAAAATTGGTATAAAGTAAAGAAAGTGGGATCTGAAAAAGACCTAGGAGTAATCATCACAAATGACATGTCCCCTGATAAACAGATAAACAAAATTATTGGAGAATCCTACTTGCTTAAGATCAATAAAAGTGGCTTTTACCTACTTGGAAGAAGAAATGGTGAAGAAAATACTAGTCACACAGATAAGCCCTTTAATGGAGTATGCCGCGACACTATAGTCACCCAGTACCAAAAAGAATATAAAGAAAATTGAGAGAATCCAGACAGCAACTACAAAGATGGCCCCAACACTTTTAACTGTCATATGAGAGGAGATTGTTAACACTGGAATTACCAACTCTGGAACAAAGGTGAGTGAAGAAGTGACTTGCTAACCATCTACAGAATCATGAAAGGTGTGGAAGTCCTTGACAGATGACTTACTAAATTGGGATAAGAGAAATACAAAGGGACATGAAAAGAAACTCAAAAAGGACAGTTATAGAAGAGATCTGAAAAAAACAACTTTCCATACAGAATGGTGGATGTCTGGAACAAACTGAATGAAACAATAGTGTGTGCAAAAACTATACATGAATTTAAGAGCAAACTAGACACTGCGAGATACAAAGACGGGACACCATGAGCATAGTTCCCCTTCCCATACGATACAACCAAGGTAAATGCTAGGTAAATCCACACACAAAAAAAAAGTGCTTATGGATAATGAAAAAAAAAAGGCAATGTTCATGTGTGCTACAACTCTAAAGAACAGCGCGTGTGTGTGTGATTCACCATGGTCTTGGATCATGCATTGAACTAATGATTGACAGCTCCTCCTGGATGAGAGCATGGAGTTCATGTATGGCCCAATCTATGAGTAATGCTACCCACCAGAATTGGAGTGCCATTTTGTAGTGCAGTGACTGAATTTTTTCAGCCCTGGGCAGGACATGAACTAAGATTACTGAATTAGCAGTCTAGAATGGTACCACTGCACTGTCAAGTGTGTGTGTGTTACTATGATGTCTTACATTAGTTAATAAAATCTAATGGTATATTATCAATGCAAAGGGCTTAAATGAGACTGGCTTACACCCACTGATAGAATAACTTACCCTAAGCTAAACGAAATCATCTAGTGTTGGCCTGAGTAAAATCTATAAAGAGCATCACTGTAGCTAAGGTATTAATCATGAGGAGGATGCCTGTAGTTCTCACCCAAAACTCAAATAACCACATTCTCCAACTAATTGTTAATTCAAAACACAATCACAATAATGCCATATGAATAATACCTGAAATAAAAGGAATGCATGTATAATACTAACCCATATGTTGTTATTAACACCCCTACATCAGACAATTTATGTCAAAACACACTATGTAGGACTTAAGGCAGAAGACTATATCAAATTGTATTACATAATTACTGAAGATCCATCCACCACATCATCATGCAAACACTGCATTTTCAAATTGGTTTACTAAGTAAACGTCAACCATTTTATATCAATTCATCACTCCACTACAGACAGTACAAAAGACTAGAGAAAAAACTGGATGAAGTACTGAATCACAGATGAGGGGTTAAGTTCAGTAAATACTTCTGCACTGTTTTCATTCTTACATATTTTATACATATGCTAATCTCCAACTGAACTTAAGTCATTATTTTACATTTGGCTGGCATTTTGGATTTATAATACTTATATTTGCTTCTGAACAATATTATACACCACTTTAAAATTTTCTGTCACTTCATAAGTCAGCAACACTATGGTAAATCCTAACTGAATCATTCTATCCATTGCTCCTGATCTTTCTTGTAGAAGACTTGATAAAAACCTAACTGAAAAAATATCAACTCTGAACACAGGTTTACAAGAAAATGAGATTCTAACAACAACAAATACCAAACTAACATTATGAATTCATACTATAAAATCCTACTCAAAAGACCAGTGATGCGTTCCTGCCTGTAGTAGTCCTGCAATACGGACGGCAGAGAATCACATCCCTGCTGCCCATTTTCAGTCTTCGGATTAGGCCAAAGATACCTCTCTTATCAAATTCAACTGCATTTCTTGTACATATATGGATAGCTGACAACCATTGACTACTCCCTTCCTCCTAATACTTTCAGCTGGAGGCAGTGAAAAAGTCCTATACTAATAACACAAACAAAAGTTCAAAGTTTCTTCTCAGAGATATCTATGGGAGGACCCAAAGACTACTGCCAGCCAATGTGGTGCTACAGGTTTCCAGTCAGTGTAACTAAGGCAGCAATGAATATGATAAACACTATAATGAAAATAAAAATAAAATTGAAGGACACCATACATGGCAAACCATTCTCCGAGGGAATGCAATGAATAAGTTAATATCCAACTGACTGCCAGTAATCTGTGAAAATGGGCATTTTTTCTGGTGAGCATAATTTTCTCTTTTATTAATACTGACACTCCATTCTTCTTCTACTCTTTTGATGCTTCTGTATCTTCTAGAAATTCTCTTGATAACATATTCTTTCCATATGACAAATTCTTCAGATTTATGTTCTTTCCTAGAGGAGAGAAAAGAAGAAACATTAATATATTTTCTTATAAAACAAAATTACATCAGCATTATACTGAATATATATAAATTCATATATCATGTGATTTCCAATACTAGAACATTAAAAAAAAAAAAAAAAAAAAAAAAAAAAAAAAAAAAATCATATAAGCAGTCACTATTGAAAAAGTAACTGAGAAGCTAAAATGAATGGAAATGTTTGCAAGTGAATACTAAACACTACAAAAAGGGAGTGTGCAGTCACAAGAAATATATATATATATACATATATCTTCAACAGAACATATGATGAGCATTATTGTTTGTGGTGCTGTACTCCAACAGAAACATTTTCTACATTAGGATTTTCCTGCTACTACTAAAACAACTCAAAATTTAGGGCTCTTTGACAAGTAGAAATGGCATGGAAACAATTTGTGAATTGGCAGTATATGAAAAGATGCAATACTCAATGGATATGAAAAAGATAAAGCACAAAGATAAGCTTATGATAATACAAGGTAATAGTCTAAAAAACTGCCATGGGACTTAGCGAGAGAGCATGAAGATTACTGAAAGTGAGAGATAAACACAGGACCAGGGAAAGCATGCTCCAGGGTCTTTCTCTTACCTTATACTCCAAAAGCCACAGAAGTAAGGCTAGGGGGTTAGAAGAGCCATAACAAGCAGCAAAAGGAATATTAGGGAATAACCCTTGACAAAGGACAATGTTGGCCACAGGGGTTAGTTGTTCAATTGGGTTAGCTTGTGTCACATAGTACTGTCATGTCCTTTGTTGATATGGCTAGGATCCCAAAGCATATTAGTCCTGTGATATATATGACTAACCTAAAATATGCCTTAACAGAGGTATTATAGATATTTTAAAGCATTTTACCAATCCCAAAGAACATGGCAATAGCATCAATACAAAGAAATCATTAGAATAAGCAAACAATACAGAGACAGCACAGCATTATTTGTGAGACAATTATCAAAACTATAACATACTTGTACATATCAAACTTTTACTTCTGTATACATATATTCTATCACCTACAGATGATGACTGACAAGTGAGCAAGTCTTCTATGATCATTTATGAACTCCATTAAGTACTCCACAAATATATACAAAAGACTCAAAAGGCTTTGTCTAATTCCTTAACCCCTATAACATGATGCTCTTTACAGAATTTGCTTTGGTTAATGTAGGATGGTTTTATTCAGTTGAAGGGTAGACCTAAGACAAGATGGGGCCTTCAATTAGAGAGTCCCCATCTTTCAAGGTGGACCCTCCAAGATGAATAAAATCACATGGCAATAGCTAGAACCAAGTCTATAGAGAACATCACAAGCATGTAGGTAATGTCTTTTATATATATGAATACCATACAATTTAAGATATAAATAACTAATTCTTACATTAACAGAGGGTTTTAAACACAGCAATGAATTATGACAAAATTCTGTAAATATAAGTAAAACTTGCATGACCTAACGTAGTGAAACTACTTTGAATGCTTTGTGCAAAATCTATCTTTGGTAAACAAATGCAGTAGGACCAATGATGAGTACCTGCAAGTGGTGGTCCTGCAAAACAGACATCAAAGAGATTTATCTCTTTGATGCCCATCTTCACATCCCGTCAACATTCTCACCTCTGTCTCGAGGTGCAACCCTATAGGGCTGTCATTCTGTTTCCAATTCAAGTCCAAGATCTCTCTCAACTTGAACTACTTCCTTCACCTTTTCATATACAAAAAACTGACAACTGTTCCCTTTCTCCTACCACTATAAGCTGATGACAAACAGTCCCACAATAAAACAACAGAGAAAACAGTCCAAGGTTTCTTCCCTGACAGATCTATGGAAGGGCCCGAGAACCACTGCTAGCCATTGAAGGGTTGTGTGTTTCTAGTCAGTGGAATTTAAGGAAACAGTTATTATCATTATTGCATTATAAATGCAGATTCTTGGGTAAAAATAGTGTGAAATGAAGGATCCAGTGTTAACAAGTAAAAGATATTGGGGGATCTGGGAAGTTATTTCGCCAAGAATCTCCAATGGGCATGTTGTTGTCATTCCCTAGACTGTTTGGCTGGGCAATCCTGTCTCTCTGAGGAATGCTCAAAATAATTCATCACAGCCTATCTACAAAAACATCAGAACTATCAAAGAACAAACGAATAATTAATCCCATGGTACATGCTAGAGTGCTAGGAAGAGGTTTGGAATTGGATGGATATATTGCAAGGTGACATGCTTTATTCTGTTGTATGAACGAGTACTGTCATGCCCTTGGAACTGCTCAACATTTTTATGCAGAGCATGAGTGAGCCACAACCCAGGTAATACTGCTTTATCTTGTCCAAGATACAGCCTTTTCTACCTTCCTGGGGATCATTCCTCTATTTTGTATGTATTTACACAAACATGAAGTGCAAAGATGGTGTGTGGAACAAGAAGGACAGGAGGAAATAGAAGGAAGGGTAGTGAGTGGTGGCATGAGGAAGCAAAGAAGGTTGTGGAAGAGAAGCAAGCATTCACAGATTGGTTACAAAATAGAACAAGAGAAGTATATGAGAGGTACAAAGAAAAGATGGGGGAGGGGGGTCGCCGATTTAATGAAGCGGCCTTGCTGTGGATGTGCTGTGTCTTGCGACACTGCTTCTGACCCAGGGCAATGGGCAAGGTTCAGGGATGACCCGTCATCCAGGAAGTGCTCAGATAAGAGGGAGGGTGGGAGGGGTGTGGAGTGTATTCAGGGATGAAATGGGTGGGAATGATTTTATGCCTTTCCCTTTTTGGCTACCTCCCTTGTAAGGGGGAAAAAGCCTTGGTATATGTATGTATATATGTACAAAGAAAAGAGAAGTAAAGCATGTGATAAAGGAGGCAAAGAAGAGAGCAGATGTGAAATAGAGGTAAGAGTATGGCAGAAAATTTGAAAGTAATAAAAAGATATTTTGGAAAGAAATTAAGAGAGGAAGAGGAGGCAAATCAAGTAGAGAAGAAAAGGTAAAAGGTGTAGATGGAGACATGATAATGGAAAAGATGGCAGTGAGAGGAAGTTGGGCAGATTATTTCAGGGAGTTGCTAAATGTGAAGAGGGATAGGGAGGGAAAGGTAGTTGCAGTGGGAAGCACAAAGAAAATGACAGTGATGAGTGAGGAAAATGGAGGAGAAATAAGGAAAGATGAGGTGAAGGCAGTTGTTAAGATGATGAGAGCAGGTAAGGCACATGGGTTGGATGGGTGTTATGCAGAATGTCTAAAAAAGGGAGGTACAGTGATGGTGGACTGACTGGTGAGGTTATTTAATGATTGTTTAAAAGAGGGTAGAGTGCCACAGGCCTGGAGGAGTGCCTGTATAGTTCCACTCTACAAGGGAGAGGGGGACAAGTATGAGTGTAGTAGTTTCAGAGCGATCAGTTTATTGAGTGTAGTTGGGAAGCCTCATGGGAGGGTTTTGATTGAGAGCATTAGGAAAGGAACAGAGGGAGTAATTGGTGAAGAGCAGTGTGGGTTTAAGACAGGAAGGGGTTGTGCGAATCACATTTTTGTAATAAGAAAGCTATTGGAAAAGGTAAGGATGTTTTTTGGACCTTTATGGATTTGGAAAAGCCTTATGACAGGGTAGACAGGAAGGCACTGTGGGAGGTATTGCAGATATATGGGATAGGAGGAAAATTGTTAAGAGCAGTCAAGAGTTTTTATAAGAGTAGTAGAGCCTGTGTTAGATTTACAAATGGAGAGAGTGAGTGGTTTGAGGTAAAGGTGCGACTTTGTCAGGGATGTGTTATGTCACCATGGTTGTTCAATTTATACATTGATGAGATTACATGTGGCAGCAGACTAGAAGTGAGTATTAAGGGAGAGAGACTGGAGGAAGTGGATAGTTTTAGATACTTGGGTGTGAATGTGGCGGAAAAGGGAGTGGAGGTGGAGGTAGAATGTAGATTGAGAGAAGCAAGTAAATGCCTTTGGGGATTAAAAAGTGTAATGAGAAATAGACATTTGGAAATGGATGCTAAGAGGAGATTGTATGAAGGAGTGATTGTGCTGACAGCACTGTATGGGGCAGAAACATGGAACATAAGAAAGGAAGAGAGGAGTTTGAATGTGTTTGAGGTGAGGTGATTGAGAAGTATGATAGGAGTTACTAGGCTGGATAGTGAGAAACAAGGTGAGGAGGAGAACGAGGGTGGAAAGGGATTTGGGAGATAGGGTTGATGAAAGAGTATTGGGATGGTTTGGACACATGCAAAGAATGAGTGAAGAAAGGCTAGTAAAAGAGATGTGGAAGGCAGAGGTAGAAGGAGTGAACATGAGGAGGCAACCAAGGATGAGATGGATGGATGGATAGAGTAAAAGTGGCATTGGGAAAGAGGGGAATGTCTGTTGAGGAAGGATGGGAGAAGACAGAAGATAGGGGTGAATGCAGAAATATTGTGTATGGATGATGCTGTGATGCATGAAGGGGAGTGGGTGGGGGATGGAGGGTGAGGAAGTATGTGTGAAAAAATAATTTGAGGCAGCCCGAAGGGATTTCTACCCATCTTCTCTTTTTCTGCATGAGGGGACGGAGAGTGGGTGGGTCGCTGATTTTATGAAGCAGCCTTGCTGTGGATGTGCTGTGTCTTTCAACATTGCTTCTGACCTGGGGCAGTGGGTGAGATGCAGGGACGACCCATTGTCTGGGAGGAGGGAGGGTAGTGAATGGGAGTGGAGTATGTGGGGATGGAATGGATGGGAATGGATTTTATGCCTTTGGTTTTTGGTTGCCTCCCTTGTAAGGAGGAGAAAGCCTTTGGTATATGTATGTATGAAGTTAATATTATCATGGTAAGATATCTACATACACCAATAACCCTTTGTGGCAATAGTATTTCATTGTTACTTGAAGATGATTTCTAGGGCCATACTCTACTCTGACCCAATGCTCTGCCAGTGCAGATGAAATGTCCCAAATCATACATACATACATACATATACCAAGGCTTTTTCCCCCTTTCAAGGGAGGTAGCCAAAAAGGGAAAGGCACAAAAACACCCCCACCCATTTCATCCCCAAATACACTCCACACCCCTCCCACCCTCCCTCTCATCTGAGCACCTCCTGGATGACGGGTCATCCCTGCACCTTGCCCACCGCCCCGGGTCAGAAGCAGTGCCGCAAGACACAGCACATCCACAGCAAGGAGGAGACTGTATGAAGGAGCGATTGTGCCAACAGCACTGTATGGGGCAGAAACGTGGAACATAAGAGAAGAAGAGAGAAGGAGTTTGAATGTGTTTGAGATGAGGTGTCTGAGAAGTATGGTGGGGGTTACTAGGCTAGATAGAGTGAGAAATGAGGAGGTGAGGAGGAGAACAGGGGTGAAAAAGGAGCTGGGAGATAGGGTTGATGAAAGAATATTGGGATGGTTTGGACACATGGAAAGAATGAGTGAAGAAAGACTAGTAAAAGAGGTATGGAAGGCAGATGTGGAGGGAGTGAACATGAGGGGACTTCCTAGGATGAGGTGGATGGATGGAGTGAAGGGGGCTTTGGGGAAGAGGGGAATGTCTGTTGAGGAAGGAAGGGAGAGGACGGAAGACAGAGGTGAGTGGAGAATGGTTGTATATGGATGATGTGATTGCATGAGGAGGAATGGGTGGGGGGGTGGGGGTGAGGTAGCATGTGTGAGCAAATTTTGACACAGCCCGAAGGGATTTCTCCCCGTCCTCTCCTTATATGCAAGGGGGGACGGAGAGGGGGGTCGCCGATTAAATGAAGCGGCCTTGCTGTGCTGTGGATGTGCTGTCCCAAATCATATGGGACAGAAATGAAGCCTAGTAGGTAGTTTACTGGTTTGAATCCAATTTTCCAAGGTTGACTAAATTGACCAAGCATCTTTTTATCACCTACATTACATTACAAATCTTGCAAGCTTATTCATCCATTAAATTCTTATCCTATCCAGAATCCAATTGAATTTGTATGCCCATGGAATGTATGTCACTGCCTAATGGAGAGACATGATTGGTTAACTCCCCAGAAATACCCCCACTGTAAATCATAACTGAATTATATTGTACTAACAATTGAAAAGCATACCAAGAGGACCAAATGTTACAAGAAAAAGATTCAATGTACAGGCAACTTTGCTATTTAACTTCAATATTAATACTAAAAGGTTTGATTCCCTTTACAAATAGCCCAATGCATATATACTAAGAGCAATGTCACTCTGATGAAAAATGAATGATCACATTTGTTCCTTTCCATCCTCCACTGCACCTTATTACCATCTGTACCATGTATACATTTGTTACTTAATTAATGAATCTATAGTAACATGCATTAGTATGTCAGAATATGGTTGCATCTCACTGAATAATATAAAAACTTATTACAATGGATTACCTCATTTTCCTATTTATGGTCAGCATTTTCATATTCTAACATCAAGAGAACTTAAAACAGGTACATGTCCTAAATATCTTGAATTCACATTGGAATACATAATCTTAAGATTGTTTCTTGACACAGCAGGAATACGTAATCCTACAAGATTTCCTTACATAGCAGGAAATAGCAACCATACCTTCCCATGTACAGCCCCTGTTACTGACAGCAAAAGCACATTTTCATTCAATGAACATACTTGGAAGAAGTGTAATGAAAATGCAGAGTATCTGAAAATATACTTTCTGGTGAGCCAGCATGGTTAATGTCCTACAGAACCTGATTTATAGGGTATGCTTATAAAGCAATAATTAAATACACTTTCCACCCCTCTTTCTCATTTTTAATTAAATGATTTTTGGCTAGTGTTCTGCCTGTGATAAAGGTGGGATTAAGTTATATTCCATAGAATATGGGAATGGCATATGCATTATGTTTTGATAGTGGTAAGTGCTCAAGTGCAATTATAGTACATAGTGCCCCACACAACTTTCCATAGTTTTACAATGAAAAATCATGTATAAACATTCCTACAGATGAAAGACTCCTTTTATCAACAAATTATGAATTTTTATTTCACATTGCACTTGCATAATGCTGTGACACTGGAGGGCACTGTGGTGTACCAAGAGTCTGTCTACTCTCTGCACCTTCAGGTCTTTCACGAGCATCATGGTGGCGAGATTCATGGACCCTTGTGCGTTTGCTGTCAATAATTCTAACTGTATCAGTAGGGTGGACCAACTGGTTGCTATAATACCACCGAACATACTTTTGGTACTCTTCTTGACGTTTTCTATCAATGTAACTAAAGATGCACGATGCTGGAATCCAAATAATGATGGAAATGATGATGACGGTTCCAACAATATTATCACGAAGAAACATCAGAACAGTGTTGATGCTGATATCTTCGATGATGTCCCAGAACCTCTCAACCACATCTTGCACAGTCTTCTCACACTTTCCCTGTCAAAACATGCAACTATATTAATTAGTTTTTAAAACAAGAACAAATAAAATTGAAATATAAAAGCTCATCTGAGATGGAATACAGGCTAGCAGTGCAGTGATGCTTAAATTCTCAGCCCTAGATGGGGCTCAAACTCGAATCACTGAATTTGTGGTTAGCGATGTTTGTGTGTATATGTATACGCATAAACTAAGTAACCAAAAGGAAAATGGACATCTTAACCTCTTTCAATCCCATCAAGACATGCCCCTCATTTCTTTTTCAGCAAAACTACCAGTTCATCCTTTGTACACAGGGTATTACTTTAGTCACATTCTTCTCAAATTTTCATTCATGCACATTCCTCCTCATTCAGCATCCTGACCATGAGCCTTCAAGGCTTTATTCACCATTTCCAGGAACCACCTACAGATGGGTTGAACAGAGGGCTGGTGAAAGGTTCTTCTCCAAAGACACTGTTTTGGGGACCCACAACCCTTCAAACACAATATAAAAACAACTCCAGAAGCATTCTTCTCAAACATCTATAATATTTAATGTCCAATTTCCAACAATGGTTTGATACAAAAATACAGGAATACCTCACTATACAACAGAGTTGTGTTCCCAGCTGACTGGTTGCAATGTGAAAATTCATATATCGAGGTGGGTTTTACATTTAAATAGGGGGTTGTGTTCATGGGCCCTGTCAACCCCCTCCTCAATTTTTGCCTCCTGGGGCTTTCACATACACCCAACATTTGTTTTACCTACTTTATAGCACTCAGTCGTATAGTGAGGTATTGCTGTACACATACAGGGACTAATGACAGAAACCTCCTTGTGGTGGTCCTGCAAGATGGATAGTAGAGCTGCCCATTTTCACAATCCATTAACCCCTCTCATCTTCATCAGAAGAAGCAGCCCAGATGGACTGACACTCTCTCTTTCTACTGAGCCCAAGATCTCCCTATCAACTTTAACTGTATTTGTTACATCTATTTACACATGGAGACATGACAACCGGTTGCTGCTCCCATCCTTCTACTGCTTTTAGCCAGTGACACAGACACAGTCCCACACCAATAAACCTCAGAGAAAGTCCAACATTTCTTCCCATAGAGATCTGTGTGGAGAGCCTGAGGACCATTGCCAACTACTATGGGGGCTGGGGTTTTCCACTTGGTAAAATTCATGGTTTATGTACATATACCAAAAGTCCCTTTCCCCCTTATAAGGAGGGTGGCCTTCCAAGGCATGCACACACCCTTCACCCATCCCACTCCCAATTTTTTCCCTTTCATCTTGGCTCCTGGCTTTTACTCACTGCCCAGGTCAGAAGCAACGCAGCAAGACACTGCTTCAACAGCAGAGCCCAACAGCTGAAGCTGTTTTACCCCCACCACTTTGATATATGGCAACCCTTCCCCTCATCCCCTCAAGAATTTATAGAGCAGACAAGAAGAGATTCCTCTGGAATAACATCAACAACAATAATAAATGTTGCTTCAAGTTTCACTAATTGAAAACCCACAGCTCCACAGTGGTTGGCAAGAGTCCTTGAGCCCTTCCATAGATTTCTACAGGAAGAAATTTTGGAATGAGGTCTGTGTTGTGTCAGTGTGGGACTGCTTCTATGCCACCAGCTGAAAGTATTAGGAGGAGGGAAGCAGTTCCTGGTTGTCAGATTACCATATTTGAACAGATTGAGGAAATAAAGTTGAAGGTGGTACAGAGAAATCTTGTACTTTCAAGACTGAGTGCCAGACCTGAGGAGAGAGATCATGAAAGCTCTTCACCACTTCTTAAATTTCTTTATTCCCCATTCTACCCAATTTCATGGTTCCCTCTACTCTATGATAAACCTTTGCTATATTCACAAAACACAAGCAAAATATAAATCAGAAATAGGGATCAGAGATCAGTAATGTATTCTAAACTTGAAACATGATCATCATAACTGAAAATATGGAAATACCTTATTACAGAATCCATGAATACATGGTGTACCATCTGGAAGAATGTCTGGGGGCTCAACTGCATAACACGAATCATTAAGAGTTTTTCTGCAGCAGCGCTTGCAAGCATTTTCAACTGAAATTGGAATTACCAAATATACATTCCAGAGTAAAGAAAGAAGAAAAAAATTACTGTACTCAACTGTATTGCATATCATTATATATATATATATATATATATATATTTATATATATATATATATATATATATATATATATATATATATATATACCACCTGCTAAGCCTAGTATAACCACTACAATAAAACTATAAATGGTGTACATAGAAACTTAATGTGCCTAAATGTAATAAAAACTCTCTCTACTCTATGACACAAAACTACATGAATGATTCTCACACACAGTGGGTGTATATTGACTCAGTGAACCCCCTTACGTATATATATATATATATATATATATATATATATATATATATACACACATACATACATACATACACACTAAGGGCTTTTTCCCCTTATAAAGGAGGTAGCCAGTCGAAAGGCATAAATACACCCCCACCCATTACATCCCCACACTCCACTCCCATTTACCACCACTCCCTCCCTCCCTATTTTCTTGGCTCCTCCTGGATGACAGGTCATCCCAGCATACCACCCATCGCCCTGGGTCAGAAGCAATTCAACCCCCTTATAGGAGGAAATAAAAGGCTCTTTGGTATGCATGCTTGTATATATGTACATATGCATATAAACATGCATGTACGTACATATATATGAATACATGTACACAAAAAGACCTTTAATTTCCGATAATGATTAAATTTATAGTCCCCGGTAGGAAAACAATTTATCCACTTACGTGTATCACACATGCAGCTCTGCAGGTCCTTTGTCTCACAGTAGGGTAGACACTGTCCCTTTAAACATTTGCCCTTCTCAATACATGGGGTGCCATCTGGCATTGGACTTGCCTTAGGGCACTCTGCCTCTTGTCCTGTGCATCTTGATACATTTTCACAAGTTGCTAGCTGCTCTTCCCGACACTTAACCCCAACATTTACAAACTGACAATCTTTACAACATGGGGAGTTACGGTCACTGCAGGCAGCTCCTGGACGCAATTTACAGTAATTATCACAACACCTGTCATTGTTGTCTTGCCCTAATAAACCTGCATCGCACTTCTCTTGACCTTCGACACGCTGGTTTCCACAGTAGGACTCTTCTGGTTCAGTGAAACACCTTGATGACTTAGCGAGTAATACAGCTCTGATAGCTCGTAAACTGCATGGGGAAAAACGCTGCAATAAAAAATTTATAATGAGCATGAGCACAGATCTACCTGCAACATTTTCAGATTCAATGTTTAAAATTTTACATATGGAGCATTGAATGGCTTTAATATGTATGTAGTGAGTGTATATTTTTACCTAGCCACCCCCTTTCTGAGGGGAAAGGGCCTTTGGGGTGGGGGGGGGTTGATCATGATAGTAATGATACTACATACATATTCTCCACTCACACTTATCTATTGCCCTCTCCCTTCCCTGAGAGAGAGAGAGAGAGAGAGAGAGAGAGAGAGAGAGAGAGAGAGAGAGAGAGAGAGAGAGAGAGAGAGAGAGAGAGAGAGAGAGAGAGAGAGAGAGAGAGAGAGAGAGAGAGAGAGAGAGGGAATGAGACAGAGGAGAGAGAAAGAGAAAGAAAAAGAAAGAGAGAGAGGGAGGGAGAGAGAGAGAGAGAAACAGACAGACAGAGAGAGAGATGGAGAAAGAGAGACAGGGAGAAAGAGAGGGAGAGAGAGGGAGACAGAGAAAGAGAGACAGGGAGAAAGAGAGACAGAGAGAAAGAGAAAGAGATATATTTCCCATCCTAATTATTCTACCTCTGACCACTTTCTGCCACATGCATGGGGAAAGAAACTAACCTTGTTGTTGATATCATATCCTGATACTGAATATGTATACATCAGATATGATCCACCTTGGCTGGCACTTGGGCTGCAGTCTGGGTGGTCTGGGTCATGCTCTGAACCCCAGTTGTGTCCAAACTCATGGGCTGTCACTAGGTCTGCTTCTCTTGTGATAACACGCTGACCATAGTGATTTCTGGAAGAGCTCAAGCCTGAATTCAGGTAAAGCGTGTGACCATTCTTAAAGTATTCTGAAAAGGAAAGAAAAATGACTATATCTCTATCCCTTAATGTTTTTTTTTTTAATCTAACAATGTACGTATCCATTCATTTACATGTACGTATATATCAATGGCCTATTCCTTCCTTGCATGAAGGGTGGGCAAGTAAACGCATGCTTTGTCTCTTTGTGTGGGAAAACAAAAATGGGATTCATCCATATCTAAGGTAAACCTCCTATTTTCTATACATATAGTCAACAGTGCAACAGAAAACTAAATTCTCCATTTATAATGCTCTGCCTATATAGTACTTGAGAGAATAATCAAAACTATGCTTTATGAGAATATAAACATATAATGAAACTTCAATGGAAAGATAAAAAGTACTGGTAGTTTATATACCTATTTTGTACCAAAACTAAGCTTTATGAGAATGTAAACATATATTAAAACTCCAATGGAAAGATAAGAAGTACTGGTAGTTGATATACCTATTTCATATACCTTACCTGGAGTACAAATACCACCAACAGAATTCCTTCTAGGTGACCCTACATAGGCTAGGCCTAGAATACCACCTTCAAACTTGATGTCTGTGAAAAGGTGGGCTAAGCAGTAATCTTTGTGAGAATATTCTCTACTGAACACCTGTAAACAGAGAGTTCAACTGATTACAATGGCTAACATTTGTATGAGAACCATATAAATAAATATGACTTCATTAAACATTCAATTAACATTCTCAATCTATCTATCTACTGTATATACCAAAGGCTTCTTCCCACTTATAAAGGAGGTAGCCAGCCAAGGCATACACCCACCCTGACCCATCCCATTCCCATCTGTCACCCAAATGTTTCCCTATTATTTTAGCTCCTCATGGATGAGAGGTCATCCCAGTCTCCTGCCCACTGCCCTAGTCAGAGGCAAAGCAGCAAGACACATGCCTAATAAGAAGAAAAATTATGTCATCATCATCTATTAACATGTTCTCTTCCCTTTTTCATAACATTTCATCAGTTTCTGATCTAAAATTATCCAGAGAAATGGCATGAGATTGTTAAAGAAAATGGAGAAAAGTGGGAGGTGAGCCAGTTGTTGTTTGCTGATGACACTGAGCTTGTGGCATAATCAGAGGAAGGATTAAGGGATTAGTGACAGAGTATGGAAAGACATGCCATAGGATAAAATTAAAAGTAAATATGGGTAAAAGCAAGGTAATGAGTCTAAAAGAAGAGAGACTGGAGGAAGTGGATAGCTTTGGGTATTTGGGGTTGCATGTGGCAAAAAAGAGAGGAATGGAGGGGGAGGCAAATTATAGACTGAGAGAAGCAAGTAAATGCTTTGGGGGATTGAAGAGTGTTATGAGAAATAAGCAACTGGGAATGGATGCAAAGAGAAAATTCTGGGAAGGTGTGATTGTGCTGACAGCATTGTATGGAGTGGAGACTTGGAATTTAAAAGAGGCAGAAAGGAAAAATTTAAATATGTTTGAGATGAAATGTCTGAGAAGTATGGTAGGAGTTACTAGGTTGGACAGAGCGAGAGACAAGGTGAGGAGGAGAGTGGGAATGGAAGAGGAGATGGCAGATAGGGCTGATGAAAGATTATTGGGATGCTCTGGACACATGGAAAGAATAATGAAAGATTAGTAAAAGAGGTGTGGAAGGCACAGGTGGAGGGAGTGAATTTGAGGGGATGACCAGGGAAGATATGGATGGATGGAATGAAGGGGGTGTTGAACAAGAGGGGAATGTTTATTAAGGGAGAAGGCAGGAGATAGGGATGAATGGATAATGACTGTGTATGCATGATACTGTTATGCAAAGTGGGGAGGGCTAGGGGATGGGGGGCAGGTGCTGCTGCTATGTAAATGATATTTTGACACAGCCCAAAGGAATTTCTCTCTGTCCTCTCTTTTTCTGGATGAGGGGACAGAGGGGAGGGAGGGGGGATCACTGATTAGGTGAAGCAGCCTTGCTGTGAACGTAATGTGTCTTCCTACACTGCGTTTGACCCGGGGTAGTTGGCGGATGCAGGGATGACCTGTCATCCATGAGGAACTGAGATGGGAGGAATGGAAATGGTGGTGGAGAGGATTGAAATGGGTGGGAATAGGTACATGTCTCTGACTTAGCTACCCCCCTTATAAGGGGGAAAAAGCTCTTGGTATACAGATAGACAGAAAGAGGAAGTAATGAGTGAAAACAACGAACAAAAGTTTCCTGTATACTACAATTAGGTAAAATACATTACCACTTCATGATATAAATACTTGTTATCCCTCCTACCTTAGGAGAACAAGCTAAGATATAAAGGACAACAAATGGGTGTTGGATGGGTGGAAAATGGGTGTATGCCTTCACTTGACCACCCTTACATATACCAAAAGCTTTTTCCCCCTTAAAAGGGAGGTAGCCAAAAAGAAAAAGGCATAAAAACAATTCCCACTCATTCCATCCCTATATACACTCCACTCCCCTCCACCCTCTACCTTCCCTCTTATCTTGCCACCTCCTGGATGACGGGTCATCCCATCTTGTCCACTGCCCTGGGTCAGAGGCAGTGTTGCAAGACCGCCCTTACAAAGGGAAAAGGGTCTTATAGTATATGTATCTTAGTACCATTGATAACATCTATCTATATACCAGAAGGTTCCTTCCCCTTATATGGGAGGTAGCCAGCAAAGGCCACCAACCCTCCACTCATCCCACACCTTTTTCTTTTCCCTTTTACCTTACTGACAACATACCTCCAATAAGTTACGGACATCCCAAGAGCTTCTCTCCATGTTATAGTGCACTTGGTTGGTGCTAACAGGTGTCCACTCCTGATGCACCATAATCTTTTTAATGACAAATCCCATACCAGAAAATCCTGCATTGTCTGTTGAGTCCCGCCATAAGGTGTTCTCATAAATTTTGTCCACACGGTCAATCAGGCTGATCTGCATTAAAAAACGAAAGTTAAAACAAATGCATACATACATACACCAAAGGTTTTTTTCCCCCTTACAGGGGAGGTAGCCAAAATCAAAATGCATAAATCCACTCCCACCCATTTCATCCCCACATACTCCACTTCCATTCACCAACCCTCCCTCCCTCTTTTCTTGGATGACAGGTGTAAATGGAGGTAGATGGAGTGAACATGAGGGGCGACCAAGGATGAGATGGATGGTTGAGGTGAAAGGGGCATTGGGAAAGCGGGGGAATGTCTGTTGAGGAAAGAAAAGACAGGAGATAAGAGTGAGTGGAGAATGATTGTGTATGGATGATGCTGTAATGCATGGAAGGGAGGTGGGTTAGGGAGTATGAGTGAATGATATTTTCATGCAGCCTGAAGGAATTTCTCCTCTCTTCTCTTTTTCTGCATGAAGGGATGGAGATGGGGAATTGCCAATTAAATGAAGCCACTTATCTATTGATGTGCTGCATCTTGCTGCATTGCTTCTGACCCAGAGCAGTGGGTGAGATGCAAGAATGACCCATCATGTAGGAGCCAAGAAAAAAGGGAGGGAGGGGTGGTGAATGGATGTGGAGTATGTGAGGATGAAATGGGTGGGAGTGAATTTATGCATTGTGACTTTAGCTACTTTCCTTGTAAGGTACAGCCAAAATGATATGTGGCTCTGGTCTGTACAGTGCCCCGTATAGACCCTAAACCATCAGTCGCATGCTACTGAGCAGATTCTAACCTCATAATAATATGTAGCCAATACTCCAGACCCTCTTTTAATTCTTTCTATATGAAACTAAATCATAAATATCCAATATTAAGTAAAAAGCATTCATTAAGAGCTCATGCAGTTTTTATAGCAACAATTTGATTATTCTCTTCCTCTTACCAGATAATCTACAGTGGCTTTGTGATTTCCTCCTCCCATTTCTCGGAAAAAACGATAGTCAGCAACTAAAAGCAATGGGCACCGTGTCTTTTCTCCATTGAAGTTGTACGCTTCTGCTTGCTGCCTTTTTACACGAATCTTGATGTCTGGATCAATATTATGTGTTTCCATTCCTTCATATTCAACAGTATCTATTGCTTCTGAAATATCCAAATATTCTGATGACCAAGTGAAACACTTAAAATAAACATCACACACACACACACACGATAAATAGGAAAATAGGAGATGGGACCCAATGAGCATTGTTCCTTTCCTGTATACTACAATTAGGTAAATACACACATGCATACACTCACTCCAGCACAAAAATACACTCTAAACATACATATGATTCTAGGAAATAATCCTCCAAAGGAAATGCCCCATGTAAAAAAAAATCCCCTTTGGAAAAAATTCCCCACAGAAAAAAATCCCTTTTATTCATTGGGGAAATTTCTGTGGAGATTGTATGCCCTTGCTATATTAAAGGCTTATCAACCTCTCTGGTGTTTTATTGGATCCAGATTTTCCTCTCCAAGCACACTTGGGCCATATCTCAGGTATGTTGAACTATCACACAGTTCTTATAATTATTAGTTTTTTAGTCATATTAGTTTATATAGGATTGTTGTGATTCTGTTCCACAATCCTCATATATAATCCTGGCAACCACCTACAGTATCACTCATTCTTTCCATGTGTCCATACACCATTCCAATACTCTTTCATCATCCCTATCTGCCATCTCCTTTTCCACCACTGCTCTCCTCCTCACTGCCTCGTTTCTCACTCTATCCACCCTTGTAACCCCTACCATACTTCTCAAACATTTCATCTCAAACACATTTAAACTCTTCCTCTCTTATGTTCCATGTCTCTGCCCCATATAGTGCTGTTGGCACAATCACCCCTACATACAATCTCTTAACATCCATTCCCAATTACACTTTTTAATCTCCCAAAACACTTACTTCTCTCAATCTACCTCCCCCTCCACTTCTTCCTTTCCCACCACATGTCACCCTAAGTACCTAAAGCTATCCACTTCCTCCAGCTTCTCTCCTTTAAGACTCACTTCCAAATTGCTGCCATCCTTTCCCCTTGTACATCTCATCATCTGACTTTTACCCACATTTACCTTAATCTTTCTCTTCTCACACACCTTCCCATCCTCCATCACTAACTTCCTTAATCCCCCCACTGATCCTGCCACAAGTGCAGGATACTCTAAACATACTAAAAATAAACATCCACAATATTAAAAACAAACACACACAGCTTATATGGGGAAAAAGACCTTTTGGTATATGTATTTACTTCACTACTAACACTACAGTCGGATGAAAGAAAGAGTTGAGTAAGCAAAACTATATATTTCGATTGCTAACTGCAATCCTCTTCTACTGAAGAGGATTGCAGTTAGCAATCAAAATATATTGTTTCGCTTACCCAACTCTTTCTTTCATCCAACTGTGGTGTTAGTTGTGATTTACAAAATGTAATTTTCGCAGGAAAATTAATTTTTCCCTGATACAAACCTGAGGTACTCCTTACCCAAGGATACGCGGCGCGTTTCTACCGCTAACACTGTGTGTGCTTGAAAACACCTCACTCCGAGGGTCTGGGCAACCATTATCCTCAGTAAGGGGCCCTCCTGGGGCAAAAGCCCCCCCCCTCCCCCCACAAGGGTAGGAGGGTAGAAGCTCCATTGTCTGAGCCAGGTATGAAATTAGTCACGAGGGTTGACAGGCCAGGGAGAAGGAACTACTAGCGGGGTGGATGAGGAGGGCCATTAGAGGTAAGGAGTACCTCAGGTTTGTATCAGGGAAAAATTAATTTTCCTGCGAAAATTACATTTGTTCCGAAGAATACAAACTCTTCGGTACTCCTTACCCAAGGAGACTTGGACTTAGGGGGGAAGGAAGTATTTGTCTAGCCTGGGAAACCCTCGTAAGGAGAAAATGTAGAGTGCTAAGATCTACGTTGACCAGACCCTTATACATTCCCCGAAACTGTGAAGGGCACCTGGATCTGTTCCCAGAGTGGAGACAGACAGGGCATACTCACTTTGTACCCCTTGTAGGGCTCGAACTGATTCCCTTGGAATGCTTGAGAGCCCTCGGTGAGGTAAGGGAATGTAGGAGTATGAGAAGGACTTGAGATAGGTATCCCCGTGGTTGCCGATCCAGAACTTGGATGAGGCTTCAGGGTTGGGCGGCCACTATGGGGCCTAGAGAGAAGGTCCCTAAGGATTCCCACATGACATCTTTGAGGTAAAAGGAAGTGAACGTAGTCTGGGACTTCCATATACCTGCTTGAAGGACCTGGTTGACTGACCGATTCTTTCGGAAGACTAGGGAGGGCCCTATTGCCCTGAGGTCATGAGCTTTTGCTCCAGGGTAATCCGTGGGGCTCGAGGCGTAGGCCCTGCGGATGACTTCCTTGATCCAGTAAGAAATGGAAGTCTTAGTGACGGGCTTGGGTGTACCCCTGGTAGAGACGAACAGTCTTGGCAAGTCTGGTCTAAGATGCTTCGTCCTCTTGAGGTAGGTCCGGATAGCACGTACCGGGCATAGGACCATTTCTGCATGTTCGCCCCCTACAAAGTCGTCCAAGGAAGGAATACTAAAGGACCAGAATCTAGGGTCGGCTTTGGTCGGATCCTGGTTTTTGGCAGCGAATTGGGGCAGAAAAGTGAAGGAGACCTCTTGCCATCCTTTCGAGTGGGCGACTCGATAAGAGATGGCATGCAACTCCCCGACCCTCTTGGAAGATGCCAGGGCCAAGAGAAAAACTGTCTTCAAGGTGAGGTCCTTGAAATTAGCATCTCGGAGGGGTTCGTAAGGGGGGCCCCGCAGAGCGTTGAGGACTAATGCCACATCCCATGGAGGAGAAGTGATCTCCCTGGGGGGGCATGATTTTCTGAAATGTCTGAAGAGCATGGAAATTTCTGGAGACAGGGCTAGATCCATGCCCTTCAGAGAAAACACCTGATTAAGGGCTGCCCTATAGCCCTGCACTGCCGAGAGGGAGATCTTCTTGGACTTCCGGAGGAAGTGGAAGAAGGAGGCAATCAGAGGAATGGTGGCTTGCTCTGGGGCTATTGCTCGGGAGTGGCACCATTCTGCAAAAGCATTCCACTTCCCTTGATAAAGGGCAGCTGAGGAAGAGCGAATAGGGGAGGACATGTCTTCTGCCACTTCTTTGGGGAAACCCTTCTCTAGGAGGATCCGGACCATAGTCTGAACGCGTGAAGCGCCAGGGCTGACGGGTTCTTGTGCCAGGCCCCGTTGACTGGTTGATGTAGAAGGTCGGGTCTTCCCTGAAGGGCCAGGGGCTCCTCCACTGCTAGCTCGAGGGCGTCTGGAAACCATGGGGCTTCCGGCCACCAGGGAGCGATCAAAGTCATCCGAAGGTTGGATGCGGTTCGTACTCTCTGGAGCACCTTCTGGAGCAAGGGAAACGGTGGGAAAGCGTAGGTGTCGAGGTTGTCCCAGCTTTGCAGAAGAGCATCCTCTCCCGCTGCCAGCGGATCCGGGAGAGGGCTGAAATACACCGGGAGCTGGTGGTTCCATCTGGTGGCGAAAAGGTCCACCAGAGGGGAGCCCCATTTGTTGATGAGGAAGGTCGCCACTTCCGGATGGAGGGACCACTCCGTGCTGATTACCTGACTCCTTCTGCTGAGGTGGTCCGCCCAGACATTCTTCTTCCCTGGGATGTAGCGAGCTCTGAGTGCTACTTGGAGGTTCTCGGCTAATAGGAGGATCTCCATAGTGAGATGGCAGAGGTCCTGGGAGACTGTGCCCCCCTGCTTGTTCAGGTAGGCTACTACCGAGGAATTGTCCGACATGATGCCCACAACTTTCCCCGAGATTTGACCCGAGAAGTGACGGAGAGCCAGCAGTACCGCTTTCAATTCTAGCCAGTTGATATGGGCTGTCCGCTCGACCGTGGACCAGGAACCGCTGACGTGATCGTCGTTGAGGCGCCCCCTCAGCCCTCCTTGGAGGCATCGGAGAAGAGGAGGACTTCGGGGGGAGATGGGCCGAGGGGCATCCCCACGAGCAGGTTGCACGGGTCCTTCCACCAGAGAAGAGAATGCTTGACCTCTCCGGTAAGGGTGATGTGTTGACGGGTGTTTCCCCTTAGCGGGGACCACTGGGACTTGAGGAGCCACTGTAGGGGTCGCATTCTCAGTCTGCTCCTGGGTATTAACCTCTCGACGGAGGCCATGTGGCCCAGGAGGACTTGGCACTGTTTGGCCGTGAGGAACCCGGTCGATAGTGCCTGCACGACGAGAGAAGAGAGATTCTGGATTCGCTTCTCTACTGGGAATGCCTGCATGAGGGAAGAGTCCAGAACCATACCCAGGTACGTGACTCTCTGTCTTGGAATGAAATCTGACTTCGTCTGGTTGACCATGGAGCCCAATTTGCGGATGAAAGCTAGGACCGTCTCCAAGTGGTCGCAGCATAGCTGGGCGGAGTGTGCCAGGATCAGCCAATCGTCCAGGTAACGGAGTAGGCGAATCCCTCTGGAGTGGGACCACGCTGAGACGAGTTTGAACACTCTGGTGAAGACTTGGGGTGCTGTGGAGAGGCCGAAGCATAGGCAGGTGAATTGAAAGGTGGTGCCCTTGTGGACGAAGCGGAGGAATTTTCGGGATGAGGGATGCACAGGTATTTGGAAATAGGCGTCCTGGAGGTCCAGGGACACCATGAAGTCCCCTTCCCTGATAGACGCCCTCACGGCCTCTGGGGTGTCCATCCGGAACTTCGTCAGGGAAAGGAACTTGTTGAGAGGAGACAGATCGATGACAGGTCTCCACCCCCCTGTAGCCTTTGGTACTAGGAATAGCCTCGAGTAGAACCCCGGGTCCGGAGTTGAGACTTCCTCGAGTGCTCCTTTCTGGAGCAGAGTGGAGATTTCCTCCACTAGGGCCCGCCCGCGATCCGAGTCCGGATGGTAGTTGCTGACTTGGATGGGATAGGGGGAGAGGCTGGGGATGGTGTGAAAAGGAAGACGATAGCCTGCCTTGATAACCTGGATGGTCCAGTCCTCCGCCCCGGCAGCCTCCCATTCTCTCCAGTAGAGAGAGAGGCAACCTCCTATCCTGTGCGGATAGGACAGGCGAGTTCCTAGAATTTCCTGCGTTGGGGTCCAGAGCCTCTATGATGTTTGCGCCCCTGTTCTCTATTGGGGAAGGGGCGGGGCTTTCCTGTCTGGGCTTTGGACTTCGAATGGGGAGGGGGCCCGTCTTCCCGCTTAGGGAGACGAAAAGGCTGCCTCTGCGTCTGAAAGGACCGAGGGGTCGATGGGGGGGTGGTCCTTGGCCTCGAGCTAGAGACGGCTGTTCTCTCGATGGCTCTGTTGTGTAGCAACTGGTTGGTGCTAGTGATTGCCGAGTCCACCACATCCGGGGGAATCAGCGTGTGGGTGAGCAGGGGGGCCCCCCTCAAAGGAGCATAAATCTCCCTGAGGAGGGGGTCACTGGGGTCCCCGAGGATGGTGTCTCTCCTGCGGGACTCGAAGTTGGCCCAGGACGTTGAGAGACAGGAAGCCTGATGCTTCAGGGCTCTGCTCGCGCTTGCCAAAAAAGCCTGGAGGTCGCATTCTTCCTGGGGTTGTAGTTCGGGTAAGAACTCCCTCGCCGAAGCAAGGAGGCGTTCTAGCCAGGAGTTCACCGCCAGGTACAGAGCCAGTGAATGAATGTGGTCGCTGACTTCCCTGCCGGAGAGGAGGACGTTTCGTCTGCGCAGCGACTCGGTGTCCGCCTTAACCAGCTCTGGTAACCTCGCCGGGATCGAGGCTGCTCTGAGGGTTGACCCCGATGGGGTGTAGAAGCGCTTCTGGTGTTCCAATGGGACCGGAAGCCAACGCGCCTTCTCGGTCGTCCTTGTTGCGAGAGCGTCGGAGGCCTGGGCCATGGCTCTCGCCGTCTGCGTACTCCATGGAAGGTGGAGGGGAGTAGGCTGGGCTTTCTGAGAGTTGGCCGTCATGAAGATGTCAGACTCGAATGTGGCTTCCTCTTCTTTCGGGGGGCCCAGTCGATTCGCCCTCCGAACCCTCGCGAGGACGTCCGAGAAGGAAGGTGGGACCACCATCGAGGATTCCGACTGGGAAACGGGAGGGGAAAGGGAGCGTGCCCCCCCCCCCCTACGGCGCTGTGGACATCGTCGTCGGCGTAGGAGGGGTCGGCACGGGCAGAGAGGAACCGCACGCTACCATCCTCGTCACTGATGGGTTCAGGGGGGGGGCTGAGCAAGTGGAAGCTGGTCGAGGGGGGCCCTTGGGGGCGGAGACTCCTCACGAGCTTCCGTGCGGTGCACGAACCGCGCTTGAGAAGCGCGGAAAAATTCCCGTTGGGCCTCCATCTGTTCCTTCAACGTAGTGACGAGTGAACAGAGAGTGGGGAGGAGGTCCGGGGAATGTCCTCTTGGAGAGTCCCGCCTGGGTGCGGATGGTCCGGGAGACGCCAAGGGGAGACTGCCTCCTCTGGACGAAGCTGAGTCACCTACGACGAACGCGCGTGTGGGTACACCTCGGGCTTCCTGCCCACCGGGCATAGAAAGGGTTCCGGTGATGACCCGGCTCGTCTGACGATAGGTGGAAGGACTGGGGGTCACCCGAGAAGGAGAAGAGGCTGACGCGCTCCGAATCTCCGAACTCGGTTCCTTTGTCCGTGGGGGGGTGGAGCTGCCGGGTAGCATCGCGGGGCCGGCGGACGCATCCGGGAAAAAGCTCGTACCCGGGGGGTAGTTCGCGGGGGCCAGAGGCGCGTGCCCGTCGAAGCTAACCACCCTTTGGGCAGGAACAGGAGACAATTTAGCCTGAGACTGACTCGGGGCGGCTATTGTACAACCTTTCCGTTTACTACGCTTAGGAGGGGGGAGACAACTGCCCGCGTCCTCCGCCGACGTAGCATGCCTTCTCTTTGTGTCGGGTGAGGGGGGAAGCCATCTTCCTTGCCCGCGTACTTTGACCCGTGGCTGCACCTTCCGGTGAGCATGAAAATACGCGGACCACTGCTTATCACCCCATTGAGCGCACGTAGTACACGGGGATGAAGGGGAACATTCCAGATTCCGACAATGGATACACCAAGAGTGTGGGTCCACAGTTGTCGGTGGGAGAATAGCCCGGCAGCGAAATTCACCGCGGGCGAAGGCACACATGCTATCGCGAACAACAACACTAGGACCAGATTCCATACTTACAGAGAAGCGGAGAATACCCGGTGGAGATTAAAGAGAGGGATAAAGGGAGGGAACAGGGGTCTCAAGCGCTTCCAAGCAGGGGGAAGGCGGCGATGCAGGACGTTCCACACAAAGGACGCCGTTGGAAGGGTGTAGAAGGCCGTGCAGCGTGCGTGCCTTTCGTTCGAGACAATCGAACGATGTCGGGTTTGGCGCAGGAAATTAATTTTTCCTGATACAAGCACGGGAGCGGGGAATACGGTCCCCGAACTGAACTTCAGTGTTAGCCGGACTGTGAGAGATGTTGACTCGATCGCTACCGCTTAGACAATGGAGCTTCTACCCTCCTACCCTTGTGGGGGGAGGGGGGCCCCCTTGCCCCAGGAGGGCCCCTTACTGAGGATAATGGTTGCCCAGACCCTCGGAGTGAGGTGTTTTCAAGCACACACAGTGTTAGCGGTAGAAACGCGCCGCGTATCCTTGGGTAAGGAGTACCGAAGAGTTTGTATTCTTCGGAACAATGTGTTACTAAATTTCTCACCAGTGATGTATTTACTTCTTTACTTATTGGTCTGTACCTGTAAACCACCTCATTCTGGATTGAAAGGGCTTCAGCATGCTTGTCATTGTAATCCTTCGGCCATGCAAAGATGTTCATAAGACATGAAATTTCCATAAGTATGCATCAAAATTATCTCTCACAATGAATATTTCTAAACATTACCATACCTGTACTCGCATTTCCTTCTTTTACATAGTCACACATTTTATGAGGTTTGTTATGGTGATGTCCTTCCCAGCTGTGCTTGACATCTGATCCCCGGTAAACAATCATGGTTTCATCATCTGAATTGGGAATGTGGCGCCATGATGGCTAATGGGTCCAAGAGAAAAATCATATTAAATGTTAGTTTATATTCCTTAAAATATTTACTTACACTAAATGAACTATGCCCTCTACCTTAACCTCTTCCTTTGTAGCCATGACATCTAATTGTGGCTCTCTAGCCCCCTGGCCCTTTGCTAATGACTAGGAGCCATGGGGATGAATAGTTTGGCAATAGCCAGGAAGGAGAAAGAAAGGAAAAAGAAGAAGAAGAAAAAAAAAATGGGGGTGGACACCCAGTGTGGAGGGCATTAATCAAAGGAGGAAGAATGCAAAGAAGAATAAGAAGAATGCAAAGAAGAAGAACGTGAAGAGGAAGAACACGAAGAAGAATGTGAAGAAGAAAAATGTGAAGAAAAAGAATGTGAAGAATGCAAAGAAGAAGAAGAAGAATGTGAAGAAAAAGAAGAACACGAAGAAGAAGTAGAACCACACAGTGTGGAAGGAGCTAATTAAGATAGACTGCAGACCTTCCATGACCCAAAGGGTGCCAAGGAGAGGCATAAAATAGCCTGGCAGAAGCCAGACTAAAAGGAAACATGATACTCAATACCAGTGGGGTAAACATTTCTGAAACCAGAAGGCAGCAAATTTTTCAGAGTAAAGGCCAGAAGAGACTTTTTGGAGCAACTCATGGACTGAAGTGATAAATGAGAACCCTAAAGCCTGCAGGACAGATTTTAATGTTAATACCAAGCTGGCCTGTGGACCATACACTAGGAGTTTGTAGGCCAGTTCTGGCCCACAGACCAGAGTTTGCCCATTTTTGTTCAATCAGTACATTTGTTGCTCCAGTTCTCTCTTACAGGAAACTTGGCCCCAGGAACCTAGCCAAAGCCATTGATACATTTCATAGGTCATTCAGTAAGGATTTTTAATAAAGAACTTTGTGAAAATGTGTGGAATGCAAGATGGTAAAGATCAAATATTTCATTTAACCACAGTAAACCAAGAAAAGTTAAGGAAAAGGGAACTGACCTCAACATGATATGTGTCATCTGGTGTGTGGATTGTTGCTGTCATGACTCCATTCTCTAAATGTGCCGATACTTCAGATTTCTTTTCTCCAAACACTCGACCTTCATAGAAGTTCTCATGATCTCGTGGGAATAAATAATCTTAGTTATCATATGAGCCACTCATATGAATTTCTAATATTTACATCAATATCATAATTCTTCATGAATATAAGTAACAATGTTATTAAATCTACTTTTCGCTTAACTCCCCAACATATCTCCACTACCATTCCTTCTTGCTACGCTGTACTTCCTCACTACTCCATCTACCAGCTCATCTTTCTCCAGTATTAAGGTCTCCCAACACCACTAAATTCACATTTATCCCAAAATTCTCCACTCACTCATTTGAATAATTACAGATTGATTCTCTCTCCTCTCCTTTCTCACTACCAGGGCCATACACACATTCAAATGCCCATATCTTCCATCCCAATCTCATTTTCATACACAATATACTTGATGACATTTCATTTCACTCAACTATATACTTAACCAACTTCTCACTTACTGACAGTGATACTCTTTCCCTCTCTTGCCTTCTCTCCACACCTTACATCTTACCCATTACACTCCAACTTACCTTTCCCTTTCAGTTTTACATCACTCAATATTGAAACATTCACATTCTCACAAATATGCTAACATACTACCGATCTCTTCCCTTCCGCTCTCTGTTCTACATCTATACACACATGAACCAATTAAGGTTCTGGTTGGAGTCCTCTCCCCAAATCTTCATATGCTTTGAATCTCCACAGAAGAAAAATAGAGGGAGTGGGATCCCTTGTCATCCTATTCTATCTCACTTCAGTGACACATATAGTAACACAGTGGCATAATTTTTCTCCCCCACTACATTTAAATAACTCAATAATACTTACCTACAGTTATGAGTTTTTCGTTTCCTCTCCTATCCACAGCATAGGCCTTGAATTGTGGATCAAGAAGACCTTTGCGAGGATTCAAAATTAAACGGAAATCCCTGTCAAAGTAGAATATTACATGTAGATTAAAAAAAAAAAAAAAAAAAAAAAAAAAAAAATATATATATATATATATATATATATACAGTATATATATATATATATATATATACTGTATATATATATATCAGGGTTCCCACAGAAAATTGAAAACTAAATTCCAGGACTTTTCCAGGATATTCCAGGATAAAAATCATCAAATTTCCAGGACTTTGAGCGGAATATCTGAAACAATTTTCAAATACAAACTGATCTTTCTGGCCTCCTCCACCCCTTACAGCCAGCCAATTCCACCCACTTTATTACACTATCCAGTCTTCCTCTGTTAGATTACAATATATATATATATATATATATATATATATATATATATATATCAGAGTATCAGGTATAATTCATTCTTTGCTCTTTCTTGAAAATAGTCACTCCATTGATTTCAGTTTCTGCTTGAGGTCTTGTAGTTTCTTTTCCAGTTTGAGATTTTCATCCGCCTTCTCAGAAACTTTCAGTCTGAAAGCATTGGACTTAGCCAGCAAAGTGAAGTCATGCTCTGTTTCTGCCTTCTTTGCCAGCTGGTCTGCTTCCTTGGTCATTGACTCCACACTATCTTTCAAGAGCTTCCTCTTTTTCTCTGCTGACTGGATATCCTCTAGTAGTGCCTTTCTCTTTGAGGATTTCTCATTATCTGTCTGTGACTTCTTCTGATCCGCAAGGTACTGTTGGTATCTCATCCTCGATGCCCTGACATGCCTTTTCAGTCTGGGAGTGAAGGGTAACTCAGTGAAGTGCTGGCCCGTGGCTTGGATACTGTCATAGACTGTACGAAGAGTTACAATAGTCTTCTCCTGCATGTTCTGAACCAGGAGGTCCTTGTTCACAGAATAACCCCTTTCTACTGATGCCTGACCATGGGAGACTGTGAGAAGCATCTTGAAAACAGACCAGAGCTTGCTGTACTTGTGGTCTTTAAAGTACTGGCCCAGAAATATGTCCAGCCTTTCACTATCTGGGATGAAGTTCTTGAAATTTGCTGCATGTTCCTGCCTCATCTCACTGCCAAACGCCTTGTACTGAGCAAGGAGCTCATCGCACTCTTCCCCGGACAGCCTGTTGGCATTCAAAAGCATCTGGAGGATTTTCTGGAACTTTGTCGCCGCATCTGTAGAAGGAGCAACTAGTTTATCTGGAGCCAGTGCAGAGAGATATCGAACCAGGGACAGTTTCAAGGGACTCTTGTCCAACATCTTGGATGTGAGCTCTGATAGCAGTGTCACACACTCATTCTTGAATGCCAGGACCTTCAAATCACTGACCAGTTTCTTCTCAGCAGCTTTCTTCACAGACTCTCGAGCAGCAAATCCCAGATCTACAAGTTTTGGCAGCATCTGGTTCTTCTGGTCCTTGGGGTCCAGGTTGGCCAGTTTCTGCATGGTGTCTGCTTTGTCCAGAACGGTGCCATGGGTGCATCTGTTTGAAACCTCTGAAGGAATGGCTGGAGTTGTTTAGCTACAGAGATGAAGAATTGTAGCTTTGCGACGGAGAGTGGGTCCTCACAGGCAGTTTTCACTGATGCAAATGAGGCAGTGCTAGGGGCCTTCTTGGGGTCTTTGAAGGATGCCACAAATTTCTCCACGTTGGGCCACATCTGCAACGCACGCTCTGCAACCTTTGCATCCTCAACCCATCTGTGCTGGCAAAATTGCAATGGGTACAGCTTGCTCCCTGTGATAGTGGTGAAATCCTCTCTTCTTGCGGGGGTATCATGGAAGAGCTGCCACAGAGACCTTAGCAGGTTTCCAATCTTCCATCCAGTCTTGTTGGCCCCTTTCTGCAAGCTTCCGTGGACAGTGTGGAGTCCACAGCTTCCGATGTTCAGAAGTTCTGGGAGATCCTGTGTTTTGCGCTCCTGTTGCAGGTCATTGAAAAATTTCCAATTGATGTTAGGTCCATCCATTGACACCTGAAGCAGACGCTTGGGATCTAGTTGTTGTGTCCCTTCCTTGAAGTTGTTGAGTAGGTCGCTTGCTCGAGCCTGCCCCAAGAACTGTGACCCAAAGTACCTTACACTGACCTGACCAGAATCATTGTCCCAGTAATGGACTATTAAGTCCATTTGTTCATTCTGTGAAACAGGGTTCATGCACTCATCAAATTTATGGTATAGCACTCCGCACTTCTGTTTTTCTCCACTAGCAGATCATGGAAATATGGAGACAGGGCAAAACAAACTAGATAAGCACACTTTGTAGCAATTTGGCTGTCCGGAAACATTCTTGGGAACAACATGCCCACATCAGATGATTAATTGAATGAGTAGTTGCTCATAACAAGCTTCAGAGCCCAGAGAACCTCTGCGTGGAGGGCAGCATCTGACACAACAGCTGCAACCTCTGATCTTTGTGGAGCTGTACTTGTACTAGCAACTGGTGCACTGGAGGTGACATTGGCTGCAGCATCATCTGCCTTTTCGTCTTGCTTCTTTCCAAAGAAGTTGCGGATTGCTGATGGGTTTTGCCTTGACTGGCTGATCCTGTTATGCAAGTTGCTTTTCATGTGACTTCTCAGAGCGGAAACTCCCATGTTTGCTATGTCAAAACGCTTCTTGCAAAGTTTTGCAGTATGCTTTGGTGTGTCATCCTTGGGTCTTCCTTGACCCATACTGAAAACAGTGGATCCTCCACCCAGAGTGGATATTGAAGTGACATTTACTTGGATGCCATACTACTGCAAAAAGAAAAATTAATATTAAAAACCCAGACATGCATCTTCAACGCTATAAAAGGCGAGACATAATTGCTTGTCAACTTCATTACTATATCTGCCTCCTATGTATACATAACTACAAATAATTTCTAATTCCCATAAAAAAGCTTATTGCAATTTCAGTTCAACATACAAATTTCTAATTCTCACTTGAGAATGAAAACTTTGCCAATCATGTCCCTTTTGCTTCTTTCCTTTTTTATTTAATCGCTCACCTCAGAAAAAGACTGAAAAGTTCAGGCAAGCTAGAAGTCAATGATGTCTCGCCTGATGTATTTGTACAACCACCACAGACAGTACAAAGACTAGAAACTGGAAGGATGCCATAGCCATGTGATAGGTGCAGACACTGCACACTGTAGAATATTGAGCACAACCAACATCCATGCAACACTGAATTCAAGGACTTTCAATGACTTTTTTAGCTGGTAGTCCTAATTCCAGGACCACTTGATTTTTGGCAGAATTTCAGAACTTTTCCATGACTTTCCAGGATCACTTTTTTTTTTCTCCAGGACTTTCCAGAATTTTCAAGGACCGTGGGAACCCTGATGTATATATGTATATATATATAATATATATCCACAGGACTTTTTATATACATTCAACAATATTCCTAATGATAACATTATGATAACATCAAGTTTCAATTTTATGAAATATTCTCGAGATTTTGATGGATAATACCCCAACCTATTTGATTTAATTGCAAGAAGATGGAAGATCTTTGGAGAGATGGGAGATCACAATATGAGCAATTTTTATTTTATTTTTATAAGAGAGCTGGGAAGTTGAGAAAGGATAAGGGAGAAATTTGTGACATAGAAAGACATGAATCTTCTACTTTTCTATACCTTCCAAGAGCATTGAATGAAACTTCCTTGATCTTATTGAGAGGATGGTTGCTCTCTTGGATCCCTCTTTTTACAATATTGTGTCTGAAGGCCACTGGAGGTATTGTCTCATAGTGCTTTAGGTTTGGATGGTACGGAGTGGACTTGAAGAATCCTGAAAGGTAGAGAAAGACAGTTACTCCTATTCTAGTTAACACTGTACATCACCATTTCATACACTAATTCTAAAATACATTTTGAGTAAAATACAATACATACATATATTAAAAGGCCCATTCCTCCTTGTCAGGGGATGGCTGAGTCAAAGTATACATCCATCCAGAACTCATTTGTTGTCTCTTCTATCTTAGCTCCTTTGAAGCTGGTTCACCCCCCCCCCCTGTTACATAACATGGCAACCCTCCCAACATTTATTCAAGAGTTAACAACTGAATGAGAGGTGACTATCAGGGTGATGGCAAAACTTGAAACAGAGTAACCTTTATCTAATTTTTTTTTTTTACTATCAACTGGATTGACTTTGACAATTGATAGAAAAAATAGTAGTTATATGTGGCAATAAAGGTTGGATTGAGTAAGAAATGAGGTGAGGAGAACAGGACTGGAAAAGGACATGGCAGATAGGTATGGGTGCCACAGGCCCAAAAGTGAATACTGGGTGAAAAGGCCCAAGTTTGGAGGGGTGCCACCGCCACGCCCTTGGGCTAAGGCAGTTCATGTCTACCTTGCTTTGTACTTTGTCCGACTCTCTACCTGTGAGGCAAGTTTGGACCAAATCGGTCACCTTCGGATTTTCGGCAAAATTGATATGGTTTCTCCTTTGAGATTTTTTGGATTTTGCGTCATTTTGGTCACCTGCTCAGATTTACTCGCCATATCACCCTCAGGTCGAGGGCGTCTAGGGCTGCCGTGGAGTCCAATTTGACACCACTCAGGGATACGGTATGGGTGCCATAGGCCCATAAGTGAATACTGGGTGAAAAAACCCAAGTTTAGAAGGGTGCCACCGCCACGCCCTTGGGCTAAGACTGTGCATGTCCACCTTGCTTTGTACCTTGTCCGACTCTCTACCTGTGGGGCAAGTTTGGACCAAATCGGCCACATTCGAATTTTGGGCAAAATTCATATGGTTTCTCCTTTGAGATTTTTTGGATTTTGCGTCATTTTTGGTCACCTGCTCAGATTTACTCGCCATATCACCCCAGGTCGAGGGCGTCCAGGGCTGCCGTGGAGTCCATTTTGACACCACTCAGGGATACGGTATGGGTGCCACAGGCCCATAAGTGAATACTGGGTGAAAAGGCCCAAGTTTGGAGGGGTGCCACCGCCACGCCCTTAGGCTAAGGCTGCTCATGTCTACCTTGCCTTGTACTTTGTCTTCGACATGTGAGGCAAATTTGGACCAATCGGTCACCATCGGATTTTCGGCAAAATTCATATGGTTTCTCCTTTGAGATTTTTTGGATTTTGGGTGATTTTGGTCACCTGCTCCGATTTACCCGCCATATCACCCACAGGTCGAGGGCGTCCAGGGCCGCCGTGGAGTCGAATTTGACACCACTCATGTATACGGTATGGGTGCCACAGGCCAAAAAGTGAATACTGGGTGAAAAGGCCCAAGTTTGGAGGGGTACCACCGCACGCCCTTGGGCTAAGGCTGTTCATGTCTACCTTTGCTTTGTACTTTGTCCGACTCTCTACCTGTGAGACAAGTTTGGACCAAATCGGTCACCTTCGGATTTTCGGCAAAATTCATATGGTTTCTCCTTTGAGATTTTTTGGAATTTGCGTCATTTTGGTCACCTGCTCAGATTTTACTCGGCATTTCACCCACAGGTCGAGGGCGTCCAGGGCTGCCGTGGAGTCCATTTTGACACCACTCAGGGATACGATATGGGTGCCACACACCCAAAAGTAAATACTGGGTGAAAAGCCCCAAGTTTGAAGGGGTGCCACCGCCACGCCCTTGGGCTAAGCCTGTTCATGTCTATCCTTGCTTTATACTTTGTCCGACTCTCTACCTGTGAGACAAGTTTGGACCAAATCGGTCGCCTTCGGATTTTCGGCAAAATTCATATGGTTTTCTCCTTGATTTTTTGGATTTTGCGTCATTTTGGTCACCTGCTCAGATTTACCCGCCATATCACCCACAGGTCGAGGGCGTCCAGGGCTGCTGTGAAGTCCAATTTGACACCACTCAGGGATACGGTATGGGTGCCACACACCCAAAAGTGAATACTGGGTGAAAAGGCCCAACTTTGAAGGGGTGCCACCGCCACGCCCCTTGGGCTAAGGCTGCGTTCATGTCTACCTTGCTTTGTTCTTTGTCCGACTCTCTACCTGTGAGACAAGTTTGGACCAAATCGGTCACCTTCGGATTTTCGGCAAATTCATATGGTTTCTCCTTTGAGATTTTTGGATTTTGCGTCATTTTGGTCACCTGCTGCTCAGATTTACTCGCCATATCACCCACAGGTCGAGGGCGGCCACGGCTGACGTGGAGTCCAATTTGACACCACTCAGGGATACGGTATGGGTGCCACACACCCAAAAGTGAATACTGGGTGAAAAGCCCCAAGTTTGAAGGGGTGCCACCGCCACGCCCTTGGCTAAGGCGGGGTTCATGTCTACCTTGGTGCTTTGTACTTTGTCCGACTCTCTACCTGTGAGACAAATTTGGACCAAATCGGTCACCTTCGGATTTTCGGCAAAAAATTCATATGGTGTTTGCTCCTTTGAGATGTTTTTGGATTTTGCGTCATTTTGGTTCACCTGCTCAGATTTAACTCGCCATATCACCCCAGGTCGAGGGCGTCCAGGGCTGCCGTGGAGTCCAATTTGACACCACTCAGGATACGGTATGGGTGCCACAGGCCCCAAAAGTGAATACTCTGGGTGAAAAGGCTCCAACTTTGAAGGGGTGCCACCTGCCACGCCCTTGGGCTAAGGCTTTTCATGTCTACCTTCTTTGTACAAGTTTGTCCGACTCTCTACCTGTGAGACAAGTTTGGACCAAATCGGTCACCTTCGGATTTTCGGCAAAATTGATATGGTTTCTCCTTTGAGATTTTTTGGATTTTGCGTCATTTTGGTCACCTGCTCAGATTTACTCGCCATATCACCCACAGGTCGAGGGCGTCCAGGGCTCCCGTGGAGTCCAATTTGACACCAATCAGGGATACGGTATGGGTGCCACAGGCCCAAAAGTGAATACTGGGTGAAAAGGCCCAAGTTGGGGGGGTGCCACCGCCACGCCCTTGGGCTAAGGCTGTTCATGTCTACCTTGCTTTGTACTTTGTCCGACTCTCTACCTGTGAGACAAGTTTGGACCAAATCGGTCACCTTCGGATTTTCGGCAAAATTGATATGGTTTCTCCTTTGAGATTTTTTGGATTTTGCGTCATTTTGGTCACCTGCTCAGATTTACTCGCCATATCACCCACAGGTCGAGGGCGTCCAGGGCTCCCGTGGAGTCCAATTTGACACCAATCAGGGATACGGTATGGGTGCCACAGGCCCAAAAGTGAATACTGGGTGAAAAGGCCCAAGTTTGAAGGGGTGCCACCGCCACGCCCTTGGGCTAAGGCTGTTCATGTCTACCTTGCTTTGTACTTTGTCCGACTCTCTACCTGTGAGACAAGTTTGGACCAAATCGGTCACCTTCGGATTTTCGGCAAAATTGATATGGTTTCTCCTTTGAGATTTTTTGGATTTTGGGTCATTTTGGTCACCTGCTCAGATTTACTCGCCATATCACCCACAGGTCGAGGGCGTCCAGGGCTCCCGTGGAGTCCAATTTGACACCAATCAGGGATACGGTATGGGTGCCACAGGCCCAAAAGTGAATACTGGGTGAAAAGGCCCAAGTTTGAAGGGGTGCCACCGCCACGCCCTTGGGCTAAGGCTGTTCATGTCTACCTTGCTTTGTACTTTGTCCGACTCTCTACCTGTGAGACAAGTTTGGACCAAATCGGTCACCTTCGGATTTTCGGCAAAATTGATATGGTTTCTCCTTTGAGATTTTTTGGATTTTGCGTCATTTTGGTCACCTGCTCAGATTTACTCGCCATATCACCCACAGGTCGAGGGCGTCCAGGGCTGCCGTGGAGTCCAATTTGACACCACTCAGGGATACGGTATGGGAGCCACAGGCCCAAAAGTGAATACTGGGTGAAAAGGCCCAAGTTTGAAGGGGTGCCACCGCCACGCCCTTGGGCTAAGGCTGTTCATGTCTACCTTGCTTTGTACTTTGTCCGACTCTCTACCTGTGAGACAAGTTTGGACCAAATCGGTCACCTTCGGATTTTCGGCAAAATTGATATGGTTTCTCCTTTGAGATTTTTTGTAATTTGCGTCATTTTGGTCACCTGCTCAGATTTACTCGCCATATCACCCACAGGTCGAGGGCGTCCAGGGCTGCCGTGGAGTCAATTTTGACACAACTCAGGGATACGGTATGGGTGCCACAAGCCCAAAAGTGAATACTGGGTGAAAAGCCCCAAGTTTGAAGGGGTGCCACCGCCACGCCCTTGGGCTAAGGCTGTTCATGTCTACCTTGCTTTGTACTTTATCCGTCTCTCTACCTGTGAGACAGGTTTGGACCAAATCGGTCACATTCGGATTTTGGGCAAAATTCATATGGTTTCTCTTTTGAGATTTTTTGGAATTTGGGTCATTTTGATCACCTGCTCCGATTTACCCGCCATCTCACCCACAGGTTGAGGGCGTCCAGGGCTGCCGTGGAGTCCAATTTGACACCACTAAGAGATACGGTATGGGTGCCACACACCCAAAAGTAAATACTGGGTGAATAGTCCCTAGTTTGAAGGGGTGCAACCGCCACACCCTTGGGCTAAGGCTCTTCATGGCTACCTAGCTTTGTACTTTGTCCGACTCTGTACCTGTGAGGCAAGTTTGGACCAAATCGGTCACCTTCGGATTTTCGGCAAAATTCATATGGTTTCTACTTTGAGATTTTTTGGATTTTGGGTCATTTTGGTCACCTGCTCAGATTTACCCGCCATATCACCCACAGGTCGAGGGCGTCCACGGCTGCCGTGGAGTCCAATTTGACACCACTCAGGGATACGGTATGGGTGCCACACTTCCAAAAGTGAATACTGGGTGAAAAGGCCCAAGTTTCGAGGGGTGCCACCCCCACGCCCTTGGGCTAAGGCTCTTCATGTCTACCTTGCTTTGTACCTTGTCACACTCTCTACCTGTGAGGCAAGTTTGGACTAAATCGGTCACATTCAGATTTTCGGCAAAATTGATATGGTTTCTCCTTTGAGATTTTTTGGATTTTGATTCATTTTGGTCACTTGCTCAGATTTACTCGCCATATCACCCACAGGTCGAGGGCGTCCAGGGCTCCCGTGGAGTCCACTTTGACACCACTCAGGGATACGGTATGGGTGCCACAGGCCCAAAAGTGAATACTAGGTGAAAAGCCCCAAGTTTGGAGGGTTCCCACCGCAACGCCCTTGGGCTAAGGCTGTTCATGTCTACCTTGCTTTATACTTTGTCCGACTCTCTACCTGTGAGACAAATTTGGGACCAAATCGGTCACTTTCGGATTTTCGGCAAAATTCATACGGTTTTCTCCTTTGAGATTTTTTGGATTTTGCGTCTTTTTGGTCACCTGCTCAGATTTACTCGCCATATCACCCACAGGTCGAGGGCGTCCAGGGCTGCCGTGGAGTCCAATTTGACACCACTCAGGGATACGGTATGGGTGCCACAGGCCCAAAACTGAATGCTGGGTGAAAAGGCCCAACTTTGGAGGGGTGCCACCGCCACGCCCTTGGGCTAAGGCTGTTCATGTCTACCTTGCTTTGTACTTTGTCCGACTCTCTACCTGTGAGACAAGTTTGGACCAAATCGGTCACCTTCGGATTTTCGGCAAAATTCATATGGTTTCTCCTTTGAGATTTTTTGGATTTTGGGTCATTTTGGTCACCTGCTCAGATTTACTCGCCATATCACCCACAGGTCGAGGGCGTCCAGGGCTGCCGTGGAGTCCAATTTGACACCACTCAGGGATACGGTATGGGTGCCACAGGCCCAAAAGTGAATACTGGGTGAAAAGGCCCAAGTTTGAAGGGGTGCCACCGCCACGCCCTTTGGCTAAGGCTCTTCATGTCTACCGTCCTTTGTACTTTGTCCGACTCTCTACCTGTGAGACAAGTTTGGACCAAATCGGTCACCTTCGGCTATTATGCAAAATTCGTATGGTTTCTCCTTTGAGATTTTATGGATTTTGTGTCATATTGGTCACGTGCTCAGATTTACCCGCCATATCACCCACAGGTCGAGGGCGTCCACGGCTGCACTGGAGTCCAATTTGACATCACTCAGGGATACGGTATGGGTGTAACAGGCCCAAAAGTAAATACTGGGTGAAAAGGACAAAGTTTGAAGGGGTGCCACCGCCACGCCCCTATGCTAAGGCTGTTCATGTCTACCTTGCTTTTTACTTTATCCGACTCTCTACCTGTGAGGCAAGTTTAGACCAAATCGGTCACTTTGGATTTTAGGTAAAATTAATATGGTTTCTCTTATGAGATATTTTGGATTTTGGGTCATTTTGGTCACCTGCTCAGATTTTTCCGTCATATCACCCACAGGTCGAGGGCGTCCGGGGCTTCCGTGGGGACGGTTGTGACACCACTCAGGGATACGGTATGGGTGCCACAGGCCCAGAAGTGAATACTGGGTGAAAAGGCCCAAGTTTGGAGGGGTGCCACCGCCACGCCCTTGGGCTAAGGCTGTTCATGTCTACCTTGCTTTGTACTTTGTCCGACTTTCTACCTGTGAGGCAAGTTTGGACCAAATCGGTCACCTTCGGATTTTCGGCAAAATTCATATGGTTTCTCCTTTGAGATTTTTTGGATTTTGGGTCATTTTGGTCACCTGCTCAGATTTACTCGCCATATCACCCACAGGTCGAGGGCGTCCAGGGCTCCCGTGGAGTCCAATTTGACACCAATCAGGGATACGGTATGGGTGCCACAGGCCCAAAAGTGAATACTGGGTGAAAAGGCCCAAGTTTGAAGGGGTGCCACCGCCACGCCCTTGGGCTAAGGCTGTTCATGTCTACCTTTCTTTATTCTTTGTCAGACTGTCTACCTGTGAGTCAAGTTTAGACCAATCGGTCACCTTCGGCTTTTGGGCAAAATTCGTTTGGTTTCTCCTTTGAGAGTTTTTGGATTTTGGATCATTTTAGTCACCTGCTCAGATTTACCAGCCACATCACCAACAGGTCGAGGGCGTCCACGGCTGCAGTGGAGTCCAATTTGACACCATTCAGGAGTACGGTATGGGTGCCACAGGCCCAAAGGTGAATACTGGGTGAAAAGCCCCAAGTTTGAAGGGGTGCCACCGCCACGCCCTTTGGCTAAGGCTCTTCATGTCTACCGTCCTTTGTACTTTGTCCGACTCTCTACCTGTGAGACAAGTTTGGACCAAATCGATCGCCTTCGGATTTTCGGCAGAAGTGATATGGTTTCTCCTTTGAGATTTTTTGGATTATGGGTCATTTATGTCACGTGCTCAGATTTACCCGCCATATCACCCACAGGTCGAGGGCGTCCACGGCTGCACTGGAGTCCAATTTGACATCACTCAGGGATACGGTATGGGTGCCACAGACCCAAAAGTTAATACTGGGTGAAAAGGCCCAAGTTTGGAGGGGTGCCACCGCCATTCCCTTGGGCTAACGCTGTTCATGTCTACCTTGCTTTGTTCTTTGTCCGACTCTCTACCTGTGAGGCAAGTTTGGACCAAATCGGTCACCTTCGGATTTTGGGCAAAATTCATATGGTTTCTCCTTTGAGATTTTTTGGATTTTGCGTCATTTTGGTCACCTGCTCAGATTTACTCGCCATATCACCCACAGGTCGAGGGCGTCCAGGGCTCCCGTGGAGTCCACTTTGACACCACTCAGGGATACGGTATGGGTGCCACACACACCCAAAGGTGAATACTGGGTGAAAAGCCCCAAGTTTCGAGGGGTGCCACCGCCACGCCCTTGGGCTAAGGCTGTTCATGTCTACCTTGCTTTGTACTTTGTCCGACTCTCTACCTGTGAGACAAGTTTGGACCAAATCGGTCACCTTCGGATTTTCGGCAAAATTGATATGGTTTCTCCTTTGAGATTTTTTGGATTTTGGGTCATTTTGGTCACCTGCTCAGATTTACTCGCCATATCACCCACAGGTCGAGGGCGTCCAGGGCTGCCGTGGAGTCCAATTTGACACCACTCAGGGATACGGTATGGGTGCCACAGGCCCAGAAGTGAATACTGGGTGAAAAGGCCCAAGTTTGAAGGGGTGCCACCGCCACGCCCTTGGGCTAAGGCTGTTCATGTCTACCTTGCTTTGTACTTTGTCCGACTCTCTACCTGTGAGACAAGTTTGGACCAAATCGGTCACCTTCGGATTTTCGGCAAAATTGATATGGTTTCTCCTTTGAGATTTTTTGGATTTTGGGTCATTTTGGTCACCTGCTCAGATTTACTCGCCATATCACCCACAGGTCGAGGGCGTCCAGGGCTCCCGTGGAGTCCAATTTGACACCAATCAGGGATACGGTATGGGTGCCACAGGCCCAAAAGTGAATACTGGGTGAAAAGGCCCAAGTTTGAAGGGGTGCCACCGCCACGCCCTTGGGCTAAGGCTGTTCATGTCTACCTTGCTTTGTACTTTGTCCGACTCTCTACCTGTGAGACAAGTTTGGACCAAATCGGTCACCTTCGGATTTTCGGCAAAATTGATATGGTTTCTCCTTTGAGATTTTTTGGATTTTGGGTCATTTTGGTCACCTGCTCAGATTTACTCGCCATATCACCCACAGGTCGAGGGCGTCCACGGCTGCCGTGGAGTCCAATTTGACACCACCCAGGGATACGGTATGGGTGCCACACAACCAAAAGTGAATACTATGTGAAAAGGCCCAGGTTTGTAGGGGTGCCATCGCCACGCCCTTGGGCTAAGGCTGTTCATGTCTACCTTCATTTGTACTTTGCCCGACTCTACGTGTGAGGCAATTTTGGACCAAATCAGTCACCTTCGGATTTTGGGCAAAATTCATATGGTTTCTCCTTTGAGATTTTTTGGATTTTGCGTCATTTTGGTCACCTGCTCAGATTTACTCGCCATATCACCCACAGGTCGAGGGCGTCCAGGGCTGCCGTGGAGTCCAATTTGACACCACTCAGGGATACGGTATGGGTGCCACAGGCCCAAAAGTGAATACTGGGTGAAAAGGCCCAAGTTTGAAGGGGTGCCACCGCCACGCCCTTGGGCTAAGGCTGTTCATGTCTACCTTGCTTTGTACTTTGTCCGACTCTCTACCTGTGAGGCAAGTTTGGACCAAATCGGTCACCTTCGGATTTTGGGCAAAATTGACATGGTTTCTCCTTTGATTTTTTTTTGGATTTTGGGTCATTTTGGTCACCTGCTCAGATTTACCCGCCATATCACCCACAGGTCGAGGGCGTCCAGGGCTGCCGTGGAGTCCAATTTGACACCACTCAGGGATACGGTATGGGTGCCACAGACCCAAAAGTGAATACTGGGTGAAAAGGCCCAAGTTTGGAGGGGTGCCACCGCCACGCCCTTGGGCTAAGGCTGTTCATGTCTACCTTGCTTTGTACTTTGTCCGACTCTCTACCTGTGAGACATGTTTGGACCAAATCGGTCACTTTGGATTTTCGGCAAAATTGATATGGTTTCTCCTTTGAGATTTTTTGGATTTTGCGTCATTTTGGTCACCTGCTCAGATTTACTCGTCACATCACCCACAGGTCGAGGGCGTCCAGGGCTCCCGTGGAGTCCAATTTGACACCACTCAGGGATACGGTATGGGTGCCACAGGCCCAAAAGTGAATACTGGGTGAAAAGGCCCAAGTTTGAAGGGGTGCCACCGCCACGCCCTTGGGCTAAGGCTGTTCATGTCTACCTTGCTTTGTACTTTGTCCGACTCTCTACCTGTGAGACAAGTTTGGACCAAATCGGTCACCTTCGGATTTTCGGCAAAATTGATATGGTTTCTCCTTTGAGATTTTTTGGATTTTGCGTCATTTTGGTCACCTGCTCAGATTTACTCGCCATATCACCCACAGGTCGAGGGCGTCCAGGGCTCCCGTGGAGTCCAATTTGACACCAATCAGGGATACGGTATGGGTGCCACAGGCCCAAAAGTGAATACTGGGTGAAAAGGCCCAAGTTTGGAGGAGTGCCATTGCCACGCCCTTGGGCTAAGGCTGTTCATGTCTACCTTGCTCTGTACTTTGTCCAACTCTCTATCTGTGAGACAAATTTGGACCAAATCGGTCACCTTCAGATTTTAGGCAAAATTCGTATAATTTCCTTTGAGATTTTTTGGATTTTGCGTCATTTTGGTCACCTGCTCAGATTTACTCGCCATATCACCCACAGGTCGAGGGCGTCCAGGGCTCCCGTGGAGTCCAATTTGACACCAATCAGGGATACGGTATGGGTGCCACAGGCCCAAAAGTGAATACTGGGTGAAAAGGCCCAAGTTTGAAGGGGTGCCACCGCCACGCCCTTGGGCTAAGGCTGTTCATGTCTACCTTGCTTTGTACTTTGTCCGACTCTCTACCTGTGAGACAAGTTTGGACCAAATCGGTCACCTTCGGATTTTCGGCAAAATTGATATGGTTTCTCCTTTGAAATTTTGCGTCATTTTGGTCACCTGCTCAGATTTACTCGCCACATCACCCACAGGTCGAGGGCGTCCAGGGCTCCCGTGGAGTCCAATTTGACACCAATCAGGGATACGGTATGGGTGCCACAGGCCCAAAAGTGAATACTGGGTGAAAAGGCCCAAGTTTGGAGGGGTGCCACCGCCATGCCCTAGGGCTTAGGCTACTCATATCTACCTTCCTTTGTACTGTGTCCGGATCTCTCCCTGTTGGGCAAGTTTGGACCAAATTGGTCATTTTCGGATTTACGGCAAAATTCATAGGGGTACTCCTTTGAGATTTTTTGAATTTTGGGTCATTTTGGTAACCTGCTTTGATTTACCCGGCATCTCACCCACAGGTCGAGGGCGGCCAGGGCTGCTGTGGTGTCCCATTTGACACCACTCAGGGATACGGTATGGGTGCCACAGGCCCAAAAGTGAATACTGGGTGAAAAGGCCCAAGTTTGGAGGGGTGCCACCACCACGCCCTTGGGCTAAGGCTGTTCATGTCTACCTTGCTTTGTACTTTGTCCGACTCTCTACCTGTGAGGCAAGTTTGGACCAAATCGGTCACTTTCGGATTTTGGGCAAAATTCATATGGTTTCTCCTTTATTTTTTGGATTTAAGGTCATTTTGGTCACCTGCTCCGATTTACCCGCCATATCACCCACAGGTCGAGGGAGTCCAGGGTTGCCGTGGACTCCAAGTTGACACCACTCAGGGATACGGTATGGGTGCCACAGACCCAAAAGTGAATACTGGGTGAAAAGGCCCAAGTTTGGAGGGGTGCCACCGCCACGCCCTTGGGCTAAGGCTGTTCATGTCTACCTTGCTTTGTACTTTGTCCGACTCTGTACCTGTGAGGCAAGTTTGGACCAAATCGGTCACCTTCGGATTTTCGGCAAAATTCATATGGTTTCTCCTTTGAGATTTTTTGGATTTTGCGTCTTTTTGGTCACCTGCTCAGATTTACTCGCCATATCACCCACAGGTCGAGGGCGTCCAGGGCTGCCGTGGAGTCCAATTTGACACCACTCAGGGATACGGTATGGGTGCCACAGGCCCTTAAGTGAATACTGGGTGAAAAGGCCCAAGTTTGGAGGGGTGCCACCGCCACGCCCTTGAGCTAAGGCAGTTCATGTCTACCTTGTATTGTACTTTGTCCGACTCTCTACCTGTGAGACAAGTTTGGACCAAATCGGTCAAATTCGGATTTTAGGCATAATTCGTATAATTTCTCCTTTTGAGATTTTTTGGATTGTGGGTCATTCTGGTCACCTGCTCAGATTTACCCGCCATATCACCCAGAGGTCGAGGGCGTCCAGGGCTGCCGTGGAGTCCAATTTGACACCACTCAGGGATACGGTATGGGTGCCACACACCCAAAAGTGAATACTGGGTGAAAAGGCCCAAGTTTGGAGTTGTGCCACCGCCACGCCCTTGGACTAAGGCTGTTCATGTCTACCTTGCTTTGTACTTTGTCCGACTCTCTACCTGTGAGACAAGTTTGGACCAAATCGGTCACCTTCGGATTTAGGGCAAAATTCATATGGTTTCTCCTTTGAGATTTTTTGGATTTTGGGTCATATTGGTCACCTGCTCCGAATTACCCGCCATATCACTCACAGGTCGAGGGCGTCCAGGGCTGCCGTGGAGTCCAATATGACACCACTCAGGGATACGGTATGGGTGCCACAGGCCTTAAAGCGAATACTGGGTGAAAAGGCCTAAGTTTGGAGGGGTGCCACCGCAACGCAGTTGGGCTAAGGCTGTTCATGTCTACCTTGCTTTGTACTTTGTCCGACTCTCTACCTGTGAGGCAAGTTTGGGTCAAATCGGTCACTTTCGGATTTTGGGCAAAATTCATATGGTTTCTCCTTTGAGATTTTTTGGATTTTGGGTCATTTTGGTCACCTGCTCCGATTTACCCGCCATATCACCCACAGGTCGAGGGCGTCCAGGGCTGCCGTGGAGTCCAATTTGACACCACTCAGGGATACGGTATGGGTGCCACAGGCCCAAAAGTGAATACTGGGTGAAAAGGCCCAAGTTTGAAGGGGTGCCACCGCCACGCCCTTGGGCTAAGGCTGTTCATGTCTACCTTGCTTTGTACTTTGTCCGACTCTCTACCTGTGAGACAAGTTTGGACCAAATCAGTCACCTTGAGATTTTTTGGATTTTGATTCATTTTGGTCACCTGCTCAGATTTACTCGCCATATCACCCACAGGTCGAGGGCGTCCAGGGCTGCCGTGGAGTCCAATTTGACACCACTCAGGGATACGGTATGGGTGCCAAAGACCCAAAAGTGAATACTGGATGAAAAGGCCCAAGTTTGGAGGGGTGCCACAGCCACGCCCTTGGGCTAAGTCTGTTCATGTCTACCTTGCTTTGTACTTTGTCCGACTCTCTACCTGTGAGGCAAGTTTGGACCAAATCGGTCACCTTCGGATTTTCGGCAAAATTCATATGGTTTCTCCTTTGAGATTTTTTGGATTTTGGGTCATTTTGGTCACCTGCTCCGATTTCCCCGCCATATCACCCACAGGTCGAGGGCGTCCAGGGCTACCGTGGAGTCCAATTTGACACCACTCAGGGATACGGTATGGGTGCTATATGCCCAGAAGTGAATACTGAGTGAAAAGGCCCAAGTTTGGAGGGGTTTCACCGCCACACCCTTGGGCTGAGGCTGTTCATGTCAAAGTTGCTTTGTACTTTGTCCAACTCTCTACCTGTGAGGCAAGTTTGGACCAAATTGATCACCTTCGGATTTTTGGCAAAATTCATATGGTTTCTCCTTTGAGATTTTTTGGATTTTGGGTCATTTTGTCACCTGCTCAGATTTACCCGCCACATCACCCACAGGTCGAGGGCATCCAGGGCTGCCGTGGAGTCCAATTTGACACCACTCAGGGATACGGTATGGGTGCCACAGGCACAAAAGTGAATACTGGGTGAAAAGGCCCAAGTTTGGAGAGGTGCCACCGCAACGCCCTTGGGCTAAGGCTGTTCATGTCTACCTTGGTTTGTACTTTGTCCGACTCTCTACCTGTGAGGCAAGTTTGGACCAAATCGGTCACCTTCGGATTTTCGGCAAAATTGATATGGTTTCTCCTTTGAGATTTTTTGGATTTTGGGTCATTTTGGTCACCTGCTCTGATTTACCTGCCATATCACCCACAGGTCGAAGATAGGGTCGATGAAAGAGTAATGGGAAGGTTTGGACACATGGAAAGAATGAGTGAAGAAAGATTAGTAAAAGAAGTGTGGAAGGCAGAGGTGGATGGAGTGAACATGAGGGGGTGACTGAGGACAAGATAGATGGATGAGGTAAAAGGGGCATTGAGCAAAAAAGGGGATGTCTGTTGAGGAAGGAAGGAAGAAGACAGAAGACAGGGGTGAGTGGAGAATGGTTGTGTATAGATGACACTGTGATTGATGGAAGGGATGGGGGATAGGGAGTGATTACGAGTGAATGATATTTTGACACAGCCATAAGGGATTTCTCCCTATCTTTTCTTTTTCTGCATGAGGGGATGGAGAGGGGGGGTCGCTAATTAAATGAAGTGGCCTTGCTGTTGATGAGCTGTGTCTTGCTGCATTGCTTCTAAACTAGGGTGATGGGCAAGATGCAGGGATAACCCATCATCCAGGAGGAGCCAAGATGAGAGGGAGGGAGGAGTGGTGGATGGGAGTGGAATGGGTAGGGATGAAATGGGTGGGAGTGGATTTATGCCTTTTGACTTCGGCTACCTCCCTTGTAAAAGGGAAAAAGCCTTTGGTATTTGTATGTATGTACTATCAGTTACTTCATGGAGCCAATGATTTTATTGTAATCCAATCATAAAATGCTATTGTCTTGTACTTAAACATCAACCTCATGAATATGATAACACCTATGTATTTGTCATGAGCAACAAGTGGACTATACAAAGATGCCAGCATCAGCTTCCTGATTATATTCATTTTGTAGTTGTAGCTGAGTGAGCAGGTTTGATCATGTTTTCTGTGACATTATATTTATTCAGGATGAAAGAGAATGAGTATAACAGCATTAACTGTTATACTCATTCTCTTTCATCCTGAATAAATATAATGTCACAGACGCAGACGACATAACAATCACATGCACACATCGTAACACAGACAAAGCTGCAGAAATAATCCAGCCATACCTTGACACACTCAACACATGGTTCATCACAAACAGACTCAAAATAGCTCCAACCAAATCTACAGCAACACTTCTCACAAACTGGACAAAAGAACACAAATACATACCTCATCTCTACATCAACAACACTCTAATACCACACACAAACACACCGAAAATTCTTGGTGTAACATACGATACATCCATGTCTTTCAAACAACACATCACAAACATAAAAAACAAATGCACACCCAGACTTAACACACTTAAGTCAATCACTGGAACAACATTTGGACAAAACAAAGAAACTAATATAACAATATACAAACAATGCATACGCTCAGTGTTGAATTATGCGAGTCCTGCATGGGCTCCTAATCTCAGTGAGACACACCACAACACCCTTCAAATCATACAAAACAAAGCCCTAAAAACAATTACAGGCTGCACAAATACAACACCTACAGCCCATTTACACCATGAAACAAAAGTCCTCAAAGTCAAGGACCACCTCGACATGAGAGGCACACAAACACTTGCCGCAGCCACCACAAACACATTACACCCGCTACACTACATAGCAGAACACCCACACACACCAAGAAACATTAAAACAACACCCAAAGACCTTTATCATGCACAGATACTCTCTTCTCTTCCTCCACAACCACCAAATACCAGCCTCCGGAAACATATTCATAATCATATCACTCACCGCTCCATTAACACACTGAAAGACAACACACTGCTGCATGCCAGACCCCCTGATATCCACCCTTCTGAATCCTCTCTCCCACGAAAGGACAGAGTCCACTTGGCCAGACTGCGGTGTGGTCACCACCCAGCACTTCTAAGCTACCAGAAGAGGTTGGATGACCGCATTGTGAACAGCTGCCCAGGATGTAACACTTCACCCCATACCATACAACACATAATGGAAGACTGCATTATACAGGTAGTTGTCGACTTACGACCGAGTTCGGTTCCGACAGACAGGTCGTAAGTCGATCTGGACGCAAGTCGGTCTATATATATATACAGTATATATTACCCTTTATATAATATATATATATATATATATATATATATATATATATTGTATATTTAGCATACTGAAATAATCTTAGAGGTGAAGGCAGTTGTAAAGATGATGAAAGCAGGTAAGGCACCTGGTCTGGATGGATGTCATGCAGAATGTCTGAAAAAGGGAGGTTCAGTGATGGTGGACTGGTTGGTGAGGTTATTTAATGTTTGCTGGAGAGAGGGTAGAGTACCGGAGGACTGGAGTAGTGCCTGTATAGTTCCTCTTTACAAGGGAAAAGGGGACAAGTGTGAATGTAGTAATTTCAGAGGGATTAGCCTGTTGAGTGTAGTAGGGAAGGCTTATGGGAGGATCTTAATTGAGAGGATTAGGAGAGGAACAGAAGGAGTAATTGGTGAGGAACAGTGTGGATTTAGGACGGGTAGAGGTTGTGTAGATCAGATCTTTGTGGTAAGACAGATATGTGAGAAAGCTATAGGAAAGGGGAAGGATGTTTTTTGGGCTTTTATGGATCTGGAAAAGGCTTATGATAGGGTAGACAGAAAGGCACTGTGGGAGGTTATGCAGATTTATGGGATAGGAGGAAAGCTTTTGGGAGCTGTCAAGAGTTTTTATGAGAGTAGTAGAGCATGTGTTAGGATTAGAAATGGAGAGAGTGAGTGGTTTGAAGTAAAGGTGGGACTTCGTCAAGGATGCGTTATGTCGCCCTGGCTGTTCAACTTATACATGGATGGGGTGGTGCGAGAGGTGAATGCTAGGGTAGTGAGTCAGGGATTGGAGATGGTTAAAGAAAATGGAGAAAAGTGGGAGGTGAGCCAGCTGTTGTTTGCGGATGACACTGCGCTTGTGGCAGGGTCAGAGGAGGGATTGAGGAAGCTGGTGGCAGAGTTTGGGAGAGTATGTGATAGAAGAAAGCTAAAGATAAATGTGGGTAAAAGTAAGGTGATGAGATGTACAAGGGGTGAAAGTGGCAGTAGACTGGAAGTGAACATTAAGGGAGAGCGACTGGAGGAAGTGGATAGTTTTAGATACTTGGGTGCAAGTGTAGCAGGAAAAGGTGGAGTGAAGGTGGAGGTAGAATGTAGATTGAGAGAAGCGAGTAAATGCCTTGGTGGTTTAAAGAGTGTAATGAGGAATAGACATTTGGGAATGGATGCGAAGAGGAGACTGTATGAAGGAGTGATTGTGCCAACATCACTGTATGGGGCAGAAACGTGGAACATAAGAGAAGAAGAGAGAAGGAGTTTGAATGTGTTTGAGATGAGGTGTCTGAGAAGTATGGTGGGGGTTACTAGGCTGGATAGAGTGAGAAATGAGGAGGTGAGGAGGAGAACAGGGGTGAAAAAGGATTTGGGAGATAGGGTTGATGAAAGAATATTAGGATGGTTTGGACACATGGAAAGAATGAGTGAAGAAAGACTAGTAAAAGAGGTATGGAAGGCAGATGTGGAGGGAGTGAACATGAGGGGACGTCCTAGGATGAGGTGGATGGATGGGGTGAAGGGGGCTTTGGGGAAGAGGGGAATGTCTGTTGAGGAAGGAAGGGAGAGGACGGAAGACAGAGGTAAGTGGAGAATGGTTGTATATGGATGATGTTGTGATTGCATGAGGAGAAATGGGCGGGGTGGGGGGTGGGGGGGTAGTATGTGTGAGTAAATTTTGACGCAGCCCGAAGGGATTTCTCCCCGTCCTCGCCTTATATGCAAAGGGGGACGGAGAGGGGGGGTCGCCGATTAAATGAAGCAGCCTTGCTGTGGATGTACTGTGTCTTGCGACACTGCTTCTGACCCAGGGCGGTGGGCAGGGTGCAGGGATGACCCGTCATCCAGGAGGTGCTCAGATGAGAGGAAGGGTGGGAGGGGTGTGGAGTGTATTTGGGGATGTAATGGGTGGGAGTGTTTTTGTGCCTTTCCCTTTTTGGCTACCTCCCTTGGAAGGGGGAAAAAGCCTTGGTATATGTATGTATGTATCTTTGAACTATGTTGTATAGTATTTTTAACCTTTTTATAATTTCATCTGATTTTCTTTGGGAAACATAGCCTAGGCCTAAACATATTGAATAAAATCCTATCATCTTTGACCTATGATATTTAATACTATTTGTTAACCTTTGTATTATTTTACCATCAGACTTTCTTTAGGAAACGTATGCATACTGAATAAAATCTTATTATCTTTGAGCTACGTTGTTTAGTATTCATTAACTTTTTATCATTTTCGTTAGGAAACGTAGCCTAGGCCTACGCATACTGAATAAAGTCCTGTCATCTTTGACCTACAAATCCTTTTTTGTTGGTTCCATTAAAATCATTGTAAAGCAAAATTAAGAAAAAAATATTTCGAAACACATTCTTTTCGTTTACGTACTGTACCAAAAATATTGTTATCAACAACAGACTAGGCATAAACAAAGTTTACTGTTACATTTTATTAATCGCAAAACATAAAAATACAAAATGCTGTACCGAACATTTTGTCATCGACAACAGACTAGGCATAAAAAAATACTGTTACATTTTATTAATTGCAAAACATAAAAATACAAAATGTAAGGCAAAATTAGGATTTTTTTTATTTCAACAAAACACATTCTTTTCGTTTAATTAAGTACTGTACCGAACATATTGTTATCGACAACAAACTAGCCTAGGCATAAAAAGTTTGTTATATTTTATTAATTGCAAAACATACAAAAATACAAAATGCAATGCAAAATTAGGAAACATTTTACTTCAAACAAACAAAATGAAAGAATATTTAGCTGGCTGGGATGCTAACGCTGCCGGCAGTCTGCCAAAACTATTATACTCGCATGCGGAGTAATGTACTGCACTGCCCCAGGCATAACATTGCAATTCTATTACTCTATTAAATGTTAGATATTATTGCACCATCTCGTGGTCGTAAAGTCGATCAGTCGTAAGTCGGAGTAATGTACTGCACTGCCCCAGGCATAACATTGCAATTCTATTACTCTATTAAATGTTAGATATTATTGCACCATCTCGTGGTCGTAAAGTCGATCAGTCGTAAGTTGCATAGGTCGTAAGTCGACGACTACCTGTACACAATCATGCACACAAACAACACAACATACGCTCTATAAAGGATTTGTGGGAAAACCCAGTTTCGGCTATGGCATTCCTTGGGGAGACGGGACTGCTCGGACAGACAGTCTAGGGAACGACAACAACAACAACAACAACAGCATTAACTTTATATTTTGTAATTTGCATATTGTGATGCATCATTGTACATCAGGCAACTTAACGTGTGAGCAAATATTTGACTCACTGCTTGTAAAATGACATTTATATACAAGAATGAATAGGAGGGAACTTTACGCATCCTGTATTAGTTCATGTTTAGATAAGATTATGGAAAATAATAAATATACTTTTGTTTCATTCACCAGCTTAGTGGTACATTTTTTTACCTTTTCTTTTTACTATCAGCTATTTTTTTCCAAGTTAAAACTGAATGACAGGATTTGTAACTCCTTTTTTTCAACAAATAGAAACAGTTCCATTCTAACTCTTCAGTTTTGTTCTAACTGTATGATCAATCACCAATCTTATTTCTACTTTAAGTATACCTATGTAGAGAAACATCTATGAGGTGGATGAATGGGGTGAAGGGGGCTTTGGGGAAGAGGGGAATGTCTGTTGAGGAAGGACGGGAGAGGACAGAAGACAGGGGTGAATGGAGAATGGTTGTATATGGATGATGTTGTGATTGCATGAGGTGGAATGGGCGGGGGATGGGGGGTGAGGTAGTATGTGTGAGCAAAATTTGACGCAGCCCAAAGGGATTTCTCCCCGTCTTCTCCTTTTATGCAATGGGGGGACAGAGAGGGGGGGTCGCAGATTTAATTAAGCAGCCTTGCTGTGGATGTGCTGTGTCTTGTGACACTGCTTCTGACCCAGGGCAGTGGACAAGGTGCAGGGATGACCCGTCATCCAGGAGGTGCTAAGATAAGAGGGAGGGTGGAGGGGTGTGGAGTGTATTCAGGGATGGAATGAGTGGGAATGATTTTATGCCTTTTCCTTTTTGGCTACCTCCCTTGTAAGGGGGAAAAAGCCTTGGTATATGTATGTATGTATATTTCATGGATCCTTAACAAGACTTATAAAATCACAGAGAACTTAGGTCTGATGAACTGAATCTAAGAATTAGTACCACTTCTGTAAAATAAAATCTACCTCTATACATTTATATATTTAACTATATCACATATATATGAGTCACATTTAAAAAATAACCCTAGCTGACAAAAGACAGAGGTACAGAGAGCTGTTTTCTAGCATTATTGAAATTGCATCAACCTACTCACCTCCTGTTAAGTCAATCTGACAAGAAAAATGAGCAATGGACAGCAGCATCAGGGCACCAAGCTTAATTGCCAACATTGTGATTTATGTCTTTTGACCTCTTCTTCCTGACAGTAAAACCAGCCAAAAGTCAGCACCAGACTTTTAACATTACAGGTCCATACTCTGATTTAATGTAGTAGACAATTCAGCATTTGTCTTTCCATCAAACTGTAAGAAAAAATCAATACATAAGAAATGACAAATTCCAAAAAGGGTTATGGACATATTTGGAAGAATACAGAAAACTAGCGCATAAAGCATGAAGTTGTGGATTAAAAGAAATAATGCTACAAAAAAGTATACATGACATGAGCCCATCAGGCTAAAAGAGTACCATACAGCCATTGCAAAACTGCTCATTTCCTTTATGTATAACAATTATTGGCCAAAATAAGTCACACAACTGACCTATTACAAAGCAAGTCCTCATATAACTACCACTACCTATGGTAAGTCAATCATGCAAAATAGGAAGAATTTTCTAATATGAATAAATCTCAGGTACTGTTCATAGACTATAATTCCAAAACCTATGCTTACAACTGATTTTTTTTCCCCTTATTAATTTTCAATGTCATATCTTTGATGTGTGGGCTGAAGGTCATGTGAGTATTAAAATTGAAGACCAGAAATTTTGGACTCCTTCTTTTTTTCCCACTGGACAAGTTTGGCCATTCAATTTGACCACTGGACATTTCTTTGATTCATGATTGTCTGGTGCAAGGTTACTGATGATTTTTGAGGGGAAGCCTCCATTCAAATATTTCTAAGCCATTGTCCTAGTTTGTCTAGGTGGGCTTAGATGTTATTAGTAGTTATTTTGTAGTTCCTACAATGGGTTATTATCATCAGGTCATCTGCATGGGTGAGCACTTTGGCGTTATATTCTTGATCTGGTATTGGGAGATCACTTGTGGCTCCTTTAGGTTACTCTCCACCAACTTTTAGCTAAAAACTTTGATAGTAATTATTGTGGATGTTTGTCTCTATGATATTTCTTCAAAGTATATACCTAGGAACTTTATCAAATGTCTTATTTATATGTGTTGCTACCATTACCATTCTTTTTTGTGCTGTGAAGAGGAGCAGTTCCCAAAATAATAACTGTACCATATAGATTCAAAATATCTTATAAATTGAAACAAAAAACTTAACTTTGCTTTTGGCATCATTTAGATGTTGCTTTCTTTCCTAATAGTGATATATTAACTTGTTTGTACATGGAGTCATCTATTATATAGTATCAAAATTATAACTGACAAGTGTTGCAACTTGCCTTGAGTTTCAATGACTGGATACCTGCAGCCCTACAGCATCAAACAGTTACAGTCCTTTTAATAGATCTCTTTGTGATGTCTTGCTTTGAATTTCTCTGTGTTGTATTAACTTGGATATGTGTTACTGGTATTTAGATCTATGTTACTGGTATTTGAAAAAAATTGAGAAAAGACAGTTAAAGCTGATACAGACAAATCTTTGGCCCTGTCCAAAGACTGAGTGACAAGCCCCTTAGGGCTGCACTTCCATCCAAAAAAGAGGGCAAATATAGGTTTGGGAGACAAGTGTCATGTACTCCAAAGGCAGGATGCACAAATCAATTAACAGAAGAAAACAACACATGAGCTAAATGCAAGAGCATACACGAGATTTGGTCAAAAGTGGACCTAGGGTAATATTACTTCTTTCAAAGGGTTCTCAATAGTTGGAATTATCTACAAGAACTGGTGACTGGACAAATCCGAGGTACATCTAGATGGTGAAATATTAGACACAAGTTCATTGACTGCTTCTTCAGGTCTGCTTATCTACGGTAATACAAGTTATAAAATTCACCCATTATTATCACATAAGACTTTGATTGTTGAGGAACAAATCATCGTCCAATACTTTTACACTGTAGGCTTGGAAAGACTACAGTTTGATATATAGGCACTAACCTTAACAAAGAATTCATTAGTCATTCGTTTCCGTACGTTGACAATAACTGAGGATGCTTTCGATCTCCCTCAATCAAATGTATGTCAAATTCACATTTCCATAAGCTATTACTTTGAATTAACAGTAAAGAGAGTAAAATTCTCTTTTTACAAGGACAACAGTCAATCAAATGATTCACTGACTAGGTCAGAACAATACTGCTTTGGTAATGAAAACACTCAATTTCGCAACCAAACCCATCAATTCGACTATAACCCCACAAAGCATATCACTCGATCCCTAAGTGTCAACATTAACTGTCAAAAGAAACAATAGTTAAAGCTTTCTAATGATCGTATAATTTTATATAAACTGTTGTAAAACCAATCTTTTTTTTTTTTACCTTTCATGACACACGTACGAATGTTAGAATATCAGTTCTTCATCATACAGAAACACACATTATATTAATGTGCAGTACCTAACATAATTTACAGCACACTACTCGCACACAGTTGATACTAGACAACAACAATAATTTACCTATGTACCAAGGGCTTTTTCCTCCTTACAAGGGAGGTAGCTAAGTCAAAAGGCATATGCCCACTCTCACCCATTTCACTCCCATCCACCACCCTTTCCTCTTTCTCATCTCAGCTATCATGAATGATGGGTCATCCCTGTATCCGTCAACTACCCTGGATCTGAAGCAACGCAACAAAACACAGCACATCCACAGCAAGGTTGCTTCACTCGGAGACTCCCCGCCCCCTTATGCAGAAAAAAGAGAAGACGGGGAGAAATCCCTTGGATTCGTCAAAATATCATTCATACACAACCAATTCCTAACCCCCCATCCCCCTCCCTTCTTTGCATAACAGTGTCATATACACAGAGTCACTCTCCACTCACCCCTACCTCCTGCCCTCTCCCTTCTTTGTTCAACAGACATTTCTCTCTTGCTCAAAGCCCCCTTCACCCCATACATCCATCTCATCCTCGGTCATCCCTTCAAGTTCACTCCACCCACCTCTGCCTTCCACACCTCTTTTACTAATCATTCTTCACTCATTATTTCCATGTGTCTAAACCACCCCAATACTCTTTCATCACCTCTATCTGTAATTTCCTTTCCACCACCGTTCTCCTCCTCACCCCCTCCTTTCTCACTTTATCCAACCTTGTAACCCTTACATACTTCTCTGACTTTTCATCTCAAACACATTTAAACTTTCCCTCTCTCCCTCTCTTAAATTTCAGGTCTTTGCCTCATACAGTGCCGTTGGCACAATCGTCCCTTCATATAGTCTCCTCTTTGCATCCATTCCCAAATGCCTATTTCTTGTAACACATTTTTTATCCACCTCCACTCCTCCCTTTCCGGCTACATGCGACCCCAAATACCTAATGCTATTCACTTCCTCTAGCCTTTATCCTTTTAGACTTACTTCCAACTCGCTGCCATCCTCTCCCCTTGTACATCTCATCACCTTACATTTAACCACATTTACCTTCAACTTTCTCCTATCGCATACCGCAGTGTCGTCAGCAAACAACAACTGGCTCACATCCCAATTTTCTCCATTTTCTTTTAACCATCTCCAGTCCCCTGCCTATTACCCTCGCCTTTACCTCCCGCACCACCCTATCCATGTACTCATTGAACAGCTATGGCGACATGACACAGCCCTGACACAGTCCTACCTTTACCTCAAACCACTCCCTCTCTCCATTTCTCATTCTAACACAGACTCTACTACTCTCGTAAAAGCTGACTGCTTTTAACAGCTTCCCCCCAATCCCATATATCTACAAAACCTCCCATAGTGCCTTCCTGTCTATCCTGTCATAAGCCTTTTCTAAATCCACAAAGGCCCAAAATCATCCTTACCTTTTCCCAAAGCTTCCTCACATATCTGCCTTACCACAAAAATCTGATCCACGCAGCTTCTACATTTTCTAAACCCACAGTTCCTTAGCAATTACTCCCTCTGTTCCTCTTCCAATACTCTCAGTTAAAACACTCCCATACGCCTTACTATCTACATCCACAGACTGGTCCCTCTGAAATTACTACACTCACATTTGTCCCCTTTTCCTTTGTAAAGCGAAACTATATAGGCATTCTTTCAGTCCTCTGACACTCTCCCCTCCCATAGGCACACATTAAACAACCTCACTAGCCAGTCCACTATTACTGTACCTCCCTTCTTCAGACACTCCGCATGACACCCACCTGACCCAGATGCTTTACCTGCTCTTAACATTCTAATAACTACTTGCACTTCATCTTTTCTTATTTCTCCTCCAGTGCTTCTCCCAACACCGTATTTTTGCGCCTCCCATATCTACCACCAATCCCTCTAAAAATATCTATCCTTACCGCCTCCTCTTCCGTTAACACCTGTCCATCTGCGCCTTTTACTTTTTTTTTCTCTGCTTGACTAACCTCCCCTTCCTCTCTTAACTTCCTTCCTAAACATATTTTGTATTACTTTCAATTTTTTTCTGTCATACTCCTCTCCTATTTTACATCTGCTCTCCTTTTTGCTTCCTTTGCGTTTCTTCTTTTTTCTTTGTGCCTCTCATATGTTTCTTCCTACTTTGTAACCTTTCCCTAAACGTTCGCTTCTTCTCTTCTACTAATTTCTTCATTTCATCATCCCACCACTCACTACCGTTACCCTCTATACCCTACCATCTTCCTTGTTCCGCATACCACCTTTGCACACTTTGTCACTCACTCATTGAAACACCTCCATTCCTCCACTCCTACCTCAACTTTATCCTTCAGCACCTCCCACACTTCTCTTGGCTTTAATTGGTAGTCCTGCTCCTTTTCTTTCTCATTTAAACAATTTACTCTAAGCACCTGTCTACCTTCTGCCATTTCCTTTTGTATCCACCTATCACCCACTCTCAGCTTACCTTCCACCATAAAAATGACCTATATTCCTTCACTCTCCCCTAAGAACACGGACAGCCAGAACTTTTCCCATTTTTTCCTAGATACCACTACGTAGTCCATTAATGCATTACCAACTACCCTTCCATCCACCACCCTCTCCCATATGTATTTATGCTTGACCTTTTTCCTAATATATTCCACTCCCATTCACTCCCCTCCCTCCTTATCTTGGCTCCTCATGGATGACGAGTCATCCCTGCATCTCGCCCACTGCCCTGGGCCAGAAGCAGTATCACAAGACACAGCACATCCACAGCAAAGCAGCTTCATTAAAGGTCAACTGAGAAGTTTTTGGATTTCTTTATTTTTTGTTATTTCATGTACGTATAAAGATATAACTTAGAAGTGAGAACACTAAAATGCACGTTTCTAGCATTTTATAGTCTTGATTTTATTCAAATAGCATGATCTTAGAAGTACCTGAATGCAGACGAACTTTTCAATGTCGTAGTTACATTTTCCACCGCTAGGGCAACTGATGACGTAACAACTGCTGTTTACATTCTTCAACATGGCCAGCACGCAATACGAAAGTGACTTTACATCGAGTGAAGAAGATTTATCGGATTCGGATGCCCTTTCGTGTTCAAAATGTGGGTCAAGTCAAGCCTAACCATGCTTGTTAACGATTGCCGGTGACAGCGTAGATAACATAGGCCGACCTATACTCATGATCAGGGCCTTCACATGGGGGGGGGGCATAAGCCCTGGGGCGGCACATCTAGGGGACCGGCAATTCTAGTCTAGACATGTCACCCACAAGGCTGACAAAATGATTTTAACAAAAAAAGGTCAAAGGAACCCTGACTATTCTACCGTAATATACGAATTTTGCGTCAGAATGAACAGAATATGAAATATTTTCCCCTTATCCTTTCTGCAATAGGAATATTAAATACATTTCTATTATTATTTCGCAAGCCAATAGTTAAAACAGGCTATAAGGGATGGAGATGGGGAGTGGTGAAGTGGGAGGGGGAGGGGGTCAAATTGAGACCTTTGGCCCAGGGCGGCACTTAGACTTGTTAGGGTTCTGTACATGATACAGACCGATACACCTACCTTCAGGCGTTGTCTTTTTTCAATAGCAGTGCTCCTACGACGGCGTTTGCTTGCCGAACCTGGGGTCTTGTCGATGACGAAAATTGTCGGTGTTGCATCTTCTTTTAGAATGGTTTTCATTGTAATTCCTAGTGACTCGGCAATGCCAGGATCCCGAGTGTACTTTTTTCCCGAAATGTTTCGAATAGTTTTGCTTTCAGTCCAGGCTTCCATTACCATATGCACCGAATGACCCAGTCCTTTTTGCGAATAGGATCTTTCGGAAAAGAATAAAAAATAAGTTCATCCGCAGCAGAAAGTTTCGTTGAATCACTGTTGCAATTTGCGGCGCCACAATAAACCATTCTCGAACTAAATACTTGATAAAACTTTGCTCACACAGATAACTGATCAAGTTGACAGTGCAGCACGGCATTGTAAATATCACTACACATAATAATCTATCCTAATCCAGCTAATGATCTAACCACATAAATTCATCATTGGGAGAGGACACCCTCGGCCACGATCCCTTTTTTTTTTTTTTTGGACGATTTATATATATAAATTTTATATATAAGTTCTTACAACCTAATACTCAGGATTCTTACGATCACTAAGCATCTCGCTTCTAGTGTAAAAATGTGCCAAACTTCCCTATCCCATCTGTAATGATGGGGATCTAATGTAGAATGCCTAATACATATAAGGTTACTAACTACTATCACAATATTTTCCGTTATTTCCTATCGTATTTTATTAAATCACTTGAACCTACCCGTGATGATGGGGATCTAATGTAGGATGACTACCCCCTTGCATGATACCCGCCGGGTGTCCGCGATTATGTTCGTATCCCTTGACGAAGGTCCCGTCTGACACTTTGTAATGCAAGTCAAGGTTCCACTATCTCGTTTCGTGATGGAACGTTTATGTGTTAAAAATCCTAAAAATATTCCTCTTATAGAGTCCTGAACTGGAGAGTAGGAACATTTCTCCTAGATTTAAGGTTCCTAATAGATTCTTACATACGAATACATCCTCATAACGTAATGGAGGGGTGAAGTGAGAGATGTAATGTCCCCAAATGCCTACTCGCGATTAGTCACGTAGACCCTTCGGAAAAGAAAAAAACAATAAATCCCTGGCCTAACAATAAGTACTGGTAGTTTATATTCCTATTTTGTATACCTTACCTGGAATACAAATACCACCGACAGAATTCCTTCTAGGTGGCCCTACATGGGCTAGGCCTAGAATACCACCTTCAAACTTGATGTCTATAAAAAGGTAGGCTAAGCAGTAATCTTTGTGAGAACATTCTCTACTGAACACCTGTAAACAGAGAGTTCAACTGATTACAATGGCTGACATATTTGTATGAGAACCATATAAATAAATATGATTTCATTAAACATTCAATCAACGTTCCTAATCTACCTATCTATATACCAAAGGCTTCTTCCCACTTTTAAAGGAGGTAGCCAGCCAAGGCATGCACCCACCCCGACCCATCCCACTCCCATCCGTCACCCAAATGTTTCCCTTTCATTTTAGCTCCTCATGGATGAAGGGTTATCCCAGACTCCTGCCCACTGCCCTAGTCAGAGGCAAAGCAGCAAGACTAATAAGATTAGAAATTGTGTCATCATCCTCTACTAACATGTTCTCTTCCCTTTTTCATACCATTTCATCAGTTTCTTATCTAAAATTATCCAGAGAAATGGCATGGGATTAAATGGGAGAGATAAGAAAGAAAATCATATGAAGGCATAAGGCAGTGAAGAGCAAGATAGGCTTAAAGATGGGATGTGGATGACAGAAAGTGGAAGAGTTGACACACAAGAAAACAAAAGGTTCTGGTCTGGAGGAAATGGGGCAAGAATTTCTATGAAGAAAATGCTATATGAAAAGAGTAAGGTCTTGTTACAGAATGATGAGAACAGGAAAGGCTCCTGGATTGGATGGGTGTCATGCGGAGTGTCTGAAGAAGGGAGGTACAGTAATGTGAGGTTGTTTAATGTGTCTAAGGGAGAGCAGAATGCCAGAGGACTGGAGGAGTGCCTGTATAGTTTCACTTTACAAGGGAAAAGGGGACAAATGTGAGTGTAGTATTTTCAGAGGGATCGGTTTGTTGGGTGTAGTCGGGAAGGCTTATGGAAAGGTCTTGGATTTGGAGAGGAACAGAGGGAGTAATTGGTGAAGAACAGTGTGGATTTAGGAAAGGTATGGGTTGCATGGATCAAATTTTTGTGGTATGGCAAATATGTGAGAAAGCTTTGGAAAAAGGTAAGGATTTTTTTGGGGCCTTTATGGATTTGGAAAAGGCTTATAACACAGTAGACAGGAAAGCACTGTGGGAGGTTTTCCAGATATATGGGATTGGGAGAAAGCTGTTAAGAACAGTCAAGAGTTTTTATGAAAGTAGTAGAGCCTGTGTTAGAATGAGAAATGGAGAGCGAGTGGTTTGAGGTAAAGGTGAGAATGTGTCAGGGCTTTGTCATGTCGCCATGGCTGTTCAATGTGTACATGGATGGGATGGTGAAGGAGGTTACACCATGGGTAATGGGCAAGGGACTGGAGATTGTTAAAGGAAGTGAGCCAGTTGTTGTTTGCTGATGACACTGTGTTTGTGGCAGGGTCAAAGGAGGGATTAAGGGATTAGTGACAGAGTTTGAAAAGATATGCAATAAGGTAAAGTTAAAGGTAAATATGGGTAAAAGCAAGGTGATGAAATGTACAAGGGGAAAGGATGGCAGTCAGTTGGAAGTCTAAAAGGAGAGAGGCTGGAGGAAGTGGATAGCTTTAGGTATTTGGGGTTGCATGTGGCAGGAAAGGAGGGAATGGAGAAGGTATAATGTAGGTTGAGAGATTGAAAACTGTGGGACAGAGACTTGGAATTTAAGAGAGGGAGAGAGGCAGAGAGGAAATTTTTAAATGTATGTGACATGAAATGTCTGAGGGGTATGGTAGGAATTACCAGGTTGGATAGGGTGAGAAACAAGGTGAGGAGGAGAGTGGGTGTGGAAAAGGAGATGGCAGATAGGGCTGATGAAATATTATTGGGATGCTCTGGACATATGGAAAGAATGAGTAATGAAAGATTAGTAAAAGAGGTGTGGAAGCCAGAGGTGGAGGGAGGGAATTTGAGGGGACGACTGAGGACGAGATAGATGGATAGGGTGTTTTGAAGGATTCAAATTTTGTAATTATAGTATTTTATTCTAGTTATTTTTTTACTGAAGTAGAAGAGTGATGGGCTAGTGATTATAGATTTCAAATTATTTTCTGGCAGTCCCCAGTTTGATTCTCATTCTAGTAACTTTGCATAGGCTATGAAATAGGTCTATATCTATTATCTCTCCCCAGGATTCTTCCTTAGAACAAGCTGAAGTTGAAAAACTTACTCAATATACTTGGAATAGTTTCCACCCAGGTTTGAGTTTGTGATGTTAAAGCAAATCATCATCATCAAATCATATATATATATAGTCTTTCTCTGCCAAGTCATTTTGCTTAAAAAAATCTCCCCCCTTCCCCTAAGTCAAACTCAATAGATTTATTGTCATGTTTTGAAGTGGCTGAAGGAGAACAATGACTGGATTCTTTCCAACAGTGCCCCTGTCCAAACAAACAATACTTACCTATCAGTTCCGGACTTTTTGACATACATATGACAACCTTATCATTGATTAGCAAAGAGCTTTTAATATTCAGTATACCCTTTCTCCTCCTATTATCTATAAAATTAGGTAAAAACGTGTATCATCAGTCTTAGATTTACAATGAATTGCACACTTTTCAAGTGTACTTGTGAATCATCCTTTGTTTGGTGAAATATTCTAACATCAAATAGGTTAATCACTATTCATTTTCTCTTACACATTTTAAACTGTAGTTATTTTGCAAATTCACTCCAGTACATTCAGATGATCAAGGTGAAGGATATTCATATTGCAGTTGTCTACAAACAACTCAAAATTATGAACCATAATCATTTCATTATTTGTAGTGGATGCTTGAATTTTTCATGCTATCTATTATCAAAGTACAAAAAATCTGTCAATAGCTCATTCATTCTCATTTCCCCTAATTCATTTTAATGTGACTGTTAAAATCTTTACCATTTCAGTAATGATTCAGGTAACTATTTGTTTTATGTGTGTAAATCAGAATTTTTTTTCATGAAATATTTGTTTTGATTTAACTTGTGGGTATTGTTTGATTGCAGGTGAGAATTTTTGTTCCCAGTTGATAAATCACTCATTGGGTAATGTATCTTTTTGGTATATATGATTGTATTGTAATGAAATTATACTATTCTAGTTAATAAAATGTTGATGAATACCTAGTTTGAAAAATTCTTTAACTACAGTTATACTGAGGACATGAGAACCTGTTTATACACCTCTTCAGTATATATTTTTATTTCTTGAGCACAAGATGTACTACAGGTTACAAAAATTTAAAAATTTTGTGGAAGTGACTCCCTGCTCCAGTCTCAAAATGATCAACCTGTAGTCAGAATTCAATCTTCTTCTATACTATAAAACCATCGGCTGTAGGTAATCTCTTCCTTCCAGTCTATGTGGCAAGCATGAAATCTGTCAATATTCAAATGTTTCTCCATATAATTCTGCAAATTCATGAGGCGTTCATTGTTGACAGAGTAATTATCACCTGAAAAAAAGAATAAAGAGCATAAAAATAAGGTAAATAAATTACTGGGCTTACCTTTGATCAATTCAAATATCACAATGGTGCACAAATTCTTATCTTCCATATATGTTGTGCAACAAGCAAATTAAACAAATTTAATCAGAGATAATATCACTGACACTGTACTTGTTAAAACAATTGTCATAGTTTGTACATGAACACTTTAACACTATTCACTTCTGCAAAACAATATGAAAAGAGAAACTCACTTATGTACATAATCGAAGGAACAGTCACTAAAAGAACTCTTAAGGAGTCACAAGCTCCTAAATTGACAATAGCTCCCTTAAATACACGCTCCGAAAAATCATTGCGTGATAAATTGAGTAAAGTCAAGGGTATCTGGCACAAGGAGTCTATAAAATCTGCAAATAGAATGGTTTCGGCTCTCTGAAGACCACAGTTTTCCAGCTCCAACACTGCTGCCTGGAAAATTGTTAAATATTTTACAGATTACATATCCAATACTATTTAACCATAAATATGCTTATGATGACTATGGACTGTAAGCACATAAAAAATACAAGTGAAATTACTAATTCCTCAAAGCTTTGTCTGCTGTGAACAAGATATACTATGGGCTAGTTTTTCATGAATATGTTTTGTAGTACAGTTCATTTTCTTACCTTACAAAGAACTCTGCAAAGACCTGCTAATGCAGAACACTCTAAATTATTCCCAAAATTATTTTCACCGATATCCAAATGCTTCAGGGACAATTTATGATGGCTCTTGGCAATAACATGGAGATCTTCAGCCTTAATAGAGCAACCTACGAGGCGTAGATACTCCAAACCTTGAGGAAGCTTTTCCAGGACCTTCAATTTTCCTTAACAAAATTCCAATAGTTAAATATACAAGATAAATTTGAAGTAAGGCATTCTGAAATACACAAACTATATCTATCACCATGACTTACTGATCGTATCAGTATTGATCATCATCTGCATCTATATAGCTCACCTGATAGTTTAATTCCAGACAAGTTAAGCTGAGTTAGGAGACGGAACTCTTGAAGAAATTCAATGGATGATAATGCTGGATTATATTCAAGATTTAAAGCCTTTAATGTCGGTGCTAAGGGACTGAAGAACTTGGAAATGTTCGTGTCCAGTGAACACATCTCAATTTCAAGGCTTTCAACTTTCTGTAAAGATAGGAATTTGCCTATGAATCAAAATCACTAATGATTTCTTTTGTATGGGGTGACCACCTCAACCACACAAATAAATTTATTCAGTCCCTAAACTTAAACATGAAGTATCTTCTCTCATGTCAATCAATCCTTTGTGACTTCAATTCAGCTTGTTTTTTCATTCCTCCTCCCCCACTCTCATCTTTATTTTACTTTACTTCCTCCTCTCCCTGCTCTCTTCTCCATTTATCTTCACCCCCGAATTCCATGAACAACAACTCCAATTTGGCCATCATCTCACCCACGGGATCAGGGGCATAAGGGCTCTTGCAGATTTCTCTTGGATGCCCCTTTGGCCAAAGGTACAGGTGCCAGAAACAGGAAGGCAAAAATTCATCCATATCCCAATGCATGTGCCCTTGGGTTTAGGTTCCTCATATGTACCTCATACTGCCCTGGGCACAACTCTCTCCCATGGTGGCATGATTGGGGCAAGTCAGCCAACCTGATGATTTCAGTCAAAAAATAATATTTAGGTTTTTTTTGGGTCGTTTTGGCCGCTCCCTCAGATTTGGCCACAATCTCACCACAGGTCCAGGACCATGAGGTCTCCTGCAGATTTCACTTGGGCATCCCTCAGGCTAAAGGTGTGGATGCCAGTGGCAGAAAGGCAAATATCAACCCACAGATTCAAATTTGGCTGGGCCTCGCACACATGCCCTTGGGTCCAGGCTCCTCACATGTACTTCATAGTGCCCTGTGCACAATACTCTCTCTCTCTCTCTGGGGCAAGTTTGGGCCAAATCAACTGACCTGATGATTTTGATCAAAATCCATTGGTGACTGTTCTGCAAAGTGGACATCAGAGAAAATCATCTACCTATCCTCCTTTACATTTAGCAACTCCCTAAAATACTCTTCCCATCTTCCTCTTTCTGCCATCTCTTCCATTATTATCTCTCCACGCACCTTTAACCTTTTCTTCTCTACTTGATTCGCCTCCTCTTCCTCTCTTAATTTCTTTCCAAAACACGTTTTTATTACTTTCAAAATTTTCTGTCATACTCTTACCCCATTTCACATCTGCTCTCCTCTATCTTATGCTTTACTTCTCTTCTCTTTTCTTTGTACCTCTCATGTGATTCTCTCATCCTATTTTGTAACCAATCAGTGAAAACTCACTTCTTCTCTTCTATAACCTTCTTTGCTTCATCACTCCACCACTCACTACTCTTCCTTCTATTTCTTCCCGTCCTCCTTGTTCCACACATCATTTCTGCACACCTTGTGACTCCCTCCCTTAACCATCTCCATTCCTCCTCCACTTCTAGTTCTACTATATCTTCACTCCCTCCCACTCCTCTCTCAGCTTTTTCTTGTACTCCTCATTTTCTTTCTCATCTAAGCATTTTACTCTAGAAACTTCCCCACCTTCTGTCCTTTTCCTCTTTCACCATCTATCCTCCACTCTCAACTTACCTTCCACCAAAAACTGATCTGATATTTCCCCACTCTCTCCCCTTAGAACATGTACATCCTAAACTCTTTTTAATTTTCTCCTGGTTACCACTATATAGTCCATTAAAACCCTATCCACCTCCTTCCATCCACCACCCTCTCCCATGTGTACTTATGCTTGACTTTCTTCCTAAACATTGTATTTGCTACCATCAACTCTCTACATCTCCATCTTCTCTCCACTATGATTTTTCCTTGGAACTCCACACTTTCCAACCAGTCTGTCTACTGGTTCATCTCCTACCAAGCAATAAGATCTCCCAAAACCACTACAGTGACATTTCTTCCAAAAACCTCTATGCACATATTTAAATCTATCCAAAATGCCTTCCTTTCCTCTACACTCTTCTCACCACCAGGCCCATATGCACTTACAAAAACCCACATCTCCCTTCCCAGTTTCACCTTTGTCCACATTAACCTTGAAGAAACCTCTTTCCACTCTACTACATGCTTACCTAGCTCTTCACTTACTAGTATAGCCACACTTCTCTCCCCTGTCCTCTCTTCACTCCTGAATGAGTAGGGAGGGTTGCTGTGTAAGTGAAGCAGCCCTGCTGTGAATGTACTGTCTTGCTCCTTTGCTTCTGACCCAGGTAGAAGGCAAGAGACAAGGATGACAGACAGAGTGAGAAATGAGGAGAGGAGGAGAGAAGGGGTGGAAAGGGACCTGGCATATAGGGCTGATGAAAGATTATTGGGAAGGTTTGGGCACATGGATAGAATGAGTGAAGGAAGATTAACAAAACAAGTGTGGAAAATAGAGGTGGATGGAGTGAACTTGAGGGGATGACTGAGGATGAGATGGATGGATGGGGTGAAAGCAGCTCTGAGCAAGAGCAGGGAATGGAGAAAGCAGGGTATAGGGGTGAGTGGAGAATGGTTGCATATAGATATTTTGATGCAGCCTTATGGGCTGGCTGGCTATCTGGCTTCATTTCCTGCATGAGTGAAAGAGTAGGGACAGTCACTGTGTAAGTGAAGCAGCCATGCTGTGTATGTACTCTCTTGCTGCAATGCTTCTGACCCAGATAGAGGATAGGAGACAAGGATGACACTTCATCGATGAGGAGCTAAGATGAGAGGGAAACATATGGGTGGCAGATGGGAGTGGAATGGGTGCATGCCTTGACTGGCTACCTCCCTTATAAGTGGAAGGTGCCCTTGGTATAGAGATATATTATTAATAATATTCATTATTATGTTACTCAAATTCACACTCACATTTTTGGCAAGATGATGAAGAATTACACAGATCTGTTTCTGTGGTATGGATGAACAATGCACACTGCGGAAATTAATTACAAGTCCTGCTCCATGGTGGGTACTAAGTTCACAGATCACACACAAATGCTTGAATGAGTTATCCCCCTTTTCTGTAACTTTTGCATCTATAATTGCAATGACTGTAAAAGAAATATATTTGTAAGTATGTATATACTAACAGCCCTTCATTGATGGATGAATGAAACAAATATTTGGCCCTGGGACCCAGTGCTTCACCCAGAAAAACATGGAGATATGAATGAAGCAATAAATAATTGCATCTGGATGAGCAATATACATTTTTAGAACAGACAGAAAGACATTCACATTTGTAAAAACTCAAAGGAAACTCAAATATCTAAAATCAATAAAATATGTGCTTAGACACCCATCTGTATTCCTAAAATGAGATCCATGAGGGCTTTTATATGGGGAAGCTCATGTAACTGAAGGCAATAAATCATGAGCTAAAACACCCAGCTATAATTCCTGTTAAGCCCATAAGGGTTCCCAGGGTTTCCACAATGGGAACCACTCTTGTTCTCCATAAAGAATGTTGCCTCGAACTTCATCAATTGGCAGCTCACAGCCCCACAGCAACTGGCAATGGCACTCAAACCCTACCACAGATTTCTCTGTGAAGAACTACTGGACTGCTGTCTGTGTTGAATTAGAGCAAGGCCGTCTCCATGCAAGGAATGTAGATCCCCTTTTAACTCCTACTTTACCTCCATTTTACTACTTTAAATATCTCCTTTTATCACCTGGAATAGATGCACTGGTTAGTGTTGTCAAAGTACTAAAAAGGCTATTACAAAATTGAATTACAATAGAAGTTGAACAAATCTTATTTCCCTTACCTTGGTCCCTGTCATCTGCATTGGGTTTATAATTGATTTCCACTGCTCTTTTTACATTTGACAACATCAGAATCCCATCTGTCTGAGGGTAGAAACCTGACAGATCTAGTTTCTTTAGATGGCTTCTTGATCTTTGAGTAATTAGCATTCTGAGAGTATTTAAATGAATATTTTAGATATAAATTCTTACAGGTGCTATGTATTCTTTTCATGGTGCAACTAACTTTTGGTACAAATGAACATGATATTCATTGTAAAATAGAAACAATCTTACCTCTCATTTATAAATGATGTAGCCACATACTTGGCTAAGTCATCAAAAGTACCATACAATTTGATTATTATGTCATGAATTGAAATTACTTTTTTGTTGCTTCTAACTTTCCTAAATTGAGATGGTATGTGGTTTTCAAGAATAAGTTCCTCATATGGCCATAATTCAACCAAAGGAATAACAGATATTGGTAGGTTTTCTGGCATTCCTGAAAACAATATAAGACATCTCAATATTTTTTGTATTGACAAATCTTTTCACAATACAAAAGCCTCTTCTCTTCTAAATACATTGGTATTTTGTAAAGATTGCCCCCAGGCAAGTTTGAAATTAGTCACAAACTGTGCACATAAGGAAATAAAAACTTTGGTTGCTTACAACACATTGCAAAAATCATCACTAACAGTGGTGTCAATTGAAGGTATGTCCATTTGTTGTTATTATTACATCTGTGAGAAATTTCCACTTTTCCTCATCCCTACTATTGGGTGCTGTGTTATGGCTGATAAATTTCATTTAATTACAATTAGCCCATTCTATAACATTAATATCCTTATATAGCTTACTATCTGGATTGTTCAGACACTTGAGTGCCACTGTTTTCAGAAGAGCAGGAAATAAGGGAGGAGGTGTATGGGGTAAATATCTTGTGGAGGTATCTTTGTCTTCAAGAATACGACATGCGGACAGGTATTCTAGTCGTAGTAAATCATGTTTCATTGGATCATTCTGCAAAAGATAAACATGATTAATTGTTAGTACTTTCCTCACCACTACTACTATGACTACTAATAACAATAATATATACAGATATGAAATGGCACTTTACTCCTAATAAGGGGGTAGCCAGTCATGGCATGCACCCACCCTTCACCCATTTGTTGTTCCTTTTATCTTAGTTCCCCACCCACTGCTCTGATCAGAAGTAGCATAGCAAGGTGCATCCTTCTGTTTGTACTTTATTCACACACTGAGACTCACGACTGCCCTTCTCACACTTAGTTTTTTCTGGCTCTCATGAGAACTTTTCAGTCCCTAGGTATTTTATTTCTACTGTTTAATTCTCTTTTACTAGGAATATGTTTTTTGCACAAGTTTTCACACTTGTGCATGGAAGACACTAGCATTTCTTCAACAGTTTCGCAATCACTCATCTTAGTCCAGTCAGCCCTTTCTAAATCTTCATTGAGTGACAACCAGTTTGCTCTCTCACTGAAACAATTAAGTTTTTCAGATTCTTTTCTGGGTGGGTAATTTTGCTTTCCTTTGTGTTGATTTTGCTAGTTGGTATATACTTCAATTAAATTATGGTCCAACACAATTGTTTTACTGATGTACACACTATGTATTAGTTCACAGTTGTTGAAAAAAAAATAAGGCCTAACACATTGTTCATTTGCGTTGGCTCCCTAATGACCTGTTCTAAATGGTTATCAGTGAGTCCAATTATTTCTTTGGCATGGGCTTGGTCACTGACTATTCCTCTACTTATACACCTAGAGGGCCATCTGATTATGGGCAGATTAAGATATCCATACATAATAATTTTGATAAATTTTTAGAAGTGCGCACTTATGCAATACAGCAATAGAAAATTAAATAATTATTTTGTAAATTATAATACATCAATGTGATATACTTTTTTATGGAATTCAGTAACAGAAAAAGTTGCTAAAAGAATTACACTAATGAACAAAGTCATGATGACTGCTTGAGATGTCATCTTTGTTTTGATAGATACGGAGGTTGAATAAATTAAATTATGATAAATTCATCTAACCTAAACTGTGTTTAGCGATGACATGCCTATAATTCTAGAGGTCACCAGGGTCGTGGATGGCCAGTTTTGGTATCCGATCGGACTGTGGGGAGTAGAGGAGTTTCATAGCTTAAAGAGTATTATGAAGGTCAACTCCATAGCACTGTTTCAAAACTATGTAGTGTGATGACATCACTTGGAGTAGGAGAATACCTGGTACACAACTTCAATGCCATCATCAAACTGACATTGTCATTGACGGGACTGGACAAATGACAATATGGCGTGTTGAACATATCAATGCAGCTCCCTTATGTAGTGTATTTGCTATTGCAATTTTTTTTTTATTACTGATTTCTGCCAAGAAAACATATACTAAGTTGATATATTATAATTTACAAAATGAATATTTAATTTTCTATTGCTATATCATGTAGGTGTACACTTCTAAAAAAATATAATTATTTTTGCTTCAGTTTCTTCTAGGTTTTCAGATACTTTTGCTACTAAATTAAAGAACTCTTCACTGTCATTGTTTGGTGGTCAGTAAACTGTCACTATCAACATGATTGAAACCACTGAAATCCTTCAGTGGAAATGAGGTGTGCATGTTCCTAATGCTAAAAAGAACTAGAGGTACTTGTACAAAGGTATAATGGGCAAGTTTGTACAATGGACCTAGATCAAGCTCCATACGTTTAACCCTCTCATGACATGACTGTCACTGATACAATCAATGTCATACATACTACATACAGCATCTCCACGGTAAGGTCCAACAGCCACGGCTGATATACTCATCTATTTGATAGGTCCATCTCCGCCATTAAAAGCAACCCAATAACATTCCCAGACTATCAATTAATCTATAACATAACTAGGATGTTTGAAGGAGCAGACTGCACAGATGACAGATGTGGAGTCTCTACCTTTATGGCCTGCAGTTCTTTCCCCTGATCTTCCACGTCTATAAGCCCCTCTGTCTTGGGTACAACATGATCTAGAATATGAAAAAGGCACTTCTGAAGCATTGTGACGAGATGCCATTAAATGAGCTCAGAATAAGAGACGATTTTTCAGTCTCTACAGTCAAAACACTAAATATTGTTGTGTGTGTTTTTCGACAATTTATGAAGAACTGCTAGGTTAATGGCTCAAATACCGCTAGATTATTTTCTAAACTAGCTAGATATCTCTAGTAAATGTATGCGATGGTCAATAAATGGGTTAGTGTAATGAATGTAATAAATATTAGGTAGTTATAGGGTTTCGGGCTTTCACCAGTTTCACTTTTTATCTTTTCAGATATTATTTTGTCTGAGAATGTATTGAATAACAGATCAACATCGAAAACATATAATAGTAGTGTTATTGAATTCTAAAACATATAAATACCAAAGGCTTCTCCCCTCTGTTAAAGGGAGATAGCTAAGTCAAAGGCATGAACCCACTCCCACCAATTCCAGTCCCATCCGCCACTATTGTTTCCCTCTCATCTTAGCTCCTTGTGGATGAAGGGTAATTGTTCTTGTCCATTGCCCAAGTAGGAAGGAATGCAGCAAGATACAGCACTTACACGGCGACCACCTACCGGGGCGAAATTCTTTTGGAATGCGTCAAAATATTATTCATACACAGACATCCTCCACTCAATATCCTTGCTCAACAGACATTCCCATCTTGCTCAAAGTCCATTTCACCCCATCCATCCATCTCGTCTTCGGTCGTACCCACAAATTCATTCCATTCACTTCTATTTTTCCATACCTTTTTTTTTGGTAATCTTTCTTCAGTCATTCTGTCCATGTGTCCAAAGCATCCCAATAATCTTTCATCAACACCTATCTGTTTGATTTTCATTTATTATTAGTTATGTGTCAATTTATTATCATTTACTGTTTACCTGTTTGTTTGTTATTCAACTATACCTATGTATTTATTTATGTATTTTGTTTGTTGCATACATTATTATATATTTTTTTTATAATTATTATTTTACTATTATTATGATTTTTTTCGCATCCGACCTAGATATGGACCAAAAGGTCTCCTGTCGGCATGCTCCGCCTTTGTAATCCTTTGTAATCTCCCTTTCCACCTCTGTTCTCCTCCTCACCTCATTTCTCAATCTACCCAACCTTGTAGCCCCTGCCATACTTCTCAGACATTTCATCTTAAACACATTTAAACTCCCCGTCTCTCTTAAATTCTAACTTTACGTCCCATATAGTGTCTGACGCAAATTCCTGGACAGTGGAAGAAGGTGGTAGATGAGGTGGTGTGGGTAACACGTACCTTAAGTGATTGATGAAGGGAGGGGGAAGATAGCTGCAGTTGGGGAACCGAAGTCCAGGCGATTTGTATCACATCTCGGGACCACTCGCCTTCCCTCCAAGGCAAGCGTGAGAGTAAATCAAAGAGGGGGGAGGGGTATGATGGGACAACTCATTAAGTGAACCGTCCTAGGCTAATGAAACCCAGAACTCCTATTGTGAGTTTTAATGAATTAAATAATTAAACACTAGAAATATGCTACTTGACATTAAATAAGGGTTTTAACAGTTGGCTTTCATACATACATCCTATCTATTCCCTGCGCGCGTTCCTAGCTTATGAAATTGTTAAATTATTTGTACTTAATATGTGTCTTGCTTGTGGAGACGTCTTCAATTAGCGTGGTCTCCTGCTGAGCTCCGACCGGCGCTGCTCCGCATTTGGTGGGGGCGGGGGGTGACGGCCTGGGCGGGCGCTGTGATGGGCTTGCAAGTCACTTCACCGACGTAGTCCCGGTCAATCGCACTGCACTATTAGAGTTCTTGAGTGAGGGGGTTTGTACCCAAATAATCGACACTCGATTGGCTCTCAAGGATGAAAATCCCCAACAGTCACATGAGGGAGGAAAGGACACGATTGGACTTCCGAGAACGAGCGGTCCGACCTCCTTTGATGAACTCGATGCTTAGACTGCCCTGTGTCCTGCGGGAGGTCAGGTCAAAATGCCCGCTAGCCGGCTTCCGACGTTGCCAATAGTTCTACGTTCCCGCCACTAGTGTTGAAGGGTACTACGAATAATGTTCATGTGGGAGGTGACACAGTTCCAATTGTTCCATGAGGTAGACACTGTTCACGAGCGTGTTAGATACAATCCTAATTATTCTAATTGCCTAGCTTAAAACAAATATGTGGCAGCGCGCAGGGGGGGGAGGGGGTGTGTTTGGACGCTTTGTTTGGGCGCGAAAACCGTTGAGCTTGGCTATGGGAACACGAATCTAAAGGGGGTGGGGGTGTTTCTAGATAATTAGAAGTCTCTCCCTTCGTTAAGGCACTTTAATTGATTGCCAAAATGGCACAACAGTTGAAGAGGATAAGGAGAAGGTGAAAGGACAGGATGTAGCTACTAGAAGTCTTAAGGACTCTGGTAATTCCCCCGAGTATAGGGAATGAAGGGCCGAAGCGGTGAGAAATCAGACGAGAAAATGGGAAGGGGAGGCAGCGAGCCGGGTGTCACAATTTCAAAAATTGTGACAGTGTCGTTGGCATGATCGCCCCTTCATATAATCTTTTTGCATCCATTCACAGATGCCTATTTCCCATGACGCTTTTTAATCCCCAAGACATTTACTTGCTTTTCTCGATCTATAGTTTACCCCCACTGTAATGCTAGGATTGTATATATATATATATATATATATATATATATATATATATATATATATATATATATATATATATATATATATATATATATATATATATGGAGGTGAGGTGGCAAAATGAAACGTTAAGGCTAGAGTATGGAGCTTTATTCAGAACCAGACGTTTCGACCTCTTGGGCCTTCCTCAGTGGACTGAATACAGAATAAGAATCAAAGTCCGTCAACAGCTTACATGGTGATCTGACGACCCTGCGTGACCTCATCCCGGTCTCGTTGTCCCCCCCACACTCGCCGACCGCCCTATATATAAATATATATATATATATATATATATATATATATATATATATATATATATATATATGTGTGTGTGTGTGTGTGTGTGTGTGTATGTATTCCAACTGTCTGAAGGTTTGTTTCAGTCCCGGGAGAGACTTGAGGATGAGGTGGAGCGAAAGAGAGGCCTCCATCGTGGGTGTAATAATGTCTAAACAGAAATGTAGTAGCACATTTGTAAATAACACACAAGAAACCCACAGTCAGAGAAAATAAACTTCGAATGAAAGAAGATTCTATATTTCGGCTACCAACTGTAGCCCTCTTCAGGAAAGTACATCTATTTCTGTCGCCAATAATTCAAATCTATTTCTAACTTGCAGTTGAAATTCTGGTTTTATATTCTCATTCTTCTATGTTTTCCAATCCCTCCTCGCCAGAACAATATTTCTTTCTATTAGTCTCAACTTAACTCTTTTCACAACTAGGCCCATATTCGCTTACAAAAACTCACATCCGCCATCTCAGTTTCACCTTCATTCACACTAACCTTAAAGATACTTCTTTCCACTCTACCACACGCTTTCCTATCTCCTTACCAGCAGAGCCACTCCTCCCCCACCTCGCCCCTTCCTCACTCCCGACACCCTCCCCACCACACTTGCAAACACAAAATCAACCTTCCCTTTCAACTTAGTTTCACTTAAGACTAACACATCTATCTTCCATTTAACAAAAATGTTGTCTATCTCTTCTGTTTTACTCTCATCTGTAACACAACCGCACACATCTAATGACCTAAATCTCAGGGTTCTGGCTGAAAATCTCCCAGACCCTCCTATGCCTTGACTTCTTGTATATTTTTACAGAGAGCAGGATACCTAGTCCCATCACTCCGTCCCACTTTTCCGCCTTTTACGACTCTCATAGGAAGTATGGTAGCAGAATTCTTTCCTCTCCTTACAACAGGGGACAGAGGCGAAAAAAGGTATACTTAAAGAAGTGGTATAGGACAATTTCAATACCTCAGTACGTGAAATGAATGAAACTAATACGTCACTGGCCATTTATTATCGAAAGGTAATGACATCCATTTATTGATTTATTTTTGTTGTTAATATGTAGCGTCATTCATTAGTGTTGTGAATCTTCATTTGCCATAGATAAATCTTTCATGTTTTGTATAGTAGTATTTTATATATTGTATGCTCCTTTTGAACATTATTGGCCCTGGTTTTGCCCTTTTGAAGAATAACGGTCCCATGTAAGAAAATAAGGTTATTTTGGGTTATGTTTGGTTAGGTTAGCTTAAGTTAGGTTTGGTTAGGTTAGGTTTGGTTGGGTTAGGTTTGGTTAGGTTAGGTTCGGTAAACCTTTTGAAAAATAGGGGCCCCATTTTTACTCTTTTGAAGAATAGGGACCCCAAATTAAAATATGACCCTATTCTTCAAAAGCTATGGTATTTTTGTGCAATACTATTTGTGCTGTGATAGTTTGTCATTAGTTTGTAAATGGTCCTTCGAACCCAATTCGAGCACCACGTCAGCATAGATAACCAGCTTAGAGCCTGCTTTATTTTTCCTGCCTATCACTTCACACTGATAACACCTCACCAACTGAATAGAGTGTTTGGATAAGTTCCTTTGTTATGCTTGTGAAACATTGTGCATTATCGAAGTTCATTGTCAACCTGTCTTATGATAATAAATACTATGCGAATGGTCAGTAGAGACGACCATGCTGTAATCGGTAAGCATGCCTGCCCGGACAGTGGGAGGTTCTGAATTCAATTCCCGGGCGGAGCCAGCTTTTTCAGTGACGCTCCCTATCACACATGGGGCAGTGAGTAGGATCCCAGCAGCGGTGCACATTCTCGGACTGGCAGAGGCCCAGGGAAGGGAGATGTGCAAGCGGCCTCTAGAGGGGACCGTGATGTGATCAGTAAGCACACCTGTCTGGACAGTAGGAGGTCTTGGGTTCCATTTGTCAGTAATATTAAGCTCCCTCAATAATAAATAAGAATGATAGCGAGTTCTTTTTTCTTTCCCCCTTCTGAAAAATATTATGGCAGTTGTTTTGAGATAACTCTGCACATCCCCATAACTTGTATGTCTTGGACTATATGGATGGCGAGGTAATAGGAAAAAGTGTGTTCCTTTCTGTGACTACAAGTAGTCCATGTGTATGAATTAGTTGAATATTCATAAAAACTTATTTTTATTGCAATAATTCTGTTCTTGCAGTAATGTGATGTGACCTATTAATTCGCCTTCAAATCACACAGGTCATAAATGGAAACAAATATCTAATCAGGTCGAAACCTTGGATTGTTGACATAACAGTACTTGTTGTTGTATACAATAGTTGGTGGGAGCAATGTAGCCTGAAAGTGGTGCGCTGATGTATTTGTTCAAATATATTATATTTTTGCGCTTTCGTGCATTTCATTTAGTACAATTTATGAATGTTGAGCTTGAATAGCATACATATGAGACCATAGAGGAGCTTACAAAGAATATAACTAATGTACATTTAAGTAAAGTCACTCAGTTATCTTATTTGTTAGTTCACTCAGAAGGCAGAATTCATCCCATATTTTGAAATGTATAACAAAATATGAGACTTCGTTTCATTTGCACATAATAATTCACACATTTTGCAGTGTCATCCGTATTAGTATGAAAAAAACATAAGTTTTGCATATTTTTGAGAAATACTTGAATAAGAGCTTTACTATGGTTGCTTACCCTGTGACAATAACCACCATATGTCAACGGTAAGTATTGGGATGACGAAATCATTCTCCTTATCCCACTATCTGTGTGGAGGTGCAGTTCCTATGAACTAAATTTAGAAGTACGTCAGTTTATTTCCCAAAGTAACAGATCTACAGCCAGATAGGATCATCATCTATTGGCAGTAAGGACTTATCTTCCACGCATCAAGAAAGCTGGACGGTGAGAAGGCGATCTGTCCACTCGGGGTGGTCATGTCATCGCCAGTAACATCATTGTAGGTGCCGAGAAGGCCGGCGAGACGGTTCTTGTAGAAAACACCCAGTTCTACGACGACATCCCGCGACCGGATTTTGTTTACAGACACCGTTAGCCAAGGCATCTCCACCACCACTTGCCAAGGCCAGTCCTTCACAGCGACATACCCGTTACAGATATTGCCCGTGCTGACTGGGTGACCATTGGCGCTCACCTGCGTACTCTCATCGATCTGGACGCTGCACGTCCTGTTCATCGTCGTCATAGCTACCTGGGACCATTCACCTTCGTCGAATTCGATGACAATGTAGTCGTTCTTGTCTGTCGCTAGAACGTATTGGCAATTGGAAGGTCTTACATGCAGAGTAAGCCCGTCGAAGGTTCGAAGCACGCCGGAGCCACCTAAAGAGGCCTGCACCGACCCCCACGGCACATACAACTTCGGAACAAAGAAACCCAGCTCGGATATGAAGTTTCTTAACGAGGGAAGAGCATCGGAGACATTGAAACCAGAGGGCACCTGGAGAATGGAGTGCACAGGTCGGACCATTGGGATCGGAAAGCTAAGTTTTCCTTGGTCGGGATTTGCAGAAAATTCTGTTACTGCCTCGACGATGTACTGGACATAACTGTCGATCTCTTCAGTTGTCAGACCTTCAGCCCACTATAAAGAAATAGAAGAACCTTCGCTTTATTTGCAGCCCAGCTAGAAAAAAAAAAGTGATATTCTACTTGGTCCTGTAGGCACAACATCTTTCTTAGTATATGTCAGGGAGCATTACCATATATCGAAGATCATCAGGTAGTAACTTTTCTTGCATCCAGTAGCTCTGGATTCTCAGAATCTGCCATATTTCCTCAGCATAATCAGGAATATTTTTCTGCAAAGCCTTCGTGGTTTCTGCCGGGGAAAATAATAAATCGCTGATGTATAACACTACGGGAAAGATGATCAAGACCATTGTAATGATCTGTTGCGGAATATGGGTGACTAGAGCTTAAATGGTAATGCACGATAACTACTCGAGAAGTTTGAGGGGAAAATTACTCCATTGAATTATCTGGAAGGAAAAGGTGGTGGTGAGGTGAGAGGCCTACGCCAGGAGGCGCGTAGCAGCGGCTGAATCCATTACCTTTGTCCTGTGCACTTGGACTGGGAATCGGAGAGAAGTACGGGGAAGGAAAACAGGTTTATGAATTCTGCTCATAGACACATGCAAAGGAATGATAACTTCAATTCTTATAACAAACACACAACCATGACATCATATTTCATACCTTTATACATAATTTGTCCAATGTTTGCAATTTCTTTGGCGGTCTTCAAAGTAAGCTTCCTGTAAATCTGCATAAAACTATTGCAGATTTCAGTGAAGGATTCAACTTTAGATCGAGACGATTCATAGACTACATTTGAATCATAGAGCTTCCTCAGAACTAGAATGAGGCTGTCCTCATTCAGTTCAGCTGTTATCTTTCGCCAGTCCTCATGGATGGAATCAAATAGATCATCCAGTCCTAAGCTCTTAGTCCTAGTTTCGATAGTTTTGCGAACAGATGCAGGAATTAAAGAAGCTCTTCTCCACGTGCTAGCTACTTCCACAAGTTTCCTCTAAAATGGAAAACCTAGTAAGTCAGTGATCCCTCATAATAATGCACATTATTGTCATCTACACGCCATGCAAAACCATCTTTATCCTTACCTTGAGATATGCAACTTCTGCCTCCTGGTAGGTAAGTGTGACTTTATTCAGATAGGGAGATCTTAGGTTCAACTGAACGCCTGCAATGGGTTCAGCTTTGTTCTCATGAACGTCTTCCTTGAGCACAACCAGAGCAGCCTCACGTGGGTTTCGAACTCCTGCATGCACGTGATAGAGCATTTCCGATCCCTTGTCAGCAAGTCCTCCGGAGTTTACTCCGACGAAGAGCGGTGAGCACAAAAGGACACCGAGATGCCGACATCCTGAAGGGGAGAAGATGTGGTTTTCTGCCTGGTAGCCGTGGCATTCGGTCGTCTCCTCCTGGTTAATGACGGAAGAAACATCAATCTTGGATTGTGGATTCCTCATCAGAGCTGTGGCTACTACCTTACCTGGATGGCTCTCGTCCCACTTAACGTCGATCTCACCGGCGGGGTTTGAGTGTTGGTTTTTGTAAGTTATGTTTAAACTCTTAAGTTCCTGAGTTGTGGTGAAGTGAATATCGACAGATGGTGAATTCTCCACGATCTGTAAATAAAAATATACAATAGTAGCAGCCGTTTTTGGTGTCGTTTTTAATTGTCAATACACAACAAATGAAAATATGTATATGTCTTTATTTCATGATGCTTACCTGAGACTTGACTATTGCATTTGCCCAGTAGCTTGCCTCTGATTCTTTGGTAATCGATATGCTGATTTTAGTCTTGTCTTCTTCCTTCTGATAAACGTCCACATCAACGCTGGTCAGCGAAGCTTGTTTAACATGGCTCATTCTTATTACAATTGGTTTACTCATCTGAGGGCCAAGGAGGCTCCATCTCAGCTCCTTGACATTTTCACTTCCCATCGCCATCGGGCTTCGGTATTGGATCTCATAAACACGGTTTGGTTTTCCCTCAAAGTTCGTCCAGAACTTCACCGTGTACACGGGGAACTGAGGAATCATATGAGCTTCCAAAGTGCGGAAGGGCGTGTTTATCCTTGCTACCCAGGTGTTGGTCATGCTATGGCGATGCACCAGCAACTTTCTTTCACTTGTTCTGTTGTGGAAGACATCACTTAGATGGAATTCCATAGAGGGATCACTAGACTTTTTAGCTAAAAGGAAAACAGAAGAAAGGGGTTCACCCGGAAGTTGTGCATCTACGTTTACACTCCCGGTGCAATTCCACCACGGGGTAGCAAATTCTAATTTTCCATTGCTCGAGATTTGGTTATCGTTACTGATGCCACTGAAGCTCATCTCCCACTTCTGTTGTTTCATGACTGTGAACAATGAAATTGACGTAGGACCAAGACCCCATCGTTTTGACTCTGCCTATGAAAAAAAATACAACAATGAATATATAATCACTAATAAAATTCTAACAGGAAATATCGATACACCGAAATGTGTCAAAGAGGTTTTGAAATCTTACCCTAATCTCGAGTTTCCGGGTAACGTTTGTTTTTTCATGGTGAGTAACGGTTTTACCGGCCACTGCAAGTAAATCGGATAACTTAAGACTTGCGTGACGGGTCACTACATAGTCGTTGGGATTTCTCTTGAGCCGTTGGTATCCTTCTAATGCGTACAGTTGTTTGTCAAAGGTCCGGAGATAGTAAACCCAGTCACTTTTAGTCTGTCCGGGTTCGTATTTTCCCAAAATGTTTAGAGTTTTCTTAGTCGGAGACTTCACTTGAATATCAAGGACGTTTTCTTTGTTCTTAGCGTCAGTGATTATGGAGGGCAATACTACTTTAACGGTGTATGGGTACTTCTTCCTACCCGCCAACAAATAGCCTCTGAAAGTAGCTAGTATTAACATGAAAATGTACTTATAATTCTATTGTCAGTTGTGTAGTGAAGGCATCTAGTATGTGGTAGAGAAACTGAACGAGTTTTTTTGGGAGGTGTTTGCTTACCTGGCGGAAGCTCCATACTGTTCTGGATTCATGATGTATTCGAGTTTGGCCATGTAGTTCTTGGTGCCTTTGGGTCCTATCCGGCCCATGACGCCTAGGTTCATGGTGAGCACCTTACTCAGCAGAATGTCAAGGTCAGCTCTGATATAGGGAGGCACCTGGAGGTCTGCTGTGATCTTGGTGTCAGTTTTACTAAAGGAAGCTCCAAATAAGTTACTGATTTTGTTTCTTATGTGAATTTTACCCATAACATCATCATTATCAACAAAGAATCGCAATTCAGAGGATATTTTGTAGGGTCCGTTGGAAAAGCCATCGATTTGGAAGACGGAGGAGCATGTGACGTTGTTTAAATACCAGAGATAACTGAGGACACCTTCCACCGTCACGACGCTACGGCCGTGCTGAAACCTGGACAAGATGTTGAGCCTGTCCATGTCCTCGGGCATCGTCATGTAAACGTCATAGGAAACTTTGTCAAACAACATCGGTACGTCCAACTGTAATCATAAAGAAAGGTCCAGAAAAAGATCTAAACCAAATGAATATCAAAACAGCAAGACTGAGGTGCGCTACCGCAAAGATGTACTAGAAATCTTACCTGGTGTTTGAGTCTTAATTCTTCTTTTTTGAAGCTGGACGTAAACTTCGAGAATACAACGAGGTAGCCGTTGGGCTTCGTGCTGAACTCATGACTGAACTCAAAATTAGTACTGGATTTGATATCACTTTTCGTGGAAGTGCTCAGATTCAAACTTGGGATTTTCATAGCGGTATCAAGACGATGAAGTGAGGTAGGAATGATCATCTGGTAATCGTTGACTTTGAATGGTAGGAGGTCCACACTCACTGTAAGAATGCACATATTCTTGTAAAAAAGAATGTGATATGCGAGTCTATTCTGTGAATAAAACAATACATGTCTCGTTTGAAACATGAAAATGAATAAAACTTAGTAATAGTTTTGAAGCAAATGGTGGACTTCTGTAGTATACTTAGATTAAGTGGGGGGGGGTCTCTCATGGGAATTTCCAGTTACCCTCTTTTTCCCAAAACGGTGATGGGCCTCTTTTTTCTTTTTTTTTCTTCTTCTTTTAAAATGATTTCCTGAACGAGTAGCCTACCCTGCATGGACTGTTGTGGGGGCCTCAGATCAGATGGCCGATCAGAAAGCCAAACCCGCTTAATCCGCCTCTTCATGTATCTTGCATCATCCTTGAAGGACATCCCACAGTATAGTCATGGTCGAAAAGATGCACTTTTAGGAACACCTGAAAGGAGTTGGCACACATATCTAGCTCACGAGTGCCCTAAATTGTCCCTCTTTGGATTTTTAGATCAGGTGATATCCCAAGGAGTTGAATTACACGTTTTACAGATATACTGTGGTAAGACAGATATGTGAGAAAGCTATAGGAAAGGGGAAGGATGTTTTTTGGGCTTTTATGGATCTGGAAAAGGCTTATGACAGGGTAGACAGGAAGGCACTGTGGGAGGTTTTGCGGATATACGGGATAGGAGGAAAGCTTCTAGGAGCTGTCAAGAGTTTTTACGAGAGTAGTAGAGCATGTGTCAGGATTACAAATGGAGAGAGTGAGTGGTTCGAGGTAAAGGTGGGACTTCGTCAAGGATGCGTTATGTCTCCCTGGCTGTTCAATTTATACATGGATGGGGTGGTGCAAGAGGTAAATGCAAGGGTGGTGGGTCAGGGATTGGAGATGGTTAAAGAAAATGGAGAGAAGTGGGAGATGAGCCAGCTGTTGTTTGCAGACGACACTGCGCTTGTGGCAGGATCGGAGGAGGGATTGAGGAAGTTGGTGACAGAGTTCGGGAGAATGTGTGAAAGAAGAAAGCTGAAGATAAATGTGGGTAAAAGTAAGGTGATGAGATGTACAAGGGGGTAAAAGTGGCAGCAGACTGGAAGTGAGCATTAAGGGAGAGCAACTGGAGGGAGTGGATAGTTTTAGATACTTGGGTGCAAATGTGGCAGGGAAAGGTGGAGTAGAGGTGGAGGTAGAATGTAGATTGAGAGAAGCGAGTAAATGCCTTGGTGGATTAAAAGTGTAAAGAGGAATAGACATTTGGGAATGGATGCTAAGAGGAGACTGTATGAAGGAGTGATTGTGCCAACAGCACTGTATGGGGCAGAAACATGGAACATAAGAGAGGAAGAGAGAGGAAGTTTGAATGTGTTTGAGATGAGGTGTATGAGAAGTATGATAGGGGTTACTAGGCTAGATAGAGTGAGAAATGAGGAGGTGAGGAGGAGAACAGGGGTGGAAAGGGAGTTGGGAGATAGGGTTGATGAAAGAGTATTGGGATGGTTTGGACACATGGAAAGAATGAATGAATGAAGAAAGACTAGTAAAAGAGGTATGGAAGGCAGATGTGGAGGGAGTGAACATGAGGGGACGTCCTAGGATGAGATGGATGGATGGGGTGAAGGGGGCTTTGGGAAGAGAGGAATGTCTGTTGAGGAAGAACGGGAGAGGACAGAAGACAGGGGTGAATGGAGAATGGTTGTATATGGATGATGTTGTGATGCATGAGGTGGAATGGGTTGGGGGGATGGGGGGTGAGGTAGTATGTGTGAGCAAAATTTGACGCAGCCCGAAGGGATTTCTCCCCGTCTTCTCCTTTTATGCATGGGGAGACGGAGAGGGGGGTCGCAGATTTAATGAAGCGGCCTTGCTGTGGATGTGCTGTGTCTTGCGACACTGCCTCTGACCCAGGGCAGTGGACAAGGTGCAGGGATGACCCGCCATCCAGGAGGTGCTAAGATAAGAGGGAAGGTGGAGGAGTGGAGTGTATTTAGGGATGGAATGGGTGGGAATGATTTGATGCCTTTTTCTTTTTGGCTACCTCCCTTGTAAGGGGGAAAAAGCCTTGGTATATGTATGTATAGATATACTGTACAGTAACGATACTTCAGTGGAGCTACTGGTGATAAGACTCTGAAGTCTCTGTAGCCATTCCATTTTAATTTATAAAACAGCTAAACTTTATCATTACTTGCAGACATGTACTATACGCAAACTCTCTTGCTGCTGAAGAGGTGCCATGAAGAAAAAGAAGAAGAAGAAGAAGAAAAAGAAGAAGAAGAAGAAAACGGTACGAATGTAATGGTCGACATACATTATAACGTCTTCGCTGCTGGGAGGGGTGCCACGGATATTGATAAAATCACCTGGCGGCAGCCGAAATGCAAATTAAAGTGTCACCCGTAATAGAGGAGACTCAGTATGAGATCATTCCGACCTCAGTAGGAGGCACCACTAAGAATATTCTAGAACCCCAGAAACAAACAAAAATAGGCAAAAGAGGAACGTCTTTTTTAAGGGCTCACTATAACGTTTAGAAACTGTGAAATGAATGAAAGCCAAATATACAAAACAAGGCTTACCGTTGCAGTCGATACTGACGATTTCTCTTAGTTTGTTGAGTGTGTGATGACTAGAGGTCAGTTTGACGATGTCGCCCACGTCGTGGAGAAAAAGGTGTCCCCCTGCCACCTGATCTTCTGGTTCGAATTTCCTCGTGTGGCTGTAATAAGACTCGAGGTTGTACACATCATCTTCCTCGAGAAGGATCTCACCTTTCCAGTGGTGATGACCCTCAGCCCAAGCAACCACGTAGTCGGCGTGGAACTCTGCTATCTTGACCTGCGCCTTGTTGACCGCGCTCGTCTCCAAATAGCAGTGGCCAATTGGAAAACTGAAGTTAAGAAAGACAGTAACGTTTTGTTCTTGGCATCTGTAGACAATGTCAGCTCCCATGATATTTTCCCGGGAACCTCCGAGTTTCAGTAATCCAAATTTGATACTCTTTTCATTGTGCTTCTTCAAAGTGGCTGTAAACTTGTATCCGTTCACAGAAGGTTCTGCCTTCTCTGCCCAAAGGGAAAGGGTGTTGTGGACCTTGCCAGGGGAGTCGGTGTCATAACACACGTCAATTCCCAAAGATCGTAACTTGGAGCAGCTCTTCCGAGACCTGTGAAGGTTCGGGCTGGGCAGAATGCCCCTCTGCACTCCCGAACCATCGACTAAGTAACTCGCCGATTTGAGACTGAATAAGTTTAGTCTTTCAGGGAGGTCACATGTTATTTCAATGTTCTTCCACTTCTGGACGCGGATGTCCACATTCCACTCAGGACCGGATTGGAGAGTCTTATTGATCATGACACCAGCTCTGATCTGCCCGAGTTCGAATCCAACGAAGCTGTCAACTTGAAAGGACATACTTGGCACGAGTCGGAAGTGGGACTCGAGCACTTGAGGGTCCTGAGGACTTGGGTCTTTCGTTTTGTCCTCCAGCTCGAGTCCGATGACAGCAGCGCCATCGACCTCCAGGCGAAGAGGAGCTCCTAGCATGGTTGGAATGACATATACAAAGTCAACTGGTAAGGTCCTGGCCGTACTCACTGGAAGGTTTCCGAAGACGATGTATTTCAGTAAGGTGTCTAAGATCTGTTCCACGTCGAAATCTTTCAGGTCAGGCGATATAACCCCGAAGGAAACTTCCTGGCCAAAAAGTCTAATATAGGCGTCAGTTTTGGGTGTAGTTGGTGTCTGTCTTTTGGGCAGTTGAACTTTCTTAAGAAATGTTATCAAGCTGGCTATGTTGATGCTCCTCTTTGATCTTACCTGCTTTTCTACCCTGTCAAGCACTTGGAGCCCTTCTTTCTGAATATATTGCAGTATATCCTTCCAGATGGTTTTCCACGACGCAGTAGTCAGGTAAGAACTGTGGCTGAGGAGGGTTTCTAGTTGTGAATAAAAACCTTCAAACCTCGCCCCGACTTCGAAGATGTTCGTAGTCTCATGGAGGAACTCAGATGTGAGATCGAAGCTGAAGAAGCTGGGTTCGATGGAATTGTTCGAGAAGATAAAGATGGAACTGGCGTCTATGCCAAGGCCCATCTTGGGCAAGAAGCGAGAGAAGTCCAGGTTTCGGGAAAACCTGGAGAAGTCTCCGTCGTAATCATCCGGAATCTTCAAGTATGCAAGGCGACGACGTATTTGCGCATTGTAAGGAGCGTCGCTCTCCTGCATGATTAATAAGTGACTCACAATAAAGTTGCGCACTGAAAAACAAAGAAAAAATAAGAAAATAGCCTTACCTACAACACACACACACACACACACACACACACACACACACACACACACACACACACACACACACACACACACACACACACACACACACACACACACACACACACACACACACACACACACACACACACACACACACACACACAGACACACACACACACGCATAACAGATCCACAACCCCCTCTGACCTTCCTATTAAAATCTACAAGGAATTTGCCCCTGAATTTGCCCTCCCACTTTCCTCCACAATTAATGCCTCTTTAAGCCAAAACACCTGCCCCAGCGACTGGAAAATCTCATATGTCACTCACATCCCCAAAACCCTCAGCCCATAATCACTAAGTGACCTTAGGCCCATCGCTATCACCCCTATCCCAAGCCTTATATGTGAAGACTTGGTTTTTAACTCAGTTTACAGCAACATACAAGATTCAATAGATGCCCAACAATTTGGCAACACGAAATCCTCCTCTACCACTTACTGTCTCATTGACTTACTCAACTTCCTTCACAGCACCCTAGACAAGCGTAACACATCTCTAGCTGTTACCTTTGTAGACTTTAGGAAGGCCTTTGACCTTGTTGACCACACTGTTGTTCTCTCCAAAGCCATCCAACTGGGGATCCAGCCCCACCTTTAGCATGGCTGGCAGATTTCCTCACCGGACGACAACAGGCGGTCAGGTACCAGGGGTCAACTTCCCCCCTCCTCCCCCTGACCTGTGGGGTTCCCCAGGGTACCAAGATGGGTCCCCTATGCTTCATCATCCTTATTAATGACGCCCTCACGGACACTCCTCACAGATGGAAATATGTGGATGACAGCACCGTAGGCATCCCCATCAACACCAGGCGGCCTGATTACGCACCACTACAAAACACCCTGAATAAGCTCATGACGTGGACGGAAGACAACAACGTCACAATCAACACCAACAAGACCGTAGTGATGCATTTTCGTGCCTCCACATAGGCGGTGGCTCCTCCACAACTTTCATTGGGCCCCCACCCTCTCCAACTGGTCCAATCCACCAAGATCTTGGGCATTACACTCGACGAGCAGTTAAATTGGAACCAACATGTCACCAGCATAGTCAGGACAGCGTCTTACAAACTATACATGCTGAGCAGGTTAAAGTAATTAGGAACACCTACATCTGAGCTACAGGAGGTCTACAAAACCTTCATATTCCCCACCCTCATGTATGTCTCACCAGCCTGGTCCAGCTCACTCACCCTCACACAGAGACAAAAGTTGGAGAGGGTACAAAAGAGAGCGTGCAGGATCATCCTGGGCGTGGAGTACAGAGGTTACGACCACACTCGTACCACCCTTACTCTATCTAGGGTGTCCCAGCGGCACGGTGAGGTACTAAAGAAATTTGGGGAAAGCATGGTTTCCCACCCTAGACACCGTCACTTCCTCCCTCCCGACGCTCCACCACCTCGCCACGCCACTAGACACAGAAATAGGCTCGTACCAATCAAAGCGCTAAGGACTGACCGCTACAAAAACAGTGCCATCCCATCCATTGTGCACATAATCAACTCTATGTAAACCTGCACCGTATATATACTCTAAGTTTTATATTTTTAATCAGCTTTTACATTGTATTATTGTCAGTGTACTACTGCTATTGAAATAAACCTTTTATTATTATTATCATTGTTACACACACACACACACACACACACACACACACACACACACACACACACACACACACACACACACACACACACACACACACACACACACACACACATATTCACGTGTGTTTTTTTATATTCATTGTAACTTTTGCATCATAAGCTCACCTTGGCGGCTGGATTCGACTTTCATATATTTGAGGATCATCTCCAGATAAGCTCGAGGGAACCACTTTATACCTGACAAGTAGGCAGCGAGTCTCACTTCGACGAGGTCTTTACTATCCATGGCAACACGATAAAATTCATCTGGGACCTAAAGAGGAAGCACATGTATGAAATAAATAAATATTTCTATTGATAATCGCAGTACTCTGTGGCAACACGCTGCCACTACTATAGTGTCCCCTAATTGCACATATCTTAACTGTACATAAAATTGTTAATATTTATCAAATCATTATATACGTCACTCCAGGGTCACCAAATGTAGTAGAGGCGTTCCTACTACATGATGTGTGAAGTCTTAAGAGAATTTATATTGCTCTGATCCATATATCATGGAAGACTTCACACATCATATAGTAGGAACACCTCTACTACAACTCACAGGTCTACAAATGTCACAATTTTTTTTGTACACGTTCATCTATGTTGGCTCATTATCGCCATTACTATAATTAACCATACCGAGGTACTGATTGCATTTTTATATGTAGTCAATACTTTAATACTTTTTTTGGGGGGTGGGGGTTGGGACTTGATTGTCACCCCTACGAACCAGAAGCACCCAGCAGTCTTTTATGTCTAGAAATAACTTACGCTCATAGAAGAATGCTGATCCACTTTATAGTTTAAACCATTAATTCTCAACCTGGGGGCCATGACAAGAATTTAATGAAGGGGCCATGGCCTTATGGTACAAATTATACATTTCTGTATAATGTGAGCGACCTGAATATATATAAAAATGTAGTCTAGTTAAGCATATCACCAAAATCTATCATATATAAAATGATTATGATTGTCAACTTTGTAATAAAGCAAAGGATTTCTCTTTATCGACTTATCTTTTTTGGCGGGGTGGTGTTTGGGGGAGGGGCGTTGGAATGAAAGGGAACCACATAACTGTTGGGAATTTATGAAGAGGGAAAGGATGGAGTGGGAAAAGGTTGAGAATTAATGGGTTAATCACTCCCTCGTTTCTGCTGCCCCCTCCCCCTTCCCCCCTTAAATACTTATATTACCACTACTGGGACACCACCACCTCTTTTCATACTCCCGTTGTCGGTGGATAAGAATACCGCCAACCTATTCCATCCTAGCGAGTAGTAACAGTTGACCAATTGGGTGGATTTTGGGGATTGGGGGATTCTCCTTTCTGTATTATTTCTTCCGCGAGGAGTCTAGGTATGCTTTGACACGGCCACCCCCCCCCTTTTATAAGGGGGAAAAGCCATTTGTATAGGTATACGTGCATTATTGCTATTCGCATAATTATAATCGATGTCATCATTATAATCGTTAATATCATCATCATCACTATCATTATCATCGTTATCATTAATTCTAGTATTACTATAATTATCATTATTACTGTTATTATTACTACTACTACGTACTACTACTACTACTACTACTACTAACTACTACTACTACTACTACTACTACCATTATTATCATTACTATTATTATCAACATTATCATTATTATCAATATTATCATTATCATTAATGTTATCATTGATATAATTATTATTACTATTATTGTTGTTATTGCTATTATTATTGTTATTACCATTATCATTATAATTATCAGTATGATCATTATTACAGGTTTATCATATCATCATTAATATCATTGTCATTATACCCCTTTCATGCTTGGAACATTCCTGAATGCTTGGGCAGCGGCGACTCTGATGATGGGGGCGTTCTTCTTGTACTGGAGCATCTTGATCATTTTCTTGGCCAGGTCCGCCGTCACGAACCCTACGTTGCCGATGGATTTCAGGACTGCGAGGATTTCCTGCTCCTTCTCCTTCTTCATCTCCTCCGATAACGTGAGGTATTGCAGTTTCATTAGGTAACGATCCATCACGCTCTTCACTTGAACGTCCGCGTAGCACCGAGGGTTCAGGTGACAGTGGGCACGGACGACGGACCCGGCGGCGAGGAGGATCGTGTGCGGAGGTTTCTCCATGTCCAGGAGGGTCTTGAGGACCCCTACGGAGTGGCTGGAGGGGCGGGGGACCGTGTGAAGTGCGAGGGTGTAGAGGAGCACCCTTCCCCCGGCAGCACCCGACGCAATCGCATCTACCATGGCGGGAATTCCCTTTTCACCCACGAAGGGCAAGAGGTCGAGGAAGACCTCTTCTAGCTTTTCCTTGTCAGAGCAATACTCTCCTTTCCGAATCTTCTGGAGAACTCTCTCTGGATCGTCACGTCGAAGTCCCTTAGTGACCTTGAGGACATACTTCGCTGCGTCTTCTTTCACGGGCTGGCCGTCGTGCCCCAGGCGGTTACAGAGCTCCTTGGTGTCCCTGTCCACTTCGAGGCTGTTGTTTGTCGCGGGGTTTGGCGCCTCCGGGGCGCGGTACGCCAAGGTCCTCCGGTGGAGCTGCCTCGCCGGGGAAGCCCAGGGGTCGGACGGACGCTCGGACAGGAACGAAAGTTTCGATTTCTGGAAGGCGGAAACAGACCCGACGACGTTGTTGTCGGTGCATTCGATGGAGCTGTAAATCCCGTTTTGGATCACTTGGTGACATCGGGTGAAGGAGTCCTTGAGGGGGAGAACTTTGTTCACCAGGTACGCCCTCGCTCTTTTCTCAAGCCGAGGGTAGAAACGGTGGGAGCAATCCTTGTTGGTCTTCGCTTTGGTCACCTCGATCCGGTCTCCGGACTTGGTAAGGCTGTACTTCGTCGCGCACTTCCCGTGAATATCCACCTGTGGACAAGACCTTATTCAACAGGATCGTTCACCATAGTGACGGAAGTAACATTATGGTCGTTATTATTATTACGGTTATTATCATTGTTATTGTTATCATCAGTTTTAACATTATCATCATCAGAACAAAGTAATGTCGTAGCACATTGGTAAAATAATACTAATGACCCACTTTCGGAGAAGAATAAGCGAAAGTAAAAAGATCCGTATATTTCGATCACTAACTGTGATCCTCTTCAGCAGATGTGCTGAAGAAGATCACAGTGATCGAAATATACGGATCTTTTTACTTTCGCTTATTCTTCTCCGAAAGTGGGTGATTAGTAATATTATCATCATCAGTTTTAACATTTGTATTAGTATCAGTATCAGGTATTAGGACTAAGGTAAAACTCAGTGGAAGACTTACATCTACATGGTTGTAGACGGCATATGCCTCTGAGAGTGCGGGAAGGCTGTTGTGCATGGAGGAAGCCACCCCCAACTTAGCGTTGACGGAAATCTCGTCATCCTTAGGATCGACACAAACGTGGCCCACGTCTCCGTCTGCCATGGCGAGCCAGAGAGGAAGCTCGGACACTCGAACCCTTTCCTCTCTGTCGTCTTTCACGGTGTAATCTTTCATAACGAGAGCGATTTCGCATGCATTCAGTACGCTTAGTTCTACGGTCGCGTCCACGTGGATGTTAGCGTTGGTGTCCCCGATTTCGGTGGATGAATGCGCGATTAATCGGTACATGTAGGTTTTCCCTGGCAGGTACTGTAGTTTGCTTCGGTTTCCTGAGCATGTTGTTGCACACTTCATTTCACTTGGTGGCAAAGGTACTGCAAATAGAAGAACAATTGTTAGCAAAAAGCCGTTACGAGTTTCCTGTCACACCTGACTGCTCCTGTTTTCGACTTTCAAATTTGAATTTCACCATCGTCTCACTTTTTGTTCAAACTTAGAATTTAATTTGCATATTCACCTGCACTGATAACCACGAGCAGGCCAAGAGCCACCCATGATCTAATTATTCTTGGCATGGTGTAGTCTTGAAATCATAATTTCCCACAAGAACACCCAAATTCTTGGTCTGATGCTTTATATACCCGACATGACGTCATGATTCAGATGCCACATACCACTATCGCATCGAATGTCATTGAGGCAATCAGCAGAGAATAATCAAATCTGCATTAGCAGTTGATAAAACTTTTTACATTGTTCTCTGAGTATGTCGACTGCGTCCATCTGATACAGTCTCCCAATTTTGAATGTTGCAGGAAAGAAAACGCTCAATCTTTTGATTCAAAGAACAAATTATGAACGTAATTTGAAGTACAGCTACGAATGTATTTATTGGAGTTTTGAGCGTAGATGAATATGTTTATTGGATTTTTTTAGTTTAAAACAAATATATTTATTTGAGTTTTTAAGCGTATTACATACAAGGCCACAAATACGTAAACAACTCATTTATGCTTCATAAACCGTATCTCTTGTTACATCAAGGCTATATTAAAAAAAGCTGGTGATCGTCCCCGCCCGCATATAAAAACGTCCGACATTTTTTTTCTTAAAAAATTATATGTATTTGCCGCATTTCCTTGGTACCTTGTTTTCAAGGGTCGCTGCAGAAACTGACTGATGGAACTACATGGATCAAAGCAACTTTGAAATTCATGTTGTTCCTAATTTCTCTATTTTCTTTCACTAGCAATTCGCACATAAACTTGAAATAGTATTATGATATGTTTTAAACCTTGGTTTTAGTCCTTGATCCTTGTAATTCCATGCACAATCATATAGGAACTTCAGACCTCCCTTATTTTCTATTTTAAGGGTATTTTTGATGTGGATACTGAGGAGTGTCATCAAATGATAAACACTAGGGTCCCATGAGATAAATAAATAAAAAAAATTCCTCCTGCTCACTTTTGAAAAGTTGAAAGGACGGTCACCATTTTTTTGTGTGGTCTAATGGCATCGATGAAAAATATATTTCATCATAAAACTATTAAGTCATAGAAATATACTGCATGTAAAGGAAAGGAAATTAGGTTTAGATATTATATTCAAAAGTAGCGACATTAGATTTGATCCACGATAAACAAGTGCACATCTGAGCCCTGAGTAAGCAAAACGACATTACGTCACTGGGCTAGTATCTCAAGATGTCTGATATTTAACGAAAGCGTTGTCCCTCCGTCGTGAATCGATAATGGTGCCGTCCTACGCATCTTTAAAATTCTTGTCACCTACAGACATAACCCTTACACAACCCAAAAGATTTGTTTATATTCTTATTCAGAGTTTGGTTTCTATTCTTGTCCAGAAGGGGTCAGTCCACAAATGTGTGTATGTGTGTATATTTAACTAGTTGTAGAATAGAGAATAATAAAAACGCTCGTAGCCTGTCTCTACGTTTTCATCGGTCAATTCTGTTCTTAAATTGTCCGATGTTTTCATTATCTCTTCATCTAAACCATTCTATGAATTAATAACTCAAGACAAAAAACGATTTTTTTTTCATGTCTTTCAAACATTTATTATTTTTTCATTTATTTCTTTTAAGTTTAGTCTCGTGGTCTCTGAGTTTCTTTTATTTCCGTAGAAAGAGATCTTGTTTATCAAGTATGTCCACACTTTCTCGAAGGAAGCTGATACATCACAGTGATGTCCAAGTTACCCTAGATCTGACAGTTGGGAGCCAATACTCAGTGTATGCCCCGCCGCGGCCAGAGTTCGCACAGACAGAAATCTCCACGCGGTTACCAGACGCCCGCGCTACCACCGAGCCACGGCGAACCCTTCCATCTTTATTTTTTCTAAATATTTCTTACCTGTCTAGGTCCATTGTGTAGTTCTACCATCTTTCAATGTTTCTATATCAGATTTTTTTTTATCATGAAATATTATTTTGTAATCTGTGGTTAAATATGGTTTAGATTTATTATTGTCTTTACAATCGGTGCCCAGCCAAGTACTCCACAATATTTCCACTGAAGTGATTTTTTTTTCAGGGAACCAGTCAACTATTTTGTCCCTAGTTATTTTCATAATTGAAAGGGACCCAAGGCCTCAATAACGAGGTAATCATTTTCACTTTGGGAAGAAACTTAACGACATGACGTCACGAGTGGGCGGGCAGTTGACTGTGACGTCACTTCCCTATGACGTTATAAAATATATTTTCAAAATGTACTGACATCTATTGGTATTTATACAAAAGGCGGAACCACCTGAATCAACAGATGACCATATCACAGACAGAAGATAACAGCGAAATAATGCACATCAAGAAATGATTAATCTATGTTTACTAATCAAAAGTTTGAGTGGATTTCAGAGATAGAAGACACTTGCAAAGACATTCAACATAACATGCACGGTACAATTGTAATACCAACGGATAAGTAAGAGCAATTGAATCTAACAAGTTCCCAAGAAATTCAATAAAACAAAGGACATGAAATGAATATTATAGAAGTTGGCAGACGCAATACAGGGGCACTGAAGGCATAGTTCTATGCAGTCAGCATTTTAGGCGGGGGGGGGGAGGCTCAGGGTGACCCCTACGGATCTGAGTCACTAAGCATTCTCTTTTGTGCCACTACGCATTTCTCTTACCTTTTGTTCTAATTAGTTTCCTCTTTTGGCAGAGTTCGTCTGTCAGTCAGTCCTTCCAAAATCTTGTAACTATAATTTTCTATTTATCTATTTTTTATTATTTCAACGCACACACACACACACACACACACACGCACGACTCTTGGCGCGGTTGTTAGAGTTCCCGGCTGACACTACGGAGGTCCGGGTTCGAATCCCGCCCAGGGCTGAAATAATTTCAGTATCGCTTCGCTGCGAGTCGTTACTCCAACTCTCGTGGGCGGGGAGTTGGGCGTGTGTGTGTGCGTATAAGGTCAGCATTACCCATAGATCGGTCATATGAGCTCTGAGCTCTCTTCCGGGGGGGTAGTAGCTGTCGATCACGAGTTCAACACGTGATCCAAGACCGTGGTGAATCACACATAATCAAACGTTTTGTGGTATGAATGTGGGTAATAGGATGAAGTAAAACACGTGTTCAGATGGAGGCAGGCTTTAATATTTTGTATAAAAAAGAATCATAACTACAAAGTTACATAGATAAATATACATGTGTATAGATCAGTTACCTTATTATGCAGATTTAGCAAATTTACATAAACAAGAGGGAGACAGTGCATGTGTCAAACGCATAATGTACATTGCAAGTTACTCAGTCTATGTAAGAAACAAATAATAATTAGTTTTATAGCTATATTTGCATTTTTTTTATAGAAATTTGCAGAACTTTACAGGACATGGTCATACATACGCCTACAGTGAGTGAGGGAAGTGGGCAGAGGAAAGGGATTAAATGATGACATTCCGTTTACTGAACATTACAATTTCAGTCAGTCTGGATGTACCTTTGGCTTGTAGTATGTACAACAGAAGACAACAGTCACGGTGTATGTATATATGCATATACGTATACATTTATATAAACATGTATATATATATATATATATATATATATATATATATATATATATATATATATATATATATATATATATATATAATCAAACCCAAACCCGGTCATTGCGAATATTCGATCTGGGGTTCCTCAGACTACGATACCCTAAATCGAAGCTTCGGAATAGATGGGGATTGATTATTTGAGGCTTCACTGTAACGAATGATTTATTCCATAATGTTTGCGGCTTGGTTATTATAAGGCAAAGACCGTACTACTTAGCCGCGACAACCCTACAGACAATTTAGATCACGACCTAGCAGTTCCACCGAGGGCACTCGCGCAGGCACAGGCACAGGCACAGGCGCAGTATTACTGTATTGCATATTCAGGCTAGTTTCCGACAAGTTTTTGTGTCACTATGATATATGGAATTGATAAACTCTCCCGCTGGGATTCGAACCCTTGCCTGAGCGGCTTGCTTATTATTAGGCAAAAGTCGTACCATTGTGACGCGACGACCCTACAAAATGGGACGATTTAGATCACGATCTAGTCGTTCCACCGAGGGCACTCGCGCCGGCACAGTATGTACTATATTACAAAAAATCCTTTATGCAAACTAATCTTCCGACAAGTTTTTGTGTCACTATGATACAAAAAATTGTCGGAAGACTAGTCTGCATAAAAGATTTAATGCAAAGCCGTACATACTGTGCCTACGCAAGTGCACTCGGGGGAACGGGTAGGTCGTGATCTAAATCGTCCCATTTTGTAGGGTCGTCGCGTCACAATTGTACGACTTTTGCCTAATAATAAGCAAGCCGCTCAGGCAAGGGTTCGAATCCCAGTGGGAGAGTTTATCAATTCCATATGTCATAGTGACACAAAAATTTTGTCGGAAGATTAGTCTGCATAAACAATTTTACATAATACAGTAGATACCGTGCCTACGCGAGTACCTTCTGTGGAACGACTAGGTCGTGATCTAAATTGTCCCATTTTGTAGGGTCGTCGCGGCACAAAAGGACGGCCTATGCTTTATAATAAGCAAGTCGCTCAGGCAAGGGTTCGAATCCCAGTAGGAGAGTTTATCAATTCCATATATATATATATATATATATATATATATATATATATATATATATATATATATGTGTGTGTGTGTGTATATATATATGTATATATATATATATATATTATATATATATATATATATATGTGTGTGTGTGTGTGTGTGTGTGTGTGTGTGTGTGTGTGTGTGTGTATTTTGCTGGTAACCACTAAGGAAATCGGAAGCAAACATATATTCTTTCTTGAGGGATGGAGATTAGGATGTTAATGACTTTTGAAAACGGGAGACGGGAGGGAGGGCAATGGGACGGTTGTCTCTGATATCCATCTAACACGTCCACCACAAGCAGAAACCCAGTTATGTGCCAAGCCTTCACCTTACCAACTGCGCTATAGACGCTTCTACTTGGAGTTAACTTAACTCCTGAAGAATCAAGGTTGACAGCTAACTGACGTCAATACCTTCGTTTTTCCTAGTCCCCGAGCTCAACTCATTGCGAATGGAAAGCTGGTACGAAATCATATATGCTGGTGACATTATACAAATAATCTTCCCGCCGTCGCCCCGGGAATCGAACCGAGACTCAGCTAGATGCCAAGCCGTCACCTTACCAACTGCTCTATAGGAGTTTCAAAAGGAGTATAGGATTTTTTAAAATCCTATAGCTCAATTGGTAAGGTGACGGCCTAGCATCTAGCGCTGTCTCGGTTTGATTCCCGGGACGACGGCCGGAAAAATTATTTGTATGAGTGACTGTTATGCAAGGAAGGGAAGGGCGGGGGATGGGGGAAAGGGGGTGTTTATGTGTGAATGATATTTTCACACAACCCCGGAACCCAAGGGGATTTCTCCTTGTCTTCTCTTTTTTCTGCATGAGGGGACGGAGAGGGGTGGTCGCCGATTATGTGAAGCAGCCTTGCTGTGGATGTGCTGTGTCTTGCTACATTGCTTCTGACCCAAGGCGGTGGACGGGATACAGGTATGACCCGTCATCCATGAGGAGCTGAAATGTGGGGGGGGGGTGAGGATGGTGGATGGGAAGGGATGGGTGGGAGTGGGTATGTGCCTTTGACTTTGGCTACCTCCCTTATAAGGTGGAAAAAGCTCTTGGTATATATATATATATATATATATATATATATATATATATATATATATATATAAACATAGGTACTAGTGCATATATATGTATACGTATATGTTTATGTACGTGCATATGTGTATGTATATGAATTCCTCACTCATAGTCTAATACATCATCACAGCTTTCGCAAATTTCGAAATATCGAATGTTCAGAAGTGTTGCATTTACCCCAACAATGGAGCAATTACTCTGTTTTATGGTGTAGACGTCCACATATTAAAAATGATCTTCCTCAGATTACACTGTCTCTTTTTCTTCCCTCACATGAGGGCCATTTCGGAGTAAAAAAAAAAAAAAATAATAACTCACTTCTTTTCAGAAAGAAAATTAATGATAGTCACGAGGCTCGACAGTCAACGAACAAGGCTCTGTGTTCATTCTTCCTGAGCCGTGATTGGATGTCACAGCAAGGGAGAGTCTCGTCGTACCGCTTGATTTCTTTGCTGAAGTGAACTGACCTGGGTGTCGAGATCTTGTTTCCAAGTAAGTTTCTGACGACTTCGTACCTGACGATCGTCTTCGGGCCCTCTACTGGAAATCCACAAAAAGACAATTACAATGTCTTCGTTGATGTTTTTCGTGGTCACAAGTGGAGAATTGAAGGGGAGTAAAAAAGGAGTGGGGGGTGATAAGATGGGCCTGTAAGGAGAAAGAATGGTTGGAATTAAGTTTCGACAATCCATCTGTACCTTAGAATCTCCTGCAAGAGATCGACTACACCCGAGATATCCGGACACGGTCGCCGGGTTGGCCAATAGGTCGCTTAGAGAAGAGATTTATGTGTTTCTGTTCGAGTTGCGTCAGTGCTGGGCAGTGTAAGATCGCGTGTTCTGTGCGTTTTGAGTCTGTTTTGTGGTGACTGCATGTGAGGCAGGTGGTGTCTGATTCCAGGCCGTTCTGGGCTAGTGATGCTTCCATACTGGGTGGCGACCTGAACGTAGGCTGGCCATAAGGGCTCTGGAATGTCTTGGGAGGGTTTTCTCTTCTGGGTTTATGTCTGGGAATGCACACACACACACACACACACACACACACACACACACACACACACACACACACACACACACACACACACACACACACACACACACACACACACACACACACACACACACACACACAAACACACAACTTTCGGTATGAAATTAGTGTTTTCTCTCCTTTTCCATTCCCTTTAAGTAAGAAAATTTACTTACCACATCTGAACATATATTTATCTATGCTTTGACTCCATTTCCTCCGCCTTCGGTGCCTTCTTCACCTTCTCCTGTAGGAGAAGAAACGTTTGACTTTCCGGGTGAGGAGCCTGATGAAGGAGGCCGGGAAGAGCTTGTGTTTCTGGCGGGCGTAAGCGTAGTACTTGATGGGTTCTGCCACCACCTCCAGGAGGCGTGGCAGTAGCTCGCGATCCTGCAGTTACAGAAGAGATCAAAGTTAGGTTTCAGAAGGAAATAGGCAAGAACTGTGTTTACCAATCGAGTGGTTAGCGAATGGATTTGAGTTAATAACCATGTAACGGTTAGCGAATGGGATAGATTTAGTAACCATGTAGTGAGCGCTGCAACAAGAGGTTGTTTTAAGAGAATATGAGATAACTTTATGAATAGGGATGGCAGGTGGTAAGGGACACTGAACTGCCTTCTGTAGGCCTTATGGTCTCTTGCAGTCTCCTCCATTCTTATGCTCTTATGTCTCAGGACTTCGAAATCGGGGTTGAAGGAACTCCTTAAGGAAAATACTAGAATAGATCTCAGGACTTCGATATGAGGATGATGGAAAAAGAACTCTGTGAAGAAAACGCAAGAAGAGGTGCAAAGCTATCGAAGTAGGGACGCTGGGAAAGGAACTCTGCAAGTAGAGTACAAAAATGGGGTCATCCATATGAGGATGTCGGATAAATAGTTTCAAAAAGAAAAATTCTAGAACAAAGTTTTGGTCGTGCATACAAAGATGTCAGATAAATGATCCCACAAGAAAATTACTAGAATAAGTCTTTGGCCATTGTCACATATATTCCCATATATGTAAGGTGGGAATAGTTTTATTGCTTGGATAACGGCACCCCGCGATTACGTGGAGTGTCAGATTACAGGACGAGTACTGAGGAGGACGCGTGGGAAGGAAACCTACTCAATGGAGTATTTGTTCTAACACTCAGCCTAGAACGAAGGAGAACGTTTTTAGTTAATTGACCAATGAGGTTCAACCACCATAGACGCAATTCCTATGGGCCAATCAGAGGGTTTTTTGAAGAAGAACCAGGGCGACTTGGGCGTGTCAGAATCAGTTTGAGGGTAGAGGGGAAAGTGTAAAGGTTGCCTCGGAGGGGTTCGGCTGAAGTAAGTCCTCTGTACTCCCCCTGTATTAGTCATAAGACCTTTTTTAACTCAGCTAGTAACACCACTAGTGCTTCATGTAGTGGTGTTAAATGTTTATAGTAGTGACTTAGACAGTGTTTTCGTTGGTTAAAGTATTAATTAATTAATTAATCTTCTTTCACCCCCGTTAAAAGTTTTCGAGCGGGAATCTTCTGTTTTGAAATATATTTACTCATTTGAATGTAAACTTATTTACACACTTGAAGTTTAGTGATTGTAATCCTTCATGTAATCCTGTTGAGTTTTAATGAATAGTGTTAAACGTTATTCTGTGCGTTTCATTTTTCTTGATTTTCTTGATTTTAATAAAATCAAGTGGCGACCTTGTAATTTCTATTGGAGTTTTTTCCCAAAGACATGGGGTCTTGGGAACTCAGTCACCCATTCACTCTTACTATGTGTTACGAGTCTGACAACTTTACAATTTCTATTTGAGTTATCCCAAAGACATGGGGTCTTGGGAACTCATTTCACATACTTAATCTATTGCAAGTCAGATAGGTGAGCGAGATTCGTAACACCATGCATATGGAAATATAAAATTAGATCCAAATAGGAAGTATATTCAGTAGTTCAGAGAATAGGCAAAGGAGTAGTTACATAAAACAAACATGAAAACAACGAATTCAACGTAACGACCAGTTCAACGGGCACTACTGGGGACAGAACCAGAAGGCGTCTTCTTTGAGCTCGTGTACGCGTCAACTGTGGCGAACTGAGGACATCACTTGCCTTTAGGATGGACACGTGGTTATGGAGCGAGTAGAGCCGGCTGTCTCTGATAATGTTTTGGATGAGGCGCTGATACTCGACTGGAGGATGTCGTCAGGAGGGCGAGTAGACGAGAGGCGCCACGCAGGTGTCCAGACAAGAGAATGAAAAAAAAAAAAGTTTATATTTTTTTTACATTCGTTAAACTGTTAAGGCGGACTTGATTTTTATCTATTGTTACAATAATCTCTTCCTGCTACAGGAGATCAATAACCTTGAGAAAGATGACGGTTTCCTGGTTAGTGAACCTCTGCCCCGTACCATCTAGGGTGTTTATCTATTTTCGGAAATCGTGACTGCAGTCAAGACTATAGGTAATTTTGCAAGCCCTTCTACAACCCAGTTACCCATACTCCTGTTTAACACTGGAGATTTGCCTTCATTTCTAAAGGGAGATTAATCCCATTTTAACTTCTGCTGTTACTTTTTTGTGTCCCTTTCCTTTAAAACTTCTCTTGCCAGCTCGTACTCTTACACTACCCGAACTTTTTTCTTTTGAGTCTTGCATCATCCCTCTCTTGAGCGGTCGGAGACCCCCTCCTCACCCACCTAGACTCTCTGGTTCTAAGTTCACGGCGGGAGCTTCAGGAAAACCCCGTCCCGATGACTTCCCTAATTAAAAGGAAGGAGATAAGGTTGGGAAGTGATGGCATTAAGCCTGACCAGGGGTCTGAGGGGCAGCGGGATTCGTTATGACCTCTGCCCCGTAAATAAACCAACAGCAACAGCTGCAGCAACAACAACAATAACGACAACAGGAACAATAGCAGGATTTTTTTTAAGCCATGCCAAGAGAGTTACTCCTGTCGGTTTCTGTGTCGAGGACAGCTCACCATTGTAGGTAACAAAGGGGATCTTGAAACCGCCCGCTGTCCCGTTGGCGTCGCTCCGGAACTGAACCCAGAGCCTTCTCGAGGTCGAAGCAAAGACGACGGGTCGTGTGACACTCGTACACGTCTCGAACGTGACTCGGCTGTACGGCGACTCTGAAAAAGAAAAGGAAGGATAACGATGAACAGTTTCTGTTATAGGGAACTGTTGGAAGAATTTTCACCCTTGTCTTCTCTCTGCATTTTTTTTACGGAAGACAAGCTTCCTTCTCAAGCTATAACTTCCCGAGGCTCCCATTTGATTCCCATTTGGGAATGGCAAAGGATATAATGCTTAGACACTTCGCAGAGTGGCTAATGGCCGAAGAGAGAGAGAGAGAGAGAGAGAGAGAGAGAGAGAGAGAGAGAGAGAGAGAGAGAGACTCACTTGACTTTCTCATGACCAGATAATCTCCGCACTGGTCGTGGCTCAGGGCAATGGAAGGAACAACCACGAGGACCCTGCGACCCTTCCTGGGTTTGACGACCCACGTGCAGCGGGCGTTGTTGGGGTAGTTGCCCGGGTAGTTGGGCGACTCGAAGATGCCCTGTAGCTTGTGGACGTATCCTCCGCACTTGTGACCTGGCAAGAAGAAGAAAAAAAAAACATCAGGGGGAATATGATGAAAGAATAATCAATATTCAGTTTAGGGAAAAAGAAGAGGAAGAAAAAGAAAATAAAACAAAACAGGGGAAATACGATAAAAGAATAATTAATATTCAGTTTAGGGAAGAAGAAAATGAAGAAGAAAACAAAACGGGAAACACGATAAAAGGATAATCAATATTCAGTTTAGGAAAAAAAAAAAAAAAAAAACTAATTCCGGGCGATATGAGACCAAAAGAAAAAATGTACAGTCAACTCAGGGGAAGATCTGCTCTACAAGAGTTCAAGATTACTCCTGTTTCGCCCTCGGGCGACCTACGTTTGCAGTCCTCGAGCGAAGTGGATCCGACGTAGTCCGTGGTGGACGTGGACGGGCACTGGACACAGGCGAAGGACCCTGGGAGGGGCTGGTAGTACCCCAGGGGACACATCACGCACGCCTTCGTAGTCGTATTGTAGTAGTGGCCCGGGGCGCAGGTCGCTCCGGCTACGGGGAACAAGGTTAGGTTAGGTTAGGTTAGGTTATGCTAGGTTATGTTATGTTAGGTTAGGTTAGGTATGTATACAGTACATGTAATTCTTAATTTACCTGAGTTTATTTTTTTGCTAATTTGGTTTAACGCTACACGGGCCCAAAGTGATGGAAATGTTATAAACAACTCTTGATGGTCGAAACATTCTGATCCCTCCTGCAACCCTCATTTTCAAACACATACGTTATAAGTCAGTATCAAGCGTCACCCCTTCCACACACTCGAACTCCTTCCAATTTCACCATTAACATCCCAACCAACATCCTTCTCCAGCACAACCAACAAACATCGCCCTTCCACCTCCCACTTCCCGAATTCCCGTCACTTCGAAATCACCTTCAGCTTACCCGGCAGGATACACTCCGCGATGGAAGTGCTTCCGCTCTGGAGGGTGGCCAGGTTGGAGGGGCAGGACAGACACTCGACTCGGCCCTTGCCCGGCTGGAAGGTTCCCGGAGGGCACGGCCGGCACGGGGAGAAGCCGTTCGGGCTCCAGTATCCAGAAGGACACGCGTCTGTGACATCATGAAGGGCACAGAGAGGAAGAAAGAGAGATATAAGAGTCCTCTAACTTCGCTTTGAGTATTTTCAATATAGATTTAATCGCCCAAGCGCGCGCGCATGACTGGCATAATATACTGTAGTTTATATTACAAAAATAAGCATTCACTTTTCTCTCCTTGGTTGCAGACAAGACGAATATAAGTGTGATTTGATTGTGACTTATTATCAATCCCAAACTGGGTTGTGGGCCTCTATGTAGGTACTGTGTAACCGGGGTGTAATATAAGTTAGGACACAAGTGATTTATCATTAACAAAGGTGCGGTCACTTGATCGTTCTGTCTCCGGTCGCTTTTAATAAACAAATGCACAGGCACATTCAAAACGTTGCCCCGCATCAGTCTTGCAGAATTAACAACTGTGCCTTACACTGATAGGTTTTGGATTGGTAGTTGAGGTCTTCCTAACTGTAGCTACCATGTTCTTGTTATGACTAAGTTGGAAATTAAGGGTCAAAGTGTGAGGGGCATATGACAAGAAGCACAGTGCCATGAAATGGATTTTTTTCAATTGGGCATCTACACACATGTGCGCGTGCACACACACACACGCGCGCGCGCAAATATGTAGACTACGTTGGAACTGTATATATATTTGAGACTAGGTATGATACATTAGAGAGTAGGGAACGGGACCCAACGAGCGTTGGTCCTTTCCTGTATACTACAATTAGGTAAATGCAATTAGGCAAACACACACACACACACACACACACACACACACACACACACACACACACACACACACACACACACACACACACTATTATATATACCTAATAAAAGGCTCTGTTTAACGCACCAAAACACTCGGAGAGGTTCCTGGCACCGGGTTTGCGCAAGCTCGGGGGCACCGCCATCCTGTTGGGGCACCGATGGCACCCAGTCCTGGCCTCATGGTCCTGGTAAGTGCCACTTGGGCAGACCAAGCACTTATCCGCTTTCACGTTGTGGTACGACCCCACACTACAGGCCACTGTTCACCGCAGAGAAGAAAAAAAATGAGATTAAAGGAAATCAAATAACATACAAGATGTGTAGAATTGGCAGTTGCTGTTGTGTCTGTGAAAAGAAACACCAAATGTGAGGACGAAGGAACCTTTATTAGTGAGACATTTCGCTTGTTACAACTTTATAAAGTACATCTTGATGAATTTGTAATAATTATACTAATGACCCACTTTCGGAGAAGAATAGGTGAAAGTAAAGAAATCCGAATATTTCGATCACCATCTGTGATCCTGTTCATCTGCTGAAGAGGATCACAGATAGTAATCAAAATATACGGACTTCTTTACTTTCGCCTTTTCTTCCCCGAAAGTGGGTCATTAGTATAATTTTACCAATGTGCTACAACATTACTTCGTTGTGAAGTTGTAATAAGCGAACCGTCGTACTTATATAGGCTCCGTCTTCACATAATGTTTATTTTTATAAACATAACAAGATAATGTAAGTCGTATTCTTTTATATTCGGTTTCATTTCACGAACACCTCCAACTCTGAGAGTGCTAAGACAGTTATTTCTTATGAATCAGGGGATTTAAAAGTCATATTCTTTTATTACGGATTCGGTCCGCTGCCTGGCAGAACCGACCTCAAGTAGTGACGCTTCAAACCACTCGGTCAGTGAGCATCCCTAATATAATATAATATAATATAATATAATATAATATAATATAATAACATATAATATCATATTATATATAAAATAGAAGATAAACAGAAATGAGATGAAATAGAATAAAAAATACAAGACAAAATGTACTCCTGCTCATGTAGATACTACGTATACATACAAGAAAATATATAAAATGGATAAACGAGATAAAAAAAAAAAAAAAGATAAGACTTAAAGGAAATTTTAGTTCACCTGAAAAGACAGGCTTTCATGAGTTCGTCTTGACCCCCATCAGTTCGCATGTCTTAGCAACTTCTGAAGAAGACCAAGTTGGTCGAAACGTTGGAGTAAATAAATTCCTAGATCGTCTTCGTTTTAATCCCACCACCCAATCTCTCTCATATATATATATATATATATATATATATATATAAATATATATATATATATACATATATATATACATATATGTAAATATATATATATACATATATATAAATATATATATATATATATATATATATATATGCATATATATATATATATATAAATATATATATATATATTATATATATATATATATATATATATGTATATATATGTATATATACTGTATATATATAAAGTGGCGTAGAGGCATTCCCCCACCCCCTGCCCTTCCCGCGCCGCTGGTACCCACTAGGTGCTTCGGCACTCACCACACATGGCGCCGACCAGCACGTGACCCCGCGGGCAAGCCACCTTGACCTTGCGTCGCGCTTTGAACGACCTGGGCATGACCTCGTACTGCTGTCCAGACAAACTGCGGAAAAAGGAGAGAAAAATGAAAAGCCAGGCATATGCACACACACACACACACACACACACACACACACACACACACACACACACACACACACACATATATATATATATATATATATATAGAATTATATATATATATATATATATATATATATATATATATATATACATATATGCATATGCCGGAGTAACCACCCGAAAAGATCAAATAACGAAGCAGAGCATTCTCGTATACCTACATATTCACTGTTAGTACAAGGAAGAAATTACAATAAGAACTCGAAGAGGTAATAGAAGAGGTACACATGATTTTACCGCCGTCCTGGTAATCGACTAACAATTGGGACAATTCCTCACAACTGGTATATTTTTTGCAAGAAAGCATGTGCTGAGATAAGAGAAGAAGGAGGAGGAGGAGGAGGAGGAGGAGGTATAGACTGAGATGCCAGAAGTACCTGGTAAGGTTGCGGTGGTCCCAGAGCATCGTCTTGAAGTAGAGTATCAGGTTGTAGAGGGACTTCCGAGTTCTTCGCTGCAGACAGGAGAGGTTGCACTTGGAATCGGCGGGAGTTGTCAGCGGCGGGAAGGACATCACCTCGAACGTGGCGCTCATCTGCAGGGGGGAGGTCGAGGAGGAGGGTCAAGATCCACCAGGAGGAGAACGCCAAGGTCGTGACACCCCTACGGCCCACAGTCACGTGGGATGTTTTTATCTTAATTGGAGATTAGCCCCCACCTCCTCTCCTCTACTGTGCTTATGAGTCCTCTTCAACTTTTCCTTTTAGTCTAAGGTATCTCCTTGACGCCAGAGTTCCAGATTGACCGTTTAAAAGAAATAATAATGAAAGTAATTGTTACAGTGAACAGTCTACCATGTCCATGTTCTACCATTTCTACCATGTTCATATTCTACCAGTTCCACCATGTTCATGTTCTACCTGTTGTACCCGTTCTACCATGTTCATGTTCTACAAGTGTTACTACTATGTTCTCGTATTTCACGAACTCTTCTGGGATGTACTATCGACACTGGATGCACTCCCTCACTCCCTCCCTCCCTCTCTCTCCCCCCCCCTCACTCACTCCCTCCCTCTCTCCCTCACTCACTCACTCACCATTTGCTGTCCGGGCTTCAGGTTCTTTTTGGGTCTTTTGTGCTTGACCGGCTTTTCCGAAATGAATCGAAGTTGGCACTGGTCGCTGAAGAAACTCATTTTTTCTGAAATCGAAAAGGTGTCTTGAGTTACAAACGTACTCTACGAGTTCTGAGCAGACAATATACACATATATTTAGAGATAAAAATACACACACACACACACACACACACACACACACACACACACACACACACACATATATATATATATATATATATATATATATATATATATATATATATATATATAATGAAGGCTGTTCAGAAATATTGTATGTATATATTTGAAAGAAGTATGGAAAAATTAAGAAAAATCTTTAGATGTCCGGGTCTAGGTTGAAGATTTGCCCGTGGGAAAATCGGGCCGACTTACCATCGAGGGCATGGATGAGACCCTCCAGCAAGCTCCCGCCCTTCGTCGTCGTCGTCGTCGTACCGTTCCTGCTGCCCTCCATCGCCACCAGGAGGCGCGCCTTTCGTTTGTACCCGGGACGCGCTCTCGTGGCTTTAGGAGAGATTAAGAAAAATATATATATATAGATCTTCAGGCGATAATGATAAAAAATATATACAGTATACATATATATATATATATATATATATATATATATATATATATATATATAGTATATATATATATTTATATATTTATATATATATATATATATATATACATACATATATATGTGTATATATATACATATACATATATATATATATATCACAAGCGAGTGATATATGAATATCCCACTGTCAGAGAAAAGAAAGAAAATAATTTGAAGATACATACTCTATATTGCGATCACTAACTGTGATGCTCTTCAGCATGTTTATACAAAGGGTGGATTGATTTCTATGACGAAAAGTATAATAAAAGAAATCTAGAAAATTAGATAAATACGAAAATGGAGATAAATGGAGACTGAGAGCGGGAGAAAAGAGAGAGGGGGAGGGGAGGAGAGAGCGAGAGAAAGAGAAAGAAGAGATGAGAACGAGAAGAAAGAGAAAGAAGAGATGAGAACGAGAAGAAAGAGAAAGAGAACAAGGGAGAAGCATACATAAAGAGATATGGACAGTAGAAGAGAGAGATATACAGGCGATATGGTAGGTAAAAGAAAAAAAAAAGAAAAAAAAAAAAAAAAAAAACTGACTCGAACAGGAGAGGAGCGAGGTGTTGGATCCCTCCGTCCGGGGGTCCGGGGCCCAGGTATACCCCGTGGCGGCACCGCAGGTATACACGTGGTAGTGCTTGGGCTCTGCCGCGAATGAGGTGCCCTCCTGGCATTTGACCGTACACTTCTCCTCCAGGTCACCCTCGAGGTCGCCGAGGACGTAGCACGACATCTGCGGCAGGAGAAGGAATAATCAGTCCCAAGTCTCAGGGTAATAAGCTCTTCTTTCCAGCAGGGACTCTCAAATTTATGAAATACTAATCTTCCTACAGATTGCAACCGTTAACAGTTATCAAAACCTCACGCTTTTTAAAAGTGTCCCAAGTTACAAATAAATATACATATTTGGCCTTTTGAATGTGACAGACTGTGAGTGTGCTGATGACATTCTGATATAGGGTGGCAGTGGAAATACTGCACAGCGGGAGATGGTTGCGACCCCTACTCTACAGGAAGGAGCCCTGGAACTCCTCCTAATGTCTCGTGCCGGGGATCATATGCCGGCCTACGGGGCCATTCCCTTTATTGGTGAGGATGCACCTCTTCCTCTGTGAAGCTAGAGGCACCCGTTTTCGGTATCTTTTGGTGTCTTCTACACCAACAAATATTTTCATTCATGTCCATTACCAACCACCTTGATATATCTTTTGCTTCTTTAGGTGTCTCAATTTACATGAAGACTTTTGTATGTATTTTTGTTCATGGCCAACAAGAATAAACATAATCTAAGTTTAGATCTCATGCAATACTTACCACGGGTGACGACAACATAAGATGATAAAGGGCAACAACAACAACAACAACAACAACAACAACAACAACAAAAGTACCACCATCAACAACAACAACTCCATTCGAGGGTGTCTCCAAAGATGTCAACAGACCTCCCCTTCAGGGTCATCCTCCTCCACTGACCTCAGCCTTCGCAGGATTCCGAAGATGAGGACACTTGTCTATCTTGACGCAGTCCATCCCGTTCGCGTGGAGTTTGTGGCCCTCACGGCACGAGCAGTGCCAGGAACCCTCTGAGTTGTGGCACTCATGGCTGCAGCCCCCGTTTTCTATACTGCACTCGTTAGTATCTACCGAACAGAGAAAACGTGGAGGCAAGTCAGGGTCTTAGGTCTGTATATATACTAGATACCTAGATGTTGGTTACCTTTTTATAAACGTGAACGCATTTTGGTTTGTGGTATTTTGAAGAATTGCTTACATTCGATTTTTTTTGTTTTTTTGAGAACAGGACTGAATAGAGGGTAAAACACCCCTAGCAAGTTCCTCTAAGCTTGTGTGCAAATACGTACTATTACGGACACTTGTATACTTTTATTTACAAAGAAATATATTTACATTGCAAGGGCACTCCTCTATACGGAATTCGGTAAAATACTGTCAACTCCGGATGGACTACATTACTGGGAGATGTACAGGAGGTTACATGGTAAATCGTGGGTCAGTTTCGGGTGTGTGATTCACCATAGTCTTTGGATCACGTGTTGGACTCGTGATCGACAGCCATTTCCCTCCCGGAAGAGAGCTCAGAGCTCGTATATGACCGATCTATGGGTCATGCTGTGACCTTACACGTGCGGTATAGCACGTGTTTGTACACTTGTCTAAAGATTTTCTGTGTAGGGGATAGTGTCCTCCTTACCACCACAGTGCGCCCGGCCAAACAACTGGTAGCCACGCCTGCAGTCACACTGGAAGCTTCCTGGAGAGTTGGCACAGCGCCCCTCGCAGGTACCAGGGACCTGACACTCGTCGACGTCCCTGCACGAGTGCTCGTCGGGCTCCAGCTTGTAGCCGGCGGGGCAGATGCACTCGTAACTGCCCACGTTGTTAACGCACGAGTATTGGCACCCACCGTTGTCGTCCTCACATTCGTCGATGTCTGTGCGGGGGATGAAATACAAGAGGAATTGGGTCTTTGAGACTGAGAGAAAGTGGCGTCGATATTTCACCAGCGCTTCTATCCTTATGGGTAATTGTAGCCGGGACGGGGCAGTGGCTGCAAGGTCTTTAGAAGAGGAAGAAGAAGAAAAAAAAAAAAAAAAAAAAAAACCGAAGGCAGATCATGTTTAGCTTCTACTCTCTCTCCGTTCTGCTATCCTCTTTTAATCTCTCCTATACTTCCCCTGCGACTCCATCTCTTCAGTGAGATATTGATCCCAGGGCTAGAAGCGCTGGTTATGGCTTAAAATGGGACTCCTACCGCGGCAGGAGCGATGATCCGGTAAGAGGGAGTACCCGGGGGGACAGGAACAGCGGACCCCGGTGGCAGTGTTGTGGCACTTGCGCGAACAGCCCCCGTTGTTGATGGCACACGAAGCTGTCGGCAGGCAAGGGCAGGTGTCAGCATGAAGGACAGCGAACCCGGACACGTGGTGAGTGTCAGGTGATGGTACAATAAATACTGGGTTAAGAAATGTCGGTTAGAATAGTATGTGGTTAAGTTATCATGATTTGTAGTCTGGCACGCTTTAAAGAATATTCACACGTTAATTCATATGCAAGGAAGAGTGGATTGCATCAATGGTCTTTAATAAATAGAAACCTGGGTAGACACATACGCACCCGCCCTCCACGTAAAATCTCCACAAGCGTCTACACGCACACGCACACGCGCGCGCACACGCACACGCACACGCGCGCGCACACGCACACACACACACACACACACACACACACACACACACACACACACACACACACACACACACAGTTTCAAAACTCGGTTTTGTTAGGAGGACACCTCCAGACCACGTCGCCGAGCTGAATGGGTTCAGGGCAAAAGATCAGGTTCTCCGGGTGGTCAAGGAAGTCCTTTCCGAAGAAGAGGAGGACCCTGAGAACGACGCAGAAGGTGCTGACGAAGGACTCACGCACGCAGGAGTGTCCGTCGCTAGCGAGGAGGTACTTCGGGTGGCAAGTGCAGGCGGTTCCGGAGGGCGTCTGGTGGCAGTGGTGTTGGCAGCCTCCGTTGCCAACCTGGTGGGAGAAGGATTGTCTTCAAGTCTCGTAACGGGGAAGAGATCGTCGTTGAAGCACTTCAACGGTATCAAGGCATTCTATATAACTTAAAAATTTGTGTATCTTCCCAAGTGTCATTTTTCGTAAGGAAAAGAGAACCATTATTGGAAAAAGTAATTATATTTGAAAAAAGAATAGGGAAATTGAAAGAGAAGAAAAAGAAATCAATAGAAAAAGTAAGGGGAAACATGGAATTGGGAATTAGAGTAGATGGGAATAGCAACATTCTCTGAATTATTATTATTGTTATTCTTTTTTATATACTACGTACATATAAGGATTCTGTCATAGAAAAAGAAAACAATAGAGAAAGTAATGGAAAATGTGGAATTGGGAAATAGAGTAGATGGGAATAGCAACATTCTCTGAATTATCATTATTATTATTCTTTTTTTATATACTGCGTACATGTAAGGATTCTATCATCCTACCCGTTTCTACGACAGAAAGGCGCGTGCGGTAAGGAGCGAGTTTACTTACTGCGCAAGTCTGGCGGCACTGCTTCCTGGATACGAGGACGCTCCCCTCCCTGCAGGCGCAGGATGCCGCGCCTCCTCCGCTCACCAGGCACAATTCCTGGCACTGGATGGCCCGGCAGGACGCCGACTCGAATTCAGGACCTGCGAGGAACAAGGCAACATCCAAGTTCCCTCTCTTGACGAAAGCGCTCATGTCATCTTGCCCCGTGGTTTTAGGGATATTTGTGTTAATAGTATTTTTGGTAAATTAAGCCGAAAGTGTCGCCAGTTAGAACGATAATATTGCCGTCGCTATGGAGAAAGTACGCCATCTGGAATCAGTATCCCCGTCGGCATTATGGCGGTATTCTGTAAAACCCAGCCAATGTTTGGCACCACCCATCTTATACTAACCTTACCAAATCCCTCAGAATATTCACGAAATGACAACGATGGTGGCGATAGCATCGGGTTAATTTACCATAAATTCCTCGAATTTCACTATCTAGAAACCCACAACCCCATAACAGACGGCAATGGTGCTTGGGTCCTTCCCTAGATTTCTCCAGAAAAAAGTAAAACTCTGTGTGTGCTGTGTAAGTATAGGATATCTATCTTTGGTCAAACAGTTAAAGGTTGTTTAAAGGTATCTGGCGGATATGTAAAATAACTACTTAAAAAAATAGCATTGAATGATGTGGTGAGGCAATCCCGACCCTGTACCACAACTTCAACATGCTAAATGTGTTAATAAACACAATGAATCTAATCATATACTTCTGCAGGTGCGAGCATCTGCCGCGAGTGTCATCCCCGATGGACAGGTGCAGACGAAGGACCCGATGAGGTTGCGGCACCCATGCTGGCACCCGTGCCGGCTCTGACATTCGTCCACATCAACGCAGTTGTGGGCGTCCATCGGGTCCGGGGCAAAGCCCGGATGGCAGGCGCAGCTGTAGTTCCCCGGGAGGTTCCGGCACAGGTGGACGCAACCGCCGTTCCGGAGGCGACATTCGTCAACGTCTGGAACATGGGAGAGAGGAAAAAAACACTTGCCTTAGAGCAGCTGTCTCCTGACTGTTTTCCTACTCTTCTCAACTTAGTACACCACGGTATTGCTAAGCCCCTTCCTCTAGGGATAACATGATTAGCCCTGGAATCAATATTAAAGAATATTTGACCAACCATATTGTAGTACGGGGACGCTGATGTCGTCAGAGGGCTGTCAACAGGGCCTTTTAGGAAAAAATAACCTTACCTAGCAAAAATTAATTTGGTTTGGTTTGCTCTCCTCAAGAAGGGGCCACCCAGGGATCACCCATGCTATGCTAGTGTGCCCTAAGCAGTGAGAATCAGTTTCTCACAGACAGAAACCTTCACAAGTTGTTCCTGGTTGTTGTTGTTGGTTAACCCGAGGAAGTGTCACTGGACCAGATGGACCTTCTCGGGGTTCTGGAGGAGGACGATCGTTCTCTTGGGGCTCTGGCCTGAGAAAACCTCCAACCCAGGTATGTTGTGGTTGTACCCACGCACGACCAGAGCTGACCCTTCTGCACATGTGTGTTTGACCTTGAGTGAAGCGGCCTTGGAGAAATGGACATGTCTTGTCTGTTGTGTTTTTGTTGGTTATGTCAAAGGTGATATCTGGTGGTTACTGGGTTTTAACACGACATGGTCAGTATTGACAATTAATCTAATATCTTCAGTAGGTAGTTATCACGTATTTAGGTCACCTTTGTGAGGTCACCATCAAATCGTTTGAATGCCGACCTCTGAAGTAAGTTAACTTCCCACATTTTGTATTTCTATAGAAATTAGGGGGGGTCCCTGCCCCTCTCCACTTCAAATGATAATGATAATAGTAATAGTAATAATAATAATAATAATAATAATGATAATAATGATAGTAATAATAATAATGATAACAATAATAATAATGATAATAATAATAATAATAATAATAATTATAGTAAATAATAATAATAATAATAATAATAATAAATAACAATAATGATAATAATAAATAACAATAATGATAATAATAAATAACAATAATAATGATATTGATAATAATAAATAATAATAATAATGATAAATAATAATAAATAATGATAACGATAATAATAATAATAATAATAATAATGATGATAAATAATAATAAATAATAACGATAATAGTAATAATAATAATAATAATAATAGTAATAATAATAATAGTAATAATAATAATAACAATAATAATAATAATCAATAATGATAATGATAATGTGTGCTGACCTGTACAAGTGCGGCCGTTGCCCTCCCATCCTTTCTTGCAGGAACATCGGTGGAATCGACGAAGAGTCTTGCAGACAGCGTTCCGATCACATTTATGTCGTCCCGTTTTGCACACATCTGATAAAGAAAGAAAAATAACAAACATGCTGATGCAGCTTTCCAGAACTGCATATCTTCCAGGGAAAAACTATTAATATAAATGTATGGATGCAATTTCAGCACAAACAGTGATACAGATATACAGTATGGTATTAATGATCTAGATTGTCTTGTACGTTATACGATATTTGTCCAAAATTGCGTTTGTGTCATCCTATAAACGTTTCTACCGATGGAACATTATAAAAACAGACTCACAAAAGACGATGGTATTCATGATGTCTAACATTGCACATTTGCTAAAGAAAAAATAAATTAATAAATAGATAAATAACAGTGAAAAGTTGTAAACAATATTTCACTAAAAACATTGGTCAAATACAAACACAGATCATCTTGTTGGTAATTATATTAACTCATCTGTGTATTCCCGTTTGCACACATCTGTTAAGAAAAAATATCTATATTTACAGTTGCAATTTCAAAACAGAGTCAGTTCGCAAATTGGAGACCCCAAGAATATAAGTACTGGCTATTGCTGACGTTCTGAGTTTGTGACGAATTAATTAGTACACATATAGTATAATAATATAATTAATAAGCTATGGGTAATCAAAAGCCTAAATTATTCCCGTACAGTTCGCCGTGGACGATAAACACAGCTATGAGTTAGTTTCTCTCACTACCTCTGGTTCTCTGACTTTCTTAGGATCTATTCTCCTGACCTCCTCGGCTATAGAGACTCCTACTACGGGAGCCCGCGACAGCACAGAGATTAGGAAGGGCATCAACTCAGAGTAATGACCATGAGGAGACTTCACCGCAGAGCGCGGGGTGATCTAATAGAGGTGTTCAAGTGGATCAAAGGCTTTAACAAGGGTGATGCAAACAAAGTCATCATATCAAAACAACAGGGCAGGACTCGCAGTAATGGATTTAAACTGGACAAATTTAGATTTAAGAAGGAAATAGGCAAGAATTGGTTTACTAATAGGATGGTCAAAGAATGGAATAGACTTAGTAACCATGTAGTGAGCGCTGAAACTATCAGTTGTTTTAAAAATCGGTTAGACAACTTTATGGATGGGGATGACAGGTGGTGATGGATATGGAGCTGCCTAGTGTAGGCCTTATGGTCTCTTGCAGTCTCCTTCATTCTTATGTTCTTATGTCTGTTCCGGAACTACCTGCAAAGTTGAGAACAAAGACGCCTTGTACAATCCTGAAGATGTGTGCACAACATTTCACCCCTGACCGTGCACATTGATCCAAAGTATGAACCACAATCATCCGTGAATTTATGCTTAGCATTTGCATCATGAATACAAGTTTATCGAGTTACTGAATTCTCTTTGTCGTTTTCTTCTCCTTTTTTTCTCAAATATGAATCATCACCCTGTACATAGAGATTCACCTCTTGTGTTGACCTCTTTATACAAACCCAAGTTTCATTACTTTGGTCTCAATGTGTTCCCGTATAGATCCTGATGTAGATGTCCTCCTGTCTGTGTTACTGTCTCGGTACTTCTATCAACCATGTATTATTTATTTTTGTAGTTATCCTACCTCTCTTACGTAACAGACGCCCTCCCTCTTTGTACGACCCACGCTAAACACTGCTACTAATCACCAAGTCAACAAAAGCCAGAGCAAGGGGCAGGGATTAGAAGGATCGCGACATGACGTCATAAGGGGCGGAGACAGGCAGCAGGTAGACTAGTGCAAAATCTAGGTATACAAAGTCTGTCCACGCGCGCGGGGAGGCGGGGCTTAACTGTGACGTAATGTCGCCTTCTCTGGAGGCCAAAACCATTAAATGTCTGAGAGTGATATTATGATGTCATGTTGCCTCCCAGGACAAAGTAAGAGAAGTGGAGGGATTGTATTTTGACGATGTTTGAAAAAGAAATCGTGCTGTGTTCTCAGCGAACTGGCAAAGCAAAGCAGGTAAGTGACGTCACCTGGGCGAGAGAGGGTGAGTTACAATGAGGATGGAAGCAAGCAAGGAGAGGGAGAGAGAGAGAGAGAGAGAGAGAGAGAGAGAGAGAGAGAGAGAGAGAGAGAGAGAGAGAGTGAATGAGAGAGAGAGAGAGAGAGAGAGAGAAAGAGAGAGAGAGAGAGAGAGAGAGAGAACGGTGACCTGGGCAAAGTCAAGTGCACAAGTATCTGTGATGAAGAAACACTAAGAAAAAAAAATTCTGTCCCCTTGAAGGAGGTCATGAGTGACAAGGTGATGTTAGGATCGGGGTACATCGCAAAAAAAAAGAACAAAAAACTTTTGAAAATATATTTATTTTTCTTTAAGAAAATCTGACCTACTCTCACCTCGACACTATTCGATTCCAAATGGATTCCTTGTTGCCATACAAAAATTGAAAATATAAAATAACATCTGGGAAATCTCAAATCCCATCTACATAAAATCGCCCGTCATTACACATCCACACAAAAAGCTTCTGTAGAACCATATCAACATTTTCTCTAAGGACTTAAACTTCTCTCGCTGTAGGTTCCTGAACTCGGAAAAATCCCCTTTGATGAGGAAAAGGGTTAATTTGATTACACCAAAACTACTTTCCGCAGTCCCAGGGATCCCCTGACAACGCTTAGCTGAATAAAATCGTCTCGTCGTCTCGTAGTTGCTCGGCCAGAGGAGGTCGCCATGCACAAGCTCCAGTGAGGACTCAGACAGCTTCTGCGCCCGTCATCATCGTAGACGCTTCGAGATACTATCGTATAATGTAACTCCAGACACTTCGCCTTCTCCTCCTCCTCCCTCGTCCTCCTTCTCCATCTCCCTCCTCTCCCTTCCGTCTCCTCCCTCTTCCTCCTCCTCCTCCTTCTCCTCCTCCTCTTCCTCACCCCGTCTTCCTTCTACATCTCCCTCTTCACCCTTCCTCCTCCTCCCTCTTCCTCCTCCCCTTCCTCCTCCTCTCTCTTGCTTCTCCTCCTCTTTCTCCCCCGTCTTCCTTCTACATCTCCCTCCTCCCCCTTCCTCTTCCCCTTCTTCTCCCTCCCCCTCTTCCTCCCCCCGTCCTCCTTCTCTATCTCCCTCCTCCTCTTCTTCCTCCCCCTCTTTCGCCCCCCGTCCTCCTTCTCCATCTCTCTCTTCCCCCTTCCGCCTCCTCCCTCTTCCTCCTCCTCCTCCCCTTCCTCATCCTCTTCTTCTCCCTCCCCCTCCTCCTCCTTCTCTCTTCCTTGAGATCAGGCATCGTACTCCCTCACCTCCTCCTCCTCCTCCTCCTTCCGTAGGTTGTCATCCTTCGGCGGGAGCCCTATGGTCTCTCGCTGCCCCCGACCTGAGCTCAGGGGCGTTGTAAGACTTTTCCGTGACGTCAGAGTCTACCGGAAATGACGTCACCAGAAGTACGTAATGGGATCAGAAGTTGGCAAGCAGGTCTTTGCAATTTTTTTTTTAATCTATTATCATCCATTCGTTCATTTGTGTGCTTGACTGTGGCTACGCTTTTTCCTGTCGTTTATCTTTTAATTAATTGTGGGTTCGATTCCCGCACACCTTTCCAATTCCCAATAGTGACTGTTGATTACCTACCCCACGACAGTCCAAGCGCATATTAAAGGTGACGGCTTCGGCCGCAGCTACTCAGCGCCTCCTGGCGTAGGCTCCACACCTTCACCAATTAAATCGCCCTTTGGATCGAATCCAGTTTTGTGTTTATTATTTAAAGTCAGTCAAACTGTATGTACTACCCTTACGCCCAGGCCGTGAAAAAGGACGATTAATAAAATCTGCTTTTTCACAGACTGGAAACCCGCAACCTCACTCAGGCGGTCGGCAACGGTCACAGTGACAATCATGAAACATAAAAGCCGGCAGGACACCTTTCGTACTATAATAAGGTCAGAATAAAAATTATTAATAATAATAATCAATAATAATAGTAATGCTAATAATGATAATAATGATAATAATAATAATAATAAAAACAATAATAATGATGATTATAACAATAATGGTTAATAATAATGTTAATTGTAATGATAATAATAATAGTAATAATAATAATTATAATAATGATGATAATGACAACAATAATAATGATAATAATAATAATGATAATAATGCCAATAACAATAATGATAATAATAATAATAACAATAATAATAACGATAATAATAATAATGACAATAATGATGATGATAATGATAATTATAATAATAATAATAATAAAGCATAACGATAAAAATAATAATGATGATAATAATAACAATAATAATAATAATTATAATAATGATAATATTATTATTATTAATAATAATGATAATAATAATAGTAATAATAATAATGATAATAATAGTGATAATAATAATAATAATAATAATAATAATAATAATAATAATAATAATAATAGTAATAAAAATAATAATGATAATAATGAAAATAATAATAATAATGATAATAATAATAATAATAATAATAATAATGATAATAATAATAATAATCACAGTGATAATAATGATGATAATAATAATGATTATAATGATGATAATTAACTAAGAAGATAGGTTCTAGATGGTAGAGTGGTTTCCGTCATGCATTCTTTTTTTTTTCTCCTCTCCTTTACCTTTAAATTATTATTATTTCTCTTTAACTTGTTCCTGTTCAACTTCTCTTATCTCCCTCCAACCTCCTTTATTTCCGTTCTCCTCTTCCTCCCTTTCCTCCCTCCTCTTTCTCCCTCTTCTCCCTCCTCTCCCTCACCATAACCTCTTCCTTCACGCACTCCTCTCTCCCTTGTTGGTTGCATGCCGGGCGGCTGCAGCTATGAAATTGCACCATTGATATGCAAACTAGCCCATGCAGGGAGTCGCTCCTCTTCCTCCTCCTCCTCCTATCTCTCTTCTCCTCTCCTCCTCTTCTCCCCCTCCTCCTCCTCCTCCTCCGCCCACACCCTGTCTCGCCCTCAGCGCTTACGTCATCTTCGTTTCTGTACATTTTAACTTGAGGGAGACTTATCGAGGAACTTATCGAGGAGCAAGTTCTAGAACACATCTCGAGAGACACTCTCGCCGAAGCCGAAGAGTACAAAAACAGAAAACAAAGTCAGAAATGAATTAAAAAAAATCTGTTCAACCATCTGTGGGGTCACAAAACAGCTGGTTAGTCAGCTTTGTTAAGAAAAGATTAACCAAAGGGTTTAGCTTGTCAAACGCCCAACAAAGTTCAGCCACTAACAGCAGCCTGGCGACAGATGAGATGAAACCAGTCAAGATCAAAACGGAAAAAAAAAAAAAAAAAAATATATATATATATATATATATATATATATATATATAATAAAATAAAATAATGAAATAATAATGATAATAATAGAATAAAAAAAAAATTCTTAATACTTCATTTCCTATATATTTATGCATTTTTTCAAATAAAAATGTTTTCACACAAGTTTTCTGTTTTTTAGAATCTTTGACAAATGTGTCTGAAAACCAACCAAGATGAAATTTTGTTGATGGTGGAATTTTCGCTACTGCAATCGACTTCAATTAATTTTCAACATAGTTATTTTGTACACTTTTCTCTTTTTAGATAATTTTCCATAATACGTCCACATATATATGTACTTATATGCGTTCATGTACACATACATAATACATTTTATATATATTTTTACATACATGCGTACATACATACACACATACATAGATATATGCATGCTTATGTGTACATACATGAGCACATGTATACACACACACACACGCACACGCACACAAACACTGCACATACATGCGCACATGCATATATACATACATACAGGCTTGCGTTTATAAATATATATATACTGTATATGAATACTGTATATGTATGTCTACGTGTACATACACGTGTACATGTATACATGGATACATGTATATCTACATACACGCGTATATGTAGATATACATAAATACACGAATATGTGTATGCTTAGATGCGTTCATACATAGATCTAACTGAAACCCGAAGTTTGTCCTCCTCAATCAAAAACGACGAAGATGTCATGATAGATTTGGGAAAAAAAAAAAAAAATGAGCGAGGCGTTTAAGTCTTTCAATCTATTCGACTACTTCTACCTTGCTAATGCTGATATCAGTCTACTTTCTTTATCCCCACATAAAACAGGGTTGAAGTCAAATACCATATCTAACCTCTCCTTTGTAAACACCGTAAGAAAATGTTTGTTAAAGCAACAAAATCCCCGGGTCCAGACGAAAAAGTTCCGAGTGTGCTTAAAGAGTGGAAATTTGTAATCTACAATCAATTATCGGAAATATTTGATAAGTGGGTAGACATTGGTTTTGTGGGGCAGGCAAACGCTGTATCTGTTTTTAGAAAGGGAAATAAATCGTCTATATGCAATTGCAGGCCGATCAGTTTGACATCAGTAATAGGTGAAATGCTTGAATCAAAAACAGTTGATATAATCAGAGATCACATCGAGAGACATAATTTGATTTGTGACTCACAGCATGGATTCTCCTAGGGAAAGTCAGTGTAACTAATATACTATTAATATCTCAAAGTACAGTGTGTTAAGCATAGGTTTACACAACCCAGAAAGCAGGTATAGCTTAGATAACACTTAGAGAAACCTGGGTGCGAGAGAGACTTATGAATTTTAGTGAGTCCTAACCTTAAATCCAAGAAACAGTGCATTAGCGCCAAGAATAGAGTTAACAGAGCATTAAGTTTCATTGCTAGGACGGATACGAATAAAAGTGCGGAGGTAATTATCAAACTCTATCTGACGTTTGTTAGACCCATCCTTGACTATGCGGTACAGTTTTAGTCTCCATCCAGAATGGATATCAATTCACTAGAATCAATACAGAGGAAAATGACCAAAATGATACATGGGCTCAGAACTTTACCTTATGAAGAGAGGCTTAGGTACTTACACTCTCTGGAAAGACGCAGAGTGCGGGGTGATTTAATAGAGGTGTTTACGTGGATCAAAGGCTTTAACAAGGGTTACGCAATCAGGGCAGGACTCGCAGTAATGGGTTTAAACTGGACAAATTTAGATTTGAGAAGGAAATAGGCAATAACTGGTTTACCAATAGTGTGGTTAACGAATGGAATAGACTTAGTAACCATGTAGTGAGCGCTGAAACTAGTAGTTGTTTTAAGAAAAGGTTAGACAGCTTTATGAGTGAGGATAACAGGTGGTAATGAACATGGAACTGCCTAGTGTAGGCCTTATGGTCTCTTGCAGTCTTCTTCATTCTCATGCTTTTATGTTCCGCACCTGGTAGCATTTTTCCTTTTTATTCGGGCTGCCGTTAGGCGATTTTATTCATTTCCGTGGCACTGGTTGCATTATTTATATGCAGTCAACAGATTAGTTGTTTTTAGTGACACCTCTACAGATCAGAGTCACGCATAATTCTTTCATAGCTGGAGATTCATTCACACTTCAAAGAAGAATCCTGACCGCATGCAACTCTGTCTCTGCGGGGCGATACTGTTCTTCGAGGATAGAAGCGCTAGTTATCTCCGACAAAATACCGAGATGTGTATGTGTGTGTGTGATAACATCTTCATCACGCTCACACTTCCCTGACCGATGAAAACATTGGTATCACTAGATTGTTCTCAATCAACGCACCTCTCCCCACTCCCTCTCCCCTTCCCCCTCCTAGTTAGCCACTCGAGTCGTCAGCTGCAATATCAGGACGTCAGTGTTTGTGGATCCGCGTCAGCAGGTTGCAGGGGAACGGTGGGTGAGAGGGGGGAGGGATGTGCAAGACCTAGGGTCAGACAGCAGGCGCTGTCGTTCTTATTCTTAGACAATTATTCGGGGTCCCAAAAAGGTGTGTCTTGCAAATAATCACCCGCCCACAGGGAATAAGGACCATTATGGCTTGTCACAAAATTTCGGGGCCTGAAAAGGTACAGGCTACAGATAATCAGCCTTATGCTCAGAGGAAATAGAGACCATAGTCGCCTGTGAATTTGACTCCACATTTGATCTGGTCAGGGACATGGCCAATGTGGTTCTCCACTGTGGTATTGTGTGTAGTGAGTGCTCATTTCTGAGTGAATGTATTTGTGTGTACTTGTGCACGTGTGTATAGGTGCATGTGTGTACACATAAACACACACACATGGGGCGTACCAAGGGAAATTAACTAAAGGGTTCTGTGACCAACAACGATAAAAATAATAATAGTAATAATAATAGTAATAATAATAATAATAATAATGATAATGGTAATAATGATAATGATAATAATGATAATGATGATAATAAAATATTGTACCTCATTCGTCCCTCCAAGAGTTGGAAACCTCAACAGGGTCAGATCAGATACACCTTTGTTATCTCGACGATAACAAGGGTGATGCAAGTAAGGTCATCATATTAAGACAGCAGGCAGGACTCGCAATAATGAGTTTAAATTGAACAAATTTAGGTTTAAGAAGGAAATAGGTAAGAACTGATTTGCCAACAGAGTGCCTAATGATTGGAATAGACTTAGTAAGTACATAGTTAGCGCTGAAACTATGGACTGTTTTAAGACAAAATAACTTTATGGCTAGGAATGATAGGTGGTAATTGTCATGTCCTTGACATGAGTAGAATCCTGTGGTTGTGCTGTGTCACGTCCTTGTGTGAATAAAGTCTCCCGTTTGTAATATTAATGCCCGCTTTGTGTGAATATATGTTACCAAAATGTAAAACTTATATATTTATAAATATACTTGATCATCACTGCGCAATTCCAAGTCTACTGGAGCGCGCCCTTTACATATGATCCCAGGTAAAATGAAGCAGAAACATTCCTGATTTGGCGGGAAAAGCTCGCTCTGCTTTCCCATTGCCTGAGGATCTTCAAACTACCTAGTTGGATACGTTTTGCCATGTTTGAAACATCGGCTCCCTTTCGTTTAGTATATAAGGGAGGGGCCTATGTCGACCGAGACAGAATACAGAAGTTAGGAGTCAGCAGAAGTCAACAGAAGTCATAGCAGAAAGAGAAGAAAGTAAAGAAGCTGAAACCCAGGACCCATCTGAATCTACGTAGTTTTCTCTACAAATCGTCGATTTACGACAACTCCGCTAAACATGTCCTTTGGACCATAACTACGGGCCGTCTCCAAAAACAAAGGGTTCTAACCTTCATTATCTGAGTTCATCAGACGCTATCCAGATTGCTGCCTGACTACGTGCGACGCGACCCACCTGATTTTTCTCCTATTAAAAAACATCATCAAACATCTTTTTTGCTCCTGACTACCAGAAGCTTCTCCTACCAGAAGAAACAACTAAATCTGCTCCTTCCAGAAGTATCGTTCACCTCAAACCATCACTACCAGAAGTTGCCCCTACCAGAAGTTATTGTTCACCTCAAACCACTTCGTGATGGTTGGAAACACTCGTCTACAATAATCAAGACATCGTTTCATCACCTGATCATACAAATTACTTGGTAAATAATCTGAATACTTTTATTGTCATCGTCATATTATTGTTATTCTATATTCATTTATGTTTATGTGTTGTTTTGTTAGTGTAATAATATCTAATTTTAAAGAAGAGTTTAATTATCCTGCCTGAATTCTGTCATTCGTCCGAACTGCGACCGGCCTTAACTTTTTTTTTATTTTTCGTGTCGCGACTAGCCTGACACATAGGCGAGTCGTGACAATAATGGACATGGAATTGCCTAGTGTAGGGCTTATGGTCTCTTGCAGTCTCCTTCATTCTTATGTTCTCATACAAATTGAAAAAAATTCTATCAGTTCGAAGTAGATGTGTTTTGTCTGCCCAACTGTCTATTCTTGCCTTTATGCATGTGCAAGTATGTAATTGTGTATGTATTCATATGTGTATCTATTCATACGTTTGTATTTGCATAATGCGGTTCGGTGGATGGTTGAATTGGAACTGCAAAATTATCCATTTTTATGACATTATTTGTAAGAAGCTGTCTGATGCGATCGAGCTCCCTGTGAATGTCTCTCCAGCTGTTGCAGTGTGTGAGGGCTCTTTTGACGTAAGAAACTGCCACAGATCTCTTGCATTCGGTGCAAGAGTGTTTATCTTTTTTTTTTTTTCATCTATCTAAATATTTCTCTTAGGGTCTAATGTTGCTCAGTAAGCTTTCTTAGAATGTGTGGGCTAAAAATGTGTGGGAAAAAAAAATCTTCGTCATTGTTTCGTATCATCCCTTTGAAGCCATGGCAGCCAATCAGAGGTTAGGGCAGAGGCAGGGGCAGCGAGGGGCGGGGCCTATTTCACAATGTCAAAATAAACACTCGTTGACGAAACATATCAGCTATTTTTCTTTTCTACATTTGTATTATTATTATAATCACCATTTATTTATTTATTTACAAATACATGATTGAACATTTCAGACCATTAGGCTTGATCTTGATCACCAAATCTACAACTCATACCTAGTATCAAAAACACAATAATTACAACCCGGGACTGAAAGTACTACAACCCGCCCTATCGGCAACCACAGCCAGTTCTAGGCACCTTGTAATTGCCCCCCCCCTTCCCCTGAGGTGAAGGAATGAGTAGGGGTCGGCACCCGAGCATGACACTCCCCTAACCCTTTAGCAATAACACACTTCACAGGTTACACTACCTATTTACGTGTAGAGACAGGTTTTGAAAGTGTCTCCGTTCAATTCTAATACATGTGCACCTGTTCGAGTTCATGTCTACTATGGCTTAGGACAGCAAGTAACCACAGAAGGACGCGATAGCACTTGTTTGTTTTGATGTGCGTTTTGTTCCTTTTATGCTTTTACTTTTCCTCTCTCTCTCTCTCTCTCTCTTTATTTTCTTGTTCTTTCAATTTTTTCGTTTTCGTGGCTGTGTTGGAGTTCCACAACTGTTCTCCTGTGGTCTCGTTCCTTCTCCTCTTCCCTGTCACTCCTTTATTTCTTCTCGTTCTCCCTTTCCTAACCTTTTCACTTCTTCTCATCCCTTTTTTCCTCTTCCTCGTTTATTCCTTCTCCCACGTCCCCCTTCCTCTCTCTATTCCTGCTCCTTCTCCCTCTATCCTTTTTATTTCTTTTTCTTTCTCCCTCTCTCCTTCTTCATCTTCTTCTATTCCCATCCCCTCTTTCCCTTTTCCTCCTTTTCCTTTTTTCTCCCTCTCTTCCTCTTCTTCTTTCCCCACTCCCTCTTCCTTCTCCTCCACCTCCTCCTGCTGTCCCTCACCATAAACCGAAAGAAGAAGAAAAAGAAGAAGAAGACGACAACGACGACGATCGACGATGGGGTCCATCTGATAAGGCCGGTAATTACACCATTGGCTCCGGATCTCCCTCCGCGCGCGGCCCTGCAGCCGGGTGGCACCGGCCGGGCTTTGTCTTCAGCAGCCCTGTCTCAGGGGACGTGCTTTCAGGACACTTTTGCACTCCGTAGCCCTGTCTCAGAGGCACGTCCTGAACCAGTTCGTGGCATGGTCCAGGGTTCGTCCGGCCCTGTAGTAGTTCTAGCTTGTTTAAATCGTCGCTTTTGTAACTAAACATGTGTATATATGTGTATATACATACACATATACCTTCAAATATGTATATATATATATATATATATATATATATATATATATATATATATATTCATATACATATATACTGTATATATGTATGTATGTATTTGAAGGTGAAATAATTGAATGGAAACGTGGTAAGAAGGAACAGGTTGAACCAGAACCAATGTTGTATTCTAACGTCTCGGTTTTACGTCTTCTTCAGAGTGACAGAGTAATACAGATCTTCGTAATACATATCGTCATAGCGAATTATTTTGCCAGACGTTTTAGAATGGTGCGCGCTGATTGGTCCGCGTTTTCGCCGAGGACCAGTCCGGCTGCGACCAATAACAAATTGGCAAACCCTTCCCTGTGGTCAGTGACCTCTCTTTTGACGAAATGTGCTGCTTCCATCAAGTTTTTCATTTTCTTTCCAAGTCCCGTGCGGAGGGAGCGAACACTTTCCCAGCTAGGAAGGTGTCCCTGTGACTTTGCATGCACCACCAGAGAGGTGGAGGTTCTGTGGTGCCGTAGGTCACTTTTGTGCTCTCCTATCCTTTTCGTATGGCCGTAAGGCCTCTTGACGTCTCACCATAAAGTCGAAAGGATATATTACATTAGTGTTCTTGATTCAACCTGTGTTTCATTACCACCTTTTCCGCTTATATATACGAGTACATATACATACATACATACATATATATATATTTATATATATATATATATATAATATATATGTACATATATGTA
>NC_134805.1:24211685-24216685 GCF_046742065.1 Oratosquilla oratoria
GTCTTGGTTTTTTTCTACTGCGTTTTTTTTTTATCTATTTTATGTATTACGTATTTAATTGTGTTAATAAGTTTCCAATGTCAATTGGAAATTTATTTTCCCCCTCTCTTTTCCACAGAAATCTACTTTCCGAAAGCTGGAAAGCTTACGAAAGAAATAATTTTTTAACGCATTTGCTGTCGTTTTCAACAGAATATGATTGAGAGAGAATCTCCTGCTACACTTCACGAATTATACACGCACACACACACACATATGTCACTTTTGATGTTGTCAGTTCCCTTTAGAATCTTAAATACCTGTATCAAATCACCCCTGAGTCTATTTTTTTTAGGGAAAATATATTCATATGTTTTAGTCGACTTTCGTATGATATATTTCTGATATTTGAAATCAGTATTGTGGCTCGCCGTTGTACTTTTTCCAATCTGTCAATGTCTTTAATGAGATTCGGTGACCATACGGATACAGCATATTCCAAATGTGGGCGAACTAATGATTTACTGTATATAGCTTGTTAATGATAGATGGACTTTTGAATTCAAAAGATCGCGCAATCAGTCCTGGAATCTTATTTGCCTTCTCTGAGGCGGAATTACACTGCTTAGATAATTTGAAATCATCACTGATAATTACGTCGAGATCTTTTTCACTATACACTTTTGTTAACGAATTTCCAAATAACTTGTTATCGTACATATTGCTACTTTTACGCATGTGCATGACCTTACATTTACTTGTGTTACATTTCATTAGCTACTTTTTAGACCGTTGCTGTAGTTTATCTAAATTTTCTTGAATATTTAATTGGTTTAAGTGATCATTTGCCATTTCCCACAGGTTTGTATCATCAGCAAAATTGGAGACAATAGATTTCAGTCCATGGTCTATATAACTTATAAATAATATGAATAGAAGTGGCCCAAGAACGGAACCCTGAGGAACTCCACTCGTATAATTTTTCCATCCAGAAGTTTTGCCATTTAGAACAACTCTGTTTACGATCGTTTAACCAATTAATAGTCCAGCTTAATAGGCTACCACTTATTCAATGTGAAGCTAATTTATATGTATATATATATATATATATATATACATATATATATACATACATACATACATATTGTTTTTATCATAATCTGCGCTGGTGACGCAGTCAGACTTGTCCTCTTCTCGCATCCGTTAAGTCGTGGGTTTGAATCTCGCACTTCCCTCCGAATCCCATCATTAACTGTTTATTACCTGCCTAACTGTCCAAACGTATCATAGGTCAAAGGTGATGGTTTCAGCATCAGCTACTCAGCGCCTCCTGGCGTAGTAGGCCCCTCACCCTCTTTTCATAATCTTCGTCGAACGAATACAGAGTTGCTCAAATTAAAAAGGACGCCTTCAGATATTCTATTTTGGCTAACGTCGGACAAATTTTATTCATCTTTGGGGACATCATTACCCCCTACCCCGTCTCCGGTAGAAAAAGGTGCAATGCCGCCGAAATTTAACCAAATCTCTGACAGGGAAACTTTATCCGGAAGACACTTGTTCTTCCGGGAAGCAGAGAAAGATGTCCAGAAACCAAGGTCCTGCTGCCCAGGAAAAAAAAAAAAAAACACTATCACCTCGGAAACAAACTAAACACTTGATAGAATGACTTAAGATGGCAATTTCCGACAAAGTGGTCAGAGTAGACGCCATGTGAAGATAGAGCCTTCATTAAATATACAGAGTTTCTTTTGTTGAAGCTTTTTCGAGTACAGAGACCCAGAATACAACCTCTAAGGTATTTATACACCTCGGAATGGACGAGGAAGGTGTACTAGGACAGGTCATCCCACGGAGTGCCATTTTGAGTCTTTCTAACTACAAAAATTAAATAAAATAAACTTAGAGGTTTTATTCTGCGTCCTTGTATTTAAGAATATTAAAACAAGCGAAACGTCGTTCCTGTTAATATGGGTTCCATCCTTACATGGTGTCTGACCACTTGATAAAATGCCTTCGGATCCAGTGACAGGGCTCTGTCTGCATGTATTGCGAGACGGAAAGACAGAGAGGGGAGATGCCCCTTTTCGAAGCTCGTCCACCCCCTACACTTTCACCAAGAGGTGCAGCCCCGAAGGTCTGACACTCGGTCCCCGGACTGGACCCCAAGATTTCTCCCCATCAACCTCTACTCTATTTCTCACACTTTTTCACATATGGACCTCTGACAACCGGCGACTGTTCCCTCTATCACTTTGAACCGGTGACACAGAAAGAGTCTCACACTGATGCAACACAGAAGACAAGCCAAAGTTTCTTCTCAGAAAGATCATCTGTGGGAGGAGAGAGGGTCAGACGACCGTTGCCAGCCATTGTGTGGCCACGGGTTTTCCATTTAATAAAACTCGAAGCAAACATTAAGTAATCAATTAATTAATCAATCAAAACTGCTTTGCTTAATCTGTTAATTAAAGTGAAGAAGGTGAGGGGGCTACACAAGAAGGCGCTGAGCAGCTGCCCCGAAACCGTCACCTTTGCCCTAAGGTAACCGGTAACAATTAGTCACTGCTGGGAATCGCAGAGGAGTGCGGGATTCGAACCTAAAACTAAGCAGATGCGAGACCAGCACGCTTTCGTTGACGCCATCGGCGCTCCATTGATTAAGTAATCGATTAATCAAAAATGTTTTGCTTCCAGACACTACAGCAGCTGTGTCCTGCTGGGGCTTGCGGACTTGTTGAAGGCCACTGGGGACCTCCAGGGACGTCTGGTCTGAAGAGACGTTGAATCTGAAAGAGTAAATCCACTCCCTCCCCCCCCCACACACGTAAATGCCTGAAATCCGCTTAAGCGTCTGAAAATTTCAGAAGAAAATATCGCAAATGGCGCCCTGGGTTGGGGGCCGAGCAGTTCCTGAATGATAAACAGTTTAGGATAATGATGATGATGATCCAGGAGGCCATTCATCAACATGGACCTCCGAGAGCGAGTAATTTGATCGGCGAATCATGGCCCCCTTGTGTTGCAGATTTTGCAGAAGGGTCGTCTTTTGCAACATTTGTCAGAAAAGAGGAGGAAGAATTTCTAGAGGAGATGTTGTACCTCTTCGCTTTATATATATACATATGTACATACATACATACATACATATATATATATATATATATATATATATATATATATATGTGTGTGTGTGTGTGTGTGTATACATATATATACATATGTGTGTATACATATACAGTATACACAAACACACACACACACACACACACACACACATACACACACACACACACACACACACACACACATATATATATATATATATATATATATATATATATATATATATATATATATATATGATAAGAGATTTTTTTTTTTTTATATGGGGGTAGCCAAGTTAATGGCACGTACGCAGTCCCACCCACTCCAGTCCTCCACCCCTCATGTTAGTTCCTCATGGATGACATGTCGTCCCCGTATCCCGCCTACTAATATCAGTGATGCAGCAAGACATGTATACATATATATATATATATATATATATATATATATATATATATATATATATTATATATATATATATATTATATATATATATATATATTATATATATATACATATATAGTCATATATATATATATATATAAACACACACACACACATATATATATATTTATATATATATACATATATACACATATATATATATAAATATATATACATATATATATGTATATACATGCATATATAAACACACACACACGCATATATATATATGTATATATATACATACATACATATATATAACGTAGAAACCACTGTTGGAGTAGAAAAGACTGGAAACGGGAAATCTATATATTTCGATTGCAAACTGCAATCCTCTTCAGTAGATACAAATAAGAGAGAGGGCGTACTGTTTAAGTAGCACCCTTAACAAAAGAAAGGGGAACATGGGAAGATATCTCTACCCTCTTCTCACTCCGTATGTGAGGTCAGGAGGCAAATGAGCTTTCACTAGGTTGGAGATGAAGAGTCCGGACATTATGTCCGGGGACCATTGCCCCTTTGAAATATTCATGTTGGGCTGAAATTCAATGATCGTAGATTCTACCATTTTTCTCCTGAACTCACATCTGGATTTATAAATAAGCTCAGCTCTGTCCCAATCTAAACAATGTTTAAATTGCTTAACATGTTGGAACACAGCTGAGCTATCTTGTGCATATTTAATGGAACGTTTATGTTCAATCATCCTGGTATTCAAATCCCTTCCAGTCTGTCCGATGTAAACTAAGTCACAATCTTTACACGGAATCGAATAAACCCCTTGGCTCTGTTCTTCTTTTAACCTTTGATGGACATTTACCACATTTTTATTAATGGTGTTAGGGTAATAATTAATCATTACCCTAACACCATTAATAAAAATGTGGTAAATGTCCATCAAAGGTTAAAAGAAGAACAGAGCCAAGGGGTTTATTCGATTCCGTGTAAAGATTGTGACTTAGTTTACATCGGACAGACTGGAAGGGATTTGAATACCAGGATGATTGAACATAAACGTTCCATTAAATATGCACAAGATAGCTCAGCTGTGTTCCAACATGTTAAGCAATTTAAACATTGTTTAGATTGGGACAGAGCTGAGCTTATTTATAAATCCAGATGTGAGTTCAGGAGAAAAATGATAGAATCTACGATCATTGAATTTCAGCCCAACATGAATATTTCAAAGGGGCAATGGTCCCCGGACATAATGTCCGGACTCTTCATCTCCAACCTAGTGAAAGCTCATTTGCCTCCTGACCTCACATACGGAGTGAGAAGAGGGTAGAGATATCTTCCCATGTTCCCCTTTCTTTTGTTAAGGGTGCTACTTAAACAGTACGCCCTCTCTCTTATTTGTATCTACTGAAGAGGATTGCAGTTTGCAATCGAAATATATAGATTTCCCGTTTCCAGTCTTTTCTACTCCAACAGTGGTTTCTACGTTATTGACAAATGTGTGATTACAT
>NC_134805.1:24231685-24269185 GCF_046742065.1 Oratosquilla oratoria
AAATTTCCGTCGCATTTAATACTAAACACACACACACACACACACACACACGCACACACACACACACACACACACACACACACACACACACACACACACACACACAGTATATATATATATATATATATATATATATATATATATATATATATATCCAAGATTCCTCATTTGTGTGATGTGTACTATGGGTGCTACTTGTTCCTCAACTTTACCCGATTTCATTTCACCACTGAATAAAATCCCCCGAATCCATCAACAGCATCTCTCTAGGGAGCTGCTGTGAACCCTTCGGGACCTCTAGAAATCTCCAGACACCTCCAGAGGCTCTAAGAAGAGACACACTCCTGTAGAAGACGAAGAGGAGGAGGTGGGGGGAGGGGGCAGGAGGAGCGGGGGTAAGGCGTGTGGGGGGGGAGGGGGGAATCCTTGAAGCTGTTGTGAGCATCCGGGACTTGAGGCACCTCTTGGAAGAGCGCGGGAGTCATAAATCAGGCTTCATAATATCAGGCTTGCCCCGCATGAAGCTAGGTTTCAGTCGGGGCCAAGCGGAACCCCAACTCAAATATAAGGGATCAGGCACTCTGTCCAAACCCTTACGCGTTGTAACAGGTGAGGTTCTGTCGTTTATTGCTGGAGGAGCCGTGAACGAGACTCCCCCACCCCCTACCCCGGCACCCCTTCACTGCCTAGTGCCACGGAGATGAATAAAATCGCCTGACGGCAAGCAGAACGAACAAAGAAAAGTGCCACCACCTGGTACGGATCAGGGTCCTTCTAGGTGAACTCAGTCACGGAAATGAATAAAAATCGCCTGCCGACAGGCCACCCAGCACTGAAGGATCTCATCGAGGCAAGCCAAGACACTTTCGCTACCGTGTGGTTGCCATGGAAACAAACAAGACTGAGTTTACTGGCTCTCCAAGCGATTTCATTCGGCTGAGCGAAATCCTCTGCTCTGGAGACGCTTCCAGAATCTCTCCTCTGGCGCAAGGATCGTTGGCGACAGCGGCCTCGTGGGGTCGGGGGTGGGGTTCCTGCTTGTGTTCCTCTTAATGGAAACAGGGCGAACCTGGTTCCAATTAGAGGGAACACGGTGTTCACTTAGGCTGCGCTTGTTGCTGTGGGAACATAAACTCGCGCGCATATGTGCGTGCGTGCGTGTGTGTGTGTGTGTATGTGCATATGTGCTTGTGCGTGCATATGTGTGTGTGTGCATATGTGCTTGTGCGTGCATGTGTGTGTGTGTGTGTTTGTGGACGTATGTGCTTGTGCGTGCGTGTATGTGTGTGTTTGTGCGTGAATGTGTGTGTGTGTGTGTGTGTGTGTGTGTGTGTGTATGTTTGTGTGTGTGCGTGCATGTGTATGTGTGTGTGTGTTTGTGCGTGCATGTGTGTGTGTGCTTGTGCGTGTGTGTTTGCGTGTGCATATTTGTGTTTGTGCGTGTGTGTGTTTGTGCGTTTGTGCGTGTGTGTGTGTGTGTGTGTGTGTGTGTGTGTGTGTAGATACAAATTTGATAAGAAAATGCATAACTAATATTTCAGAAGACTTGATGAAAGCTAGAGTAATATGGAGTGCATCATCATAATCATCATCATCTTCATCATTATAATAATAATCATCATGGTTTGAAGTTCCTTAGGTAAATAATAATGCTTCCACTATCACCAACAACAACGAATAAATAAATAAATAAAGAAAGAAAGAAAAATAACAGTAATGATATCTTTAGTTAGGTTAGACGCATTTTATTTTATTTTTTCTTCATAAGACCACAATGGAAATAAGCTTATATGTTTTTTTTTTAGTTATCATCGGCAATTGTAATTGTTATTTCGAACTATATGTTCTTTTCATTATCTGCACTTCATTCAGTGCCAAATAAAATTATTATTATTATTATCATTATTAATATTATCATCACGTATAAGTGTGATGAAAAGGAAAACAGAATCAGAATTGAAAATTACAATAATTCGGTTTAACGTCGCGAATTTCCCCTCTCAGGAGTCTAGGACGGTGTCCCTTACAGAGGACTTTGTAGTGTATAATTGAATGAACCATGCCCATGGTCCAACTCGCTGGCGGAAGAATTCGAACTGTCATTACCTCGACTTCCGACGCAAGTAGCGACGCTCTAAACTATTCGGCCAGCGAGCACTTTAACTTTGAAAAAAAAAAAAGTTCCAACCCAGATTAAGAAAATAACTTAAAAGCAGGCGTACCAATTCTAAAAAAAAAACAGTGATACCAATTTTGATTTATAAAAAATCGAAAAAGCAGGCATACCAATTATGACTAAGAAAATAAATACAAAAGTATTAATTTTGAGTAGAGAAAGTACTGAAGAAATGATCATAAAGAACTTTGAAAGAGGTAATACGGAAAACTCAGGGGCACCAACCTTAACAAACGGAATGCCCAGCCTAAATCATGTTGTATTATTTTTTAAGGTCCTTCTCATTACCCAAATCCCGGTGGCAAAATTAGTTTAGATTAGGATAACTAGGTGGTACGACTGTGACTGACTTAAGATGAACGAGCACTTACTTATAAGAAGGCGAGGAAGGCAAAGAAGAAGGGAAAGAGGAGGAAGAAGATGAAGAAGAAGAAGAAGAAGAAGAAGAAGAAGAAGATGAAGAAGACGAAGAAGATGAAGAAGACGAAGAAGAAAAAGAAGAGAAGAATAAGAAGAGGAGGAGGAAGAGGAAGAGGAAGAAGAAGATGAAGAAAAAGAAGGAAAAGAAGAGGAAGAAGAAGACGAAAAGGAAGAAAAAGATGAAGAGGAGGAAAAAGAGGAAGAAGAAAAAGAGGATGAAGAAAATGAGGAAGAAGAAATACGCGAAGTAGGAAGGCAAAGAGGAAGGCGAAACAGAAGAATAAGGCGAAAAAGGCAAAAAAAAGAAAAAAAAAGAGAGAGAACGAAGAAGAAGAAGAAGGAGAAGAAGAAGAAGAAGAGGTAGAAGGAAACAAGCGAGCCTTGTGAAAGATCTGCGACGACCAAGATCATTATCATCATCACCATCATCACATGAGCGCAAATGGTAGTGATGACGAACGCGTTTGGAAATAGAAAAATAATTGTGATAAATGCGTCTGGGGCATCGAAGAAAAACGCACTTTTTGGTCATCTTCGGATAAAAGAAATTAAAGGCCTCTCTTCCTTTTTTTTTGGGGGGGGGAGGGGCTTCTTACCGGCTCGGAAAAATTAAATGCTTTGGATGTGCTTGACTGCAGGAAATTGTATATTATGATCGGAGCTCCCTGAGGAAAATCTAACGCATACCGACATAGCGGGAAGATATCTTAAAATCTATCGATCTTTTTACTTCTTTTTTATTTTATTTTTATTTTTTATTCGTCTATTCTAGCTGCTGACAGCCAATTTAATTCAATTTAGGAAAACTCCTTCCCTGTCTCCTTTAACCCTTTCGTCCCGTCTTATGGTTTTCGTACTTTATTTCGATTGCCTAATCAAAATTCTTTTTCTTTTCAGTTGACATCCCAATGGAGCAAACGGTTTATCAAATAACATTTCATAATCTACATCACTGAATAAACAATAAATAAATGAAAAGAAATTAATGATTAAATAACTAAATAGATAAATCGGGCTTAAGTGACGTCACATCGTTCTGTTCCAATAAGAAGTCACAAAACGTCCCTCGGCTTCATGACGTCATGTCGACTCTGTGAACTTTTAAGGGAGCAAATTGGATAACGGGCATGTAGCATAGACATAGACACGCACACGTACGGAGACGCACACGCACTCACATATACATCCACACACACACACACACACACACACACACGGTCTCCCACCAGCTACAATAAAGTGGTTAAAGTATACATGTGTGTTGACAGGAGAGTTCCTCAGTGCACTTGGGGAGTCTTCGAGTGTTTGCGATATTGATGCTACAGCAGCATCATCATCATCAGCAGCAGCTCCGATGGTATCCTGAGAGGTTCTTCATATATGGGCGTCTCAGCAAGGAACCTGCACGTCGTCCCTGGCCCTCGCCGTCAGGGTAGCCCGCTTACCGCAGCCGCCTTCTGCGCACCCACAACGCGCAGCTCTGCGTCTACAGCAGTGGTTGTCAACATGTGGTCCACGGAGGTGGCGGGGGGGGGGGGCGGTCACACGGTGTTTCAGAAGTAGGGGCCAAAAGCCGAATACTTGTGGGAGTTGGCTAATGCAAAATGGTTTTGATTTTAGTCGGTGCTGAAGAAGTGGTCTTTGCCTCCAGGGGGTCAAGGAAGAAAAGCAGTGCATATGTACACGTGGAAAAGGCGACCTATGGAAGGTGGCGGCGTTTCTTCTGGTTCAGAGCAGGGGATTGATCCAACTGAGTGGGTCGGGGAAGGCGGACCTCGGCATGAAGAGGCTTGTGGACAATCGAGGCCCTCTTTAAGCACGATAATGAGGAGGAGGAAAGAAGAGGAGTGGAGGAAGACGAGAAGAAAGAGGAAGAGGAGGAGAAGGAAAAGGATGAGGATGAGGAGGAAGAGGAGGAAGATGAAAAAGAGAAAGAAGAGGAGGGGAGGAGCAGCAGGAGGAAGAGGAAGAGAAGGATGAGGAAGAGGAGAAGGAGGAGTAAGAGGAGGAAGAGGAGGAAGAGAAGGAGAAATAAGAGGAGGAAGAGGAAGAGGAGGGGAGCAGAAGAAGGATGGGAGGAGGAGAAAGAGTGGAGGAGGTAGATTAGGGGGAGGAGGAAGAAGAGGAGGATCAAGAAGATCAGGAGAAGAAAGAAAAGGAAGAGGAGAAGGAAGAGAAATAAGAGGAGGAATAGGAAGAGAAATAAGAGGAGGAAGAGAAAGAAGAGGAGGAAGAGAAAGAAGAAAAGGAGGAGAAAGAAGAGGAGGAGGAGAAAGAGGAGGAGGAGAAAGAGGAGGAGGAGGAGGAGGAGGAGGAGGAGGAGGAGGAGGAAGAGAAATAAGATGAAGAGGAGGAAGAGAAATAGGAGAAAGAGAAAGAAGAGGAGGAGGAGAAAGAAGAGGAGGAGAAGCAAGAAGAAGAGGAGGCGAAAAAGGAGAAACAGGAGGAGAAGAAAGAGAAATGAAATGAGGAGGAGGAAGAAAAATAAGAGTATGAGAAAGAAGAGGAGGAGGAGAAACAAGAGAAGGAGGAGAGAGAAGAAAAGGAGGAGGAAGAGAAAGAAGAGGAAGGGAAGAGAAGGGGGGAGAAGGAAGAAAAGGAGGAGGAAGAGGAGGAGGGAAGAGAAGGGGAAGGAAGAGGAGGAGGAAGAAGAGGAGGAGAAAGAAGAGGAATAGGAAGAGGAAGAGGAGGAAAAAAAGAAGAGTAGGAAGAGGAGGAAGAAGAGGAAGAGGAGGGAGAGAAAGAAGAAGAAGAGGGGGAGGAGGAAGAGAAGAAGAGGAGGGGAAGAGGAGGGGAGGGGAGGGGAAGAGGAGGAGAGGAGGAAGAGGAGGGGGATTAGGGGAGAAGGAGGAAGAAGAAGAGGAGAAAGAAGATGAGGAGGAGGAGGAGGAGAAATAAGAGGAAGCGAAGGAAGAGAAAGAAGAAAAGGAGAAAGAAGAGGAGAAGAAAGAAGAAGAGGAGGAGGAAGAGAAAGGAGAGGAGGGGAGGAGAAGGGGAAGGAGGAGGAAGAAAAGGAGGAGAAAGAAGAAGAGGAGGAGGAGGAGGAGAAAGAGGAAGAGGAGGAAGAATAAGAGGATGAGGAAGAGGAGGAGGATGAAGAGGAGGAGGAGGAAGTATTACCTCCCGTCCTTACCAAGAAGAGAATTCCAGAGATTGGGTCACCATGATGGAGACGAAGGAACACGTGATGGAAGCAGCGAGAGAGAGAGAGAGAGAGAAAGAGAGAGAGAGAGAGAGAGAGAGAGAGAGAGAGAGAGAGAGAGAGAGAGAGAGAGAGAAAGATAGAGAGGAAAGAGAGAGAGAGAAAGAGAGAGAAAAAGAAAGAGAGAGAGAAAGAGAGAGAGAAAAAAAAGAGAGAGAGAGAGAGAGAGAGAGAGAGAGAGAGAGAGAAAGAGAGAGAGAGAAAGAGAAAGAGAGAGAAAGAGAGCGAGAGAGAAAGAGAGAGAGAGAAAGAGAGAGAGAGAAAGAGAGAGAAAGAGGGAGAGAAAGAGAGAGAGAGAAAGAGAGGGTAGGGGAGGGGAAGGGGAGGAGAGAGAAGGTGAAGGAAGGTGAGTGGAAGGGAGAGGAGGGGAGAGAAGAGGAAGGAAGGAGAGAGGAGGGAAAGAGAGGGAAGAGGAAAGAGAGGAGAGGAGGGGAGAGGAAGGGAAGGCACAGGAGAGGGAGAGGACGAGACAGGAGAGGAAGGGAGAGGGAAAAGGAGAGTGGAGGGGAGAGGGGAGAGGGGAGGAAAGAGTGGTAGAGGAGGGGAGGGGGAGAGGATGAGAGGTGGGAGGGGAGGAAAGGGGCGAGGAGAAGGGTGAGGGGAGGGGAGGGGAGAGAGGATGGGAGAGGAGAAGGAAGGGGAGAGGAAAGGGGGAGAGAGGAGGAGAGGGGGAGATGAGGGGAGGGGAGAGAGGATGGGGGAGGAGAAGGAAGGGGAGAGGAGAGGGGGAGAGAGGAGGAGAGGGGGAGAGGAGGGGAGGGGAAAGGGGAACCGTGAGGGGGAATGAGAAGAGGAAAGGAAGCGAAAGGAGGGAAGAGGAGGAGAAAGGAGAAAGAAGGAAGAAGTGTAGAGGGGGGGGAAGAAGAAGAAGTAGATGAAAGGAGTACAGGTGTAGGAGAGGGCGTTGTGGAGAGGAAGGAGGAGCCACATTAGATAGGACATGGGTAGTGGGTGGAGATGGAGGGGAGGGGGAGGTGGAAGGGAGGAGAGGGGCAGGGGGAAGGGAAAAAAGAGGGGAGGGGGAGGAGAAAGGTAGAGGAGGGGGAGAGGAGGGGGAAGGGAGTGCAGTAGTCATCAGGTATCGGGAATGTTTATAAGATAGTCCGTACACACACAGATACACATACATACACACACACACATACACACACACATGTATATGTATTTATACCTAATATACGAATCCAGGTCTCCGGATCAACATGCACATTTGGTTCTTAATACCTGAAGTACCTTTCGATATAGAAGTCACTTACGCAAGCTTAATTTGCAGGATTAGATAATGCCAAATCAGCGAGGCCACACAATCCATTCATCTATCATTGAGCGTGTTGATGAGGGTCAATTAAGTGGCGATCTGTATTCGTCCAAAACGAAAACCTGTTTTCGGAGATCAAATCTCTCATTTAAGTCTGCATTCAGATCAACGCGGTCCTCGTTGAATGGCTCATTAAAATTCAATTAATCGCTGAAATTGGTCTTCCTCATCAGCCACTGAGAGAGGCGAATTGGGAAGGCGATGGGCAGCTAGGCGCCCACGGTACGATGATGACATATGACTCTGGTGGAGGTAGCGGCCGTGGTTGTGTCGAAGGTCCAGGGAAGGCCTTCTTAAGGTCCCGTCCAGCATGCAAGGACCACGGTGTCTACAAACATACCTTTACCGTCGCATGCCTAACCATCTTTGTCTCTCTGTGGAAGACAAACAAACACGTACAACACTTTGTTCATTTGTCTTCTGCAGAAACATACAAAGTCGACAAGTCCTCAGTCACCGAGAACAATATTCTCACTCATGTCTGCAGACACTGTCGGATGCTTGTGTCGTGTCCCGGGTTTGGCTTCACGGCTACAGCCGCGGAAAGAACACGGAGATTGTAAGTCTATAACCAAATGGTGCTGTCCACTGCACCCTTTCTACTATGTCATCCCCCCTCCCTTCTTAAAAAAGTGAAATATCTATATTTATCATTAATCCAATCTGTGGGACTTAAGAAATGTGTGATGTCCTGAAACTTCCGTAGATTACAGATTATGCAGAATTGTAGTTCATAGAAAGATCAATATTCAAACAATTGTAGTCGTACAAACTGTGGTCCTAACTCCCCTTATTTCTAGGAACCCTACCCCCCTAACATTATCAATTTATTTGTACATTCATTCAGAACACGCTATTCACTTATTCAGCTAAGGGTCTTCATTAAAAAAAAATCCTGTCCTTCTTCATAGAAAAAAAAGGCAGCGCCTCCTGGTGTGTGTGTGTGTGTCAAGGGAGCCAGAGTGCCCAAAACGCGGGTAGCCTACTCACGTTGCCCGTGGAGGAGCGTCAGAGTAACATGACAAAGTCCGGATCCCGTCCGGAAGGTTCCTCCGACAATGCGGTTGATGCCGACGAAGAGCTGTGAGGCCTCCAGGCCCCCGTGGAAGGAGAGGACGTGGGGGCCCTCCAACGCCCCGTGGCGACCCCCAAACTGAAGGAAGAAGGGGAAGAAGCGAGGGTTAAAGTAGATGATGATATCGCCGAGGTCACTCATACTTTCCCAGGTTTTTCTGAGGCCTTTGGTCAAGCCTGGTCTGGTTTGGTTTAGTTGGGTGTCGTCACTTTCATCATTATCATCATTACTATTACAGTCATTACCTTTGTCATCGCTAGCACTGTCACCGTCATAGTCGTCATCGTTATCCTCATCCATTTCATCATCATCATTATGAATATCACACATGTACGCGCGCGCACACACACACACACACACACACACACACACACACACACACGCACATACACGCACATACACATATGCACACGCACAGACGCACTCATACAGACGCGTGCATGCACACACACAGACGCACACACACACACGTATATACACACACAAACACACGCGCACATACACACACACAGACGCGTGCATGCACACGCACACACACACACACACGCACACATACATACACACACACGCACATACACATATGCACACGCACAGACGCACTCATACAGACGCGTGCACGCACACACACAGACGCACACGCACACACGCACACACACACCCAAAGTCCATCTGCGGCAGGGTCGAAGCCTCCTTACCTTGATGCCATACCTCCACTCAAGTTTGTTCTTGCTGACGTAGACGCGAACGTGGGCGTAGCGCCTGGCCACATTGTTGGCCGCCTCGACCAGCGTCCGCCCGTCCAGGGCGCCCTCGACTACGCCCTCCCCACGCCCGTAGACGCGCCACTGCCGGTTCACCATCTGTGCCTGCGCGGGGAGAGAAGGCCGAGGTGAGTCCTGTAACCAGCGGTTGCTGGGCACAAGATAGGCAAAGGAAACTGCTGAAAAGGAATATTATTTACATTATATGTATGTATATATATATATATATATATATATATATATATATATATATATATATATATATATATATATTGCGACAAGTGAAGGGGCGACTTTACCAAATCCTGCCGCGTAAGGTTTGTCGCTCGCTACAGTCCCTCCTGGACTAGAAGATCCCCCCCCCACATGTTTGTGACTGCCGCCAGGTGATTTCATCCAAGGTCATATGACCTCCGGGTGACTTACCTCGGCCACCGTGTGGCCCTGATACCCGGTGGCGTTGGGCGAATCGGCCAGGTGGATCGTCCACAGTCGAGGCGACGAGAAGTCGAGGTCGAGGACGAGTGTGGCCGTCTCGTCGAGTCCCGACCCGGAGACCTGGAGCACCGCCTGCCGCCCGCACCATTCTGCACGAGGAGAATCGACCGAATGTCTCGTTATTCATTAGGTGAGGAACCCACGCCAGGAGGCGCTGAGTAGCTGAGGCCGAAGACGTCACCTCTGCATCTAACTAACAGTTGCTGCTGGGAGTCGGAGAAAAGTGTGGGGGTTCGAACCCACAGCGACCCGAACGCGAGACCAGCACGCTTCCGATGACGTCACCAGCGCACATATATTCATTAGGAGCAATTTTTCTATTAATACTTCTAACATTTAGTCTCGGGTTATCATATAAACTAAACCCTCATTTCCCAAAGAAGCGATGACAGATATCCTTGGGAGCCACAGATCTCTTAGCTGATATCTTGGCCTCGGTCCGGGGAGAGAGTGCCAGCCTACAGGGTTATGATTTCAAATTGAATGTGAAGGAGAGTTTTGCCTCCGGAGAGAAGCAGTAAACCTTACCCTCGTGTGCCGGTAGCTACCACGGTAGCGATGAAGAGAGAGAGAGAGAGAGAGAGAGAGAGAGAGAGAGAGAGAGAGAGAGAGAGAGAGAGAGAGAGAGAGAGAGAGAGAGAGAGAGAGAGAGAGAGAGAGAGAGAGAGAGAGAGAGAGAGAGAGAGAGAGAGAGAGAGGGAGGGAGAGAGAGAAAGAGAGAGAGGGAGGGAGCGAAATAGAAAGAGAGGGAAATAGAGAAAGAAAGAGAGAGGGGGAAAAGAGAAAGAGAGAGAGAAAGAGAGGGGGAAAAGAGAAAGAGAGAGAGAGGTTGAGAAAGAGAGAGAAAGAGAGGGAGAGGAAGAGAGAGAGAGAGAAAGAGATCACTCTAAGTCTCATCCTGCAGTACCTGATTCCAGAAGACCGAGGTCGTCGGCCACGAACGAAGACTCCGTAGTCTCCGAAGTGCTCCCGAAAGAGGAGGAGGAGGAAGAGGAGGAGGAGGAGGAGGAGGAGGAGGAGGAACCGTCCTCGGGGTGTTGGCGGACGGCCTCGTAGGCCTCGTAGCTCGAGTTTCTCTTCTCCGGCAGGTGTGGGTTCACGATGAACTTGACGTGGCGACTGTATCCCCGGACGATCCCTGTCCGGAGGTCCAGGTGCACCGTGTCACGGCCTCCACTCGCAGCTGTCTCTGGAACAAAAAATACACACGTAAATGCATGCATATATATATATATATATATATATATATATATATATATACATATATATATATATATATACATATATATATATATACATATATATATATATATATATATATGTATATATATATATATGTACACATATGTACAGGTAACTTCTACCTCTCCTTTCTACCAACTTACTTAAACCCTATTCGTCACTTCTATGACTGTGTGTGTATGTGTGTCTGTGTGTGTATATGTGTCTCTGTGTGTGTGTGAGTGTGTTTGTTTGTGTGTGTGTGTCTGTCTGTGTGTGTGTCTGTGTGTGTGTATGTGTGTATGTGTGTATGTGTGTGTGTGTGTGTGTGTGTGTGTGTGTGTGTGTGTGTGTGTGTGCGCGCGCGAGCGTGCAAGCTTGTGGGTATGAATATGTGTGTGTTCGCGCGCCCGTGCGTGCATGTGTGTGTGCATATATGCGTTGGCCTATAACCTGTAATAGGTACTACACATATGCACGCATGCCAGAGGACAAATGAAGTATTCTTCAAGGCCTAATTGCAATAACCTCATAATTTCCAACGAGCAGAAGCTCCAATTACATAAGTCTCTTAGGGAGGAAATTGTTCTGTTGATATAGTATGAACATCAATTTGAACCACGATTCACTCCACGCGGGCTGTTCTTATTTTGATGAACATATGAACTCAATTACGACAAGGTAAAACATGAACTCAATTATGAGAGAGTAAGATAACAATGAGACTGCATTTTTGGCAGAGTCTCTCATAAATTAGAAGAAAAAAATACAAAAACTGGCTTTCATCTATGTCGTTCTAGGTTAAGGCAACTTACCTTGGTACAAACAAATGTCACTAATGTATTATCATGTTGTATTATTATGTCATTAACATATACCATTACAACATTATATCATTACTGTAAATAGGATTGTGTGTACCCATAGAAAGTGTTGAAGTGGTGAAACGACTACATGTTACGTTCGTCTGTGATTATTTGAAACCACACACTTCCAATGAAAATAATACAACAAGACACGACAACCAGAGGCTAAGAATAAGAGTTCTATATTATCATAATTTGTAACAATATTTTTTGCCAGCAATAAATCTATTTGGTGGTTTAAAGCCCTAAAGAATAATTCGACCCGAGTCGGCCACCGTCTTGTACAATAAATTCCTCAAATGAAGGGGAGGATCCCAAGAGGGGGGAGGGGGGATGGGGGAGGGGAGGACTAAAGACAGGTGGGAGCGAGAACGGAGCCTTGGGGGACGCCTCCCCACGAAGATCATTACTCTAATCACCAACAGCGTCGTCCTGGGGCTTCCGCTGTTTATGCTAACTGATAACGATGAGAGTGATAAGTGTTTGTAATTGAGAGAGAGAGAGATAGAGAGAGAGAGAGAGAGAGATAGAGATAGAGAGAGAGAGAGAGAGAGAGAGCATCAGTAATGACACCAAAAGATGTTGTTTTGTGTGTATTCAAGATCATCCTTGAATTACGCGTGACTTGGCTCGTCTGGGGAGATGTGAGGCTTCTTACTGGTTCACCCCAGTAAATTAAAAAAAAATGTAAAAAGGAAAGAAATACAGTTATTATGAGGCTTTTTCCCAAGAGTAGGGTGGCAGTATATATGTATATGTATGCATGTATGTATATATGTATGTGTGTATATATTTTCAATGGAAGTTTATCTAGTAGCACCAAGTAAAATCGTAATTCAACGTTGTACGAACAAGCAAGCATATTGTTGAAACTGAAATACAGTTGGCAAAACTTCTACGTGGACAACCTCCTCGTTCTTCAGGGCAGATGTGGCAACGTTGTATGTGTGTGAGCGTGAGTTCGCATGTCCATGTGAAATGAACGGACCATATCTTTACCCAACCCGTTCCCGAAACACAGGAGCAGCGTTGCCACATCCACGGCACCTCACTATCTGGTGGACCACGCAGAGATCCTGTCATCTGTACGTCGTGAGGGGACAAAAGGACGGTGATTTGCTGTGGTCTCACGTGGTCTCACGTCGTCTCACGAGGGAAACAAAAAGGATAAGGGCTTGTTTTGTTCTTCTCTTGATCCGTCACCAGAGATGAGGTTGAAAGGGCGAGGAGGGATCCCAGGAGAATTCCTATCCCGACCCCTCATCCCCAACTGGCGGTCACCACAAGCAAAGCTCCCGAGTTGATTTTTAACTTCCAACATGCTGATCCATAACTATAAAATAATTTGTAAGCTACCTTTGAGCAACGCCCCTGGAGGAGGAAAAGGAGGAGGAAGAGGAGTAGGAGGAGGAGGACGAAGAAAAAGAAGAGAACGAGCAGGGTGAGCAGGAGGAGGAGGAGGAACAGGAGGAAAAACTAGGAGAAAGAGGAACAGAAGGAGGAAGAGGAAGAGGAGGTACATAGGAAGAAAGATGAACAGGAGGAGGAAGAGGAAGAGGAGAAGGAAGAGGAAAAAGAGGGACGTGAGATGAAGGAGGAGGAGGAGGAGGAGGAAGTGGAAGAGGGAGAGGAAGAGGGGGACATGAGATGAAGGAGGAATAGGAGGAGGAGGAGAAAGAAAAGGACGAGGAGGAGGAGAAAGAAGATGGAGAGGAGGAACATGAGATGAAGGAGGAACAGGAGGAGAAGAAAGAGGAAGAGGAGGAGGAGGAGGAAGAAGAGGAACAGGATGAGGAGGAACAGAAGGAGAACCAAGAGGCGATGGAGTCGTGTGCTCTAGCCAAGAACTCCTTATATGGTGTTCTCCCCCACAACTCCCTGGGCTGGTTGGCTGGCTTAACCAGACTCACAAGAAGGATGATCAGAAGTGAGGCTGGGGTTGGGGAGATGGGGGGATGGGGAGTTGGGGGGGAGTAAGGGAATATAGGAATAGTGGAGTGGGGGAAATGAGAGATTGGGTGGATAAGTGAGTGAATGACTGAATGATTGAGTGGTTGAATGAGTGACTGATTTAGTGATTAAATGAGTTAGTGACTTTGTAATTAAGTCAGTGGGTGAGTGTGTGGGTGACTGGGGTGGGGGAAAGTGTATGTCAAGAGGGAAGTGCTTTTCTGTGTATAGGAAGAGGAGAGAGGGGAGGACATAAACAAAAGGACTGAGAATGGCAGATTAAAAAAAAATAGAATAAAAACAAAAAACAAAATTTCTCCAGCGCTTCTATCCCCATGGGTCTGGTTGGCCGCTTTCCTTTCTGGCGTGACTGCCGCCAGGTGATTTTATTCATCTCTGCGACTCGTGGTCCTTCTCCTGCAGCGATTGGAAGGGGTGGGGGTGCTCGAAGGGTGCCACAAATTTTAATAAAATCACCTGGCGGCATTCATAATACGAGGAAATGTGCCAACATGTACGGAAGGCGTTGAGAAGGCCTCGCTCCAGTTAGATGATTATCATTATCTGTGGATAGGTGGTAAAGGGAACACGGGCTGAGGGAAATACCTTTATTCCTGACTAGTTTCGCCGGAGTGGTTTCTTCAGAGGAATAGTGCTTGAAATCAAGCTGGCCAATTTTTACATAACAAGAGAAGGAGAGAAAGGGATACGGCGATGTGTCTTGCTAGAACACCCATCAACGCCCCCTGCCAGAGGTCGCCGGTGTCGGTGGACGAATTATCCGCCTGCTGGTCGTCGCGTGGATGAATTGTCCGCCTGGATCAGGGGCTCTATGCATTTAGTCCAAGATAATGATACGTGCTGCTGTCTTAGCCCATACCAAATCCCCAGTCCTCTCAATAATGTTTTTCTGGTTGGTGATGAATACGGATTCCATCGCCTTTCTATCTCACCTGGTTAGGTTACCCAGGATTGTTTTTGCGTCATTCATTTCGGTAAATGACCTTGTTCGTCGAACATGATTAACTAACGCACTGCTTATCCTGTGGTGTCTAACATCTGCTTTATGTTCTTTCAGTCTAGCGTCCAGGCGCCTGCTAGCTTCACCAAAGTATTTTTTATTGCATCAGCCACACCGGATTTCATAGACTAAACTGTTCTTATTTTTGGTTGCGTCTGGTTTATTTGTCACTAAATCCTTCACTTTCGTACCGGTGGATGTCGCAAGTGGAATGTTAGAGGATGACATGAATTTGTCAAGGTCTCGTGTTAGAATAAAGTTTGGGACCACCTATTACTTAACGTCGGCTTTTTCTCCTTTGTTGCGTAAGATATTACGGGCTTTCTCTACCAAGGTGCAAAGTAATCCCTTAGGGCACTTGAGTCTTTCAAATGTCGATTTAATTAAATCTATTTTTTCTGTTAAGAATTCCTCACTACAAATGCGAAACGCTCTCAGAAAAAGCCCTATCACTACACCTGTCTTCGTCCTCCTATCATGTGGACTATAGAAACGAATGGTGTGATTTTTATTCGTCGGTTTCCTGTAAACTTTATTTTCAACGTGACTGTCGCGGCTGTACAACAGCTTTCCCCCAATCTCATATATCTGCAAAACCTTCAACAGTGCCTACCCGTCTACCCTGTCATAAGCCTTTTCCAAATTCATAAAGTCCAAAAAGACATCCTTATCTGTTTCTAAAGTTTTCTCACATATCTGTCTTACCACAAAGATCTGATCTTCGCAACCCTTTCCTTTCCTAAACCCACACTGTTCCTCACCAATAACTTCCTCTGTTCCTCTTCTAATCCTCTCAATTAAAACCTTCCCATATGTCTTCCCAACTACACAACAAACTGATCCATCTGAGACTACTAACAATTGTCCCCCTTTTACTTGTAAATTGGAACAATACAGGCAACCCTCCGGTTCTCTACCCTCCCTTAGATACATATTAAACTACCTCACTAGCCAGTTAACTATTACTGTTCCTCCCTTCTGCAGACACTCCGCATGACATCCATCTAACCCAGGTGCCTTACCTGTTCTCATCATTTTCAGAACTGCTTGCACTTCATTTTTTCTTATTTCTCCTCCATTTTCCTCTCTCATCACCATAATTTTCTTAACGCCTTCCACTGCTATCACCAATCCCTCCTTATCCTCCTACAAATTCAACAACTCTCTAAGATACTCCGCCCATCTTCCTCTTACCGCCGCCTCTTCCGTTAAGATCTGTCCACCTCTGCATTTTATCTTTTCTTCTCTACTTGACTCACCTCCCCTTCCTCTCTTGATTTCCTTCCAAAACATCTTTTTATTGCTTTCAAAAAATTCTGTCATACTCCTCCCCATTTTACATCTGCTCTCCTTTTTGCCTCCTTTATCTTTTGTTTTGTTTCTCTTTTTTCTTTATACCTCTCATATTTTTTCTCATCCTACTTTGTGACCAGTCCCTGAATGCTCGCGTCTTCTCTTCTACTACCTTCTTCATTTTATCATCCCATCACTCACTATCCCTCATTCTATTCCCTCCTATCCTCCTTGTTCCATATACTATCTTTGCACACCTTGTCACTTCCTCCTTGAAACACCCCCATTCCTCTTCCACACCTACTACTTTATCCTACACCACTTCCCATACTTCTCGCAGCTTCTCCTTGCACTCCTCCTTTTCCTTCTCATTTAAACATTTTGCTCTAAGCACCTCTCTACCTTCTGTCCTTTTCCTCTTTCTCCACCTGTCCTCCACTCTCAACATATCTTACAACAACAAATTTTTCTGGCATTCACCCACTCTCTCCCCTAAGAACATGGTCATTCAGAACTCTTCCTACTCTTTTCCTGAATACCCGTGCATAGTCCATTAATGCCTTATCAACAATCTCTCTATCCACCACGCTCTCCTATGTGTACTTATGCTTAACTTTTTCCCTAAACACTGTGCTAGCTATCATCAACTTAGTTTCACTTAATGCTAACACATCCACCTTCCGTCTCACAAACATTCTACCTATTTCCTCCCTTTTATTCTCATATGTACCACACCCACGCACATGAAAAAACCCAAACCTTAGGGTTCTGATTGGAAAACTCCTCCCAGACCCTTTTATGCACTGACTTCTCACAAGAATGTACCCATAGGGCTACAGAGAGCAGGATACCTAGTCTCATCACTCCGTCCCTTTTTAGCCGCCTTTACGGCCTAAGTAGGAAGACTTGGTGACAGGGGAAATGCGAAAATGGAAATATATACTCAGTGGAACAAAGACAGATTTAAGAGGGAATGTGACAGCATAACGGAGGGACAGTTGTAGTACAATAAGATAGCATAAGTTCTCTATAAGTAGATATTTCCCCTAACATAGACAAAATAATGTGAGGTTTTGGTCCGTAGGGGCGCCCCATATAGTTCCTGAAATATCGATTGCATGCTACTGCACATTTTATATCGTTTAATAACGTGCGGCCAATACCCCAGACGGAAATTAATAAATAAGATTAATAAAGAAGAACGAATAAATGAGAACGAATAAGGTAAATAGATATGTAAATAAGATAAATTTATAAAGAAAATGAACCCCATGAAAAAAGAAGAGGAAAAAAAGGGGGAAATCTACACTATTTTTAAGATCAGTTTTTGTTTTTTACTTTTTTTTTATAAGCTAGAAAAAAAAAATCGTCTGTAGTCCGCAAATGTGATTATTGTCGTGGGCAAGAAGAAGAAGAAGACAAAGAAGAAGAAGAAAAAGAAGACGACGACGAAGTAGAAGAAGAAGACGAAAAAGAGGAAGACAAAGAAGAAGAAAAAAAAGAAGACGAAGACGAAGGAGAAGAAGAAGAAGACGAAGAAGAAGACGAAGACGAAGAAGAAGAAGAAGAAGACGAAGACGAAGACGAAGAAGAAGAAGAAGAAGAAGAAGACAAAGAAGAAAGAAGAAGAAGAAACTAGCTTCGGGGCCCTTCGCAGAAAGGCACCGGTAACAACGAGCTCGGCCACGCCTTCTTGAGGAGGAAGAGGAGGAGGAAGAACACCTGGTCCCAGAGACTCGCACCTCACGCCGGGGCTCCTGGAAGGGCAGTCACCGGGCCTCTCATTTGCATCCTGGAGCTGCAACCCCTCTGGAACTATGCCTCACTGCACAGACCTGCCCCTGTTTCCCACTGATCGGCTCTATCTCGTCTCCACTTTGAAGACCAAAGGTGGGCAGCTGGGGCATCTCACCCACTTTTTTAGACCACACAAGCACAACACCTGGGCTGCACCCAATATACGTGTGCTTGGGCATTGGAGACGTACTCCTCTAAACCGATATATCTGATATCCTGACTTGCTTCTTGGTATTCGGGATACTAACGTCCACTCTGTATGATAAAGCGGCCTCAAAAAAAAAAAAAAAAAAAAAAAAAAAAAAAAAAAAAAAAAAAAAAAAAGGTCGGCATACTCGTATATTGATATATGTGCATGCGTTTATACTTGTTTGTGTAGTGTGTGTGTGTGTGTGTGTGTGTGTGTGTGTGTGTGTGTGTGTGTGTGTGTGTGTGTGTTTACTGCTTGCATGGTGGGTTTAATTGATTAGGTTCTACGTAGACAAGGACAAGGTCCGACGCTACTTGGTCCTTTTCGGAACCTTGTGGGTCTTGGCTGGAGCAGCTTCTGAGGATTATCACACTGGTCTATTTTCCCTCCAACCTCCGATTAATCGGCGGTACCGCCCACCTTCAGAACTTTCTCCGGCATGAAATCAGTATGATAAACTATTTTGTAAAAAAAAAAAAAAAAAAAAAAAAAAAAAAAAAAAAAAAAAAAAAAAAAAAAAAAAAAAAAAAAAAAAAAAAAAAAAAAAAAAAAAATCTCTCCAGCATATCAGATTCCTTTCCGAAAGCTGCTGGCTACAAATTTGATCCAACAATCGGAGGAAAAATAGCCCAGTTTGATAACGCCTTTATGCTCGCCCAATGTTCCTGGTTCAGTCACTCACTCTCCTCCTGTTTCGTGAACTCCTTCAGAAAATGGAATCCGTTTCGAGCGCCGCAGAAGCCAGATGCAGAAGACCACAAGACTGAAGAGACGGCAATGAAGCAAGACTTCGGGGTCTTTGACTTTGAGGACCTTTTTTCTTCTGGGTTCTCACACAGAGTCATGGGATTTCTCCTCCTCCTCCTCCTCCTCCTCCTTCTTCTCCTCTTCCTCCTTCTTTTTTCTCCTCCTCCTCCTCCTTCTTCTCCTCCTCTTCCTTCTTTTTTCTCCTCCTTTTTTCTTCTCCTCCTCCTCCTCCTCCTTCTTTTTTCTTCTCCTCCTTCTCCTTTTTTCTTTTCCTCCTCCTCCTTCTTCTTTTTTCTTCTCCTCCTCCTCCTCCTCCTCCTTTTTTTTCTCCTCTACCTCCTTTTTTCTCCTCCTCCTCCTTCTTCTTCTTCTTCTAAATTTTCGTGTGATTTCTTCCTCCTCGAGTTACCTCATGCTCCGAATACCGACGCCACCCTGTTCTAAGATCCAAATCTCTTTTAATAATTCAGATTCCCAGAATTACAATTCGTTCTTGGCGTCCGGAAGGCGTCGAACCTCCGCCAACCAAGTGACGTACTACAGGCGCCTTCTTCCTGTCGATTTTAGTCACCCGAAGGCCGGGGAGGGGGGAAAGGGAGGGGAGGGGAGGGGGGGACCTAGGACAGAAAAAGGGGGTCTGGACCGATCAAGACCACATTCAGTGCTTGGTCCCTCCTCCCCACCTCACCCTTTCTTCTTAAATGAATCAAATTGTCTGGCTTCGGAGGGAGCGATAAGGCTTGAGAGTTAGTGCCGTTGGTGGCGGCAAGAACCCCGCCTCCCAAGCCGCAGCGAAGGATGGCGGGCAGGTGTGGCGAGGGAGGGGGAAGGGGGGAAGGGGTAAGGGGGGGTAAAAGGGGGTAAGGGGGGAGGAGATAACGATGACGAACTGGGTCCCATCAATAACCGGGTTTAAAGACGAGTCAGGCTTAATTGGCGGTTATCGTTTAGGTATTTCAGGCTTATCGTCTCGTTTTCAGGCGGTCATTATTCACACGAAGTCTCAGGGCAGGGCCAAGGTTATTTATTGAAAAAAAAAAAAAAAAGTGCATCCACAATTTTCTTTGTCCAGCAGAAATGTGAAGATCAAGAGTTTAATAATGATAATAATAATAATAATGATAATGATAGTAATAATAATAATAATGATAATAATAATAATAGTAAGAATAATAATAATGATACTAATAATGATAATGATAATAACAATAATAATGATAATAATAATGATAATGAGAGTAATAATGATAGTAATGATAATACCAATAATAATGATAATAATACTGAAATAATAACAACAATAATAATAATAACACTAAAAATAATAATAATAATGGTAATAACGTAGGCAAAACAGGGCGATAGTGATAACTTCACACACTAACAAGCGATATAATATATATATATATATATATATATATATATATATAGAAAGAGAGAGAGAGAGAGAGAGAGAGAACGAGAGCGAGAGAGCGAGAGTGAAGGAGAGAGAAAGCCGTCCTTCCCCAGGATGACTTGCCCTTATCCCCTTCCGTGCCTGGTGTCCTTTTCCCTCTTACTCAATCTGCCTCCAGGCGATTTCATCCATCCCAGTGTCACCTCCTCCTTTGGTAGCGAAGGAGATTAAGAAGAAACCGAGGAAATTAAGTACTCGGTTAAACCCGTCCTCGTGTCACGTCACTTTTCCTCTTTAAACGTGGCTGCCGTCGGGTGATTTTATTCATCTTCGTGGCCCTACCCTCCCCCTCGGTCATGTGGGCGGGGGAGAGACGAGCTCTCAGGACCCTCAAGGAGGAGGTGACCACGATCTTGAATTGGAGGTGCGAACACCCTCTTAGCTAGGATAGCCTTAAGCCAGTGGTTCTCGTCCTGGGGTCTGTCTTTATCACCTGGGGGACTACAGTGTTTCACAGGTAGGGCCCTAAACAGGAAATTAGTGGTGCTTAGTGTATGATTAGTGATATAATTCAGTGTTGAAAAGAAGTTCTCCTGGAGGCTAAAGTAGTAAAAAGAGCAATATGTCCTGAAATGAAAAAAATATATATATAAAAATAAAATAAATAAAATAAATAAATAAATAAAAATGAAATAAAAGACACCTCCTGTTATCAGGGAGGGATACAACAACCTAAGTTTCGATATGGGGGGTGGAGAGCAGATGAAAGACTCCTTATGAAATAGAAAAAAAAAAAAAATCAGAAGCCGTTCTTCGGCGGCGCCCCATCAGCATCACGACCACCGGCAACGCTCCACACCATTTCCACACCCATGGCGGCAGGCTCATACACCCCTCAACACGGTGACACGCTCTACAGATCTCCACTCTGCCTACAGCCAGGCAATTTCATTCAGTAGGTAGGCAGACCTGGGAGAGAACGGAGTCTCCGTCGACGAGGTCCCCTTTTGGTTCAGAGTCCTCACCTCGGGACGAATCAAATCGCCTGGCTCTGGGCCGCTACCGAATTGAAGGTGTTAATGACTTTCAGAAGATCCTGGGGGCTGATGGTCGAGACGGGAGCAGCCGAGAGAGCCGCCCCATGAAATCAGTCCGGTTATTATTTTAATTATGGCTGATTGCATCGAAGCGGTGGTCGGTCGCCCGCGGGAGGACGGCACCCGTCACCCGGCAGGAGGCCGCGCGCACAGGACGCGGACACCTCGAGCCGAACCGGGAGGGTTTACCGGGACGTGGAGCGTTGGAAGAGTTACCGGTACTTGTATAAGGGTAGTCGCTCTGCATTTTTCAATGCTCGCACTCCCAGACACTTCAATGTGCTTCTCCGCATCACTCTTAACCAAACAACTCTCGACGATCGACAAAAGTCGCGTGGGGAGAAAACAGAACTCGAAGATGGTTCAAGACCTTCAGGGACTTAATCCTTGTCTAGTGATAGTAAACGAGAATTATCCACAGTACCAATAAACCATCCTAGTTTGCGCCACCAGCCATGGGAATTTGGGTCTTACAAAATGACAACATTTGGAAGTCTTCGATCTTGAGGTCTTATAGACGGACTACTTCAGGAGGACTTCGGTCTGAATGAGAACGGCAAAGTGAAAAAGGACTTCGATGAACAGAGGCTGCCGAAGAACAAACTTCGAGGGACTAAAGTGACTGCACTTCCTGGGAATGTCAGGCATTATATTGCCATTGTAGAAGAACGGATAATGTAGACATACTCAGGCCAGGGTTGGCATAATATCAAATCTTCGTACTGTCGATCTTCTTTCTTCTTTTCCTTACTCATTCTCCCTATTCATACATACCATTATGTCAGTATACATACATGCACACACACACACATACACACGATCGCAAACGTGAACATAATTTCCCCTTACACACCGTGCACACACACACACATACACACGATCGCAAACGTGAACATAATTTCCCCTTACACACCGTGCACACACGCAAAACCACATGCACACAAGATATACACACCAATTAAGATCGATGGAGAGGTTGGAACGAGACCGGACGAGCGTAGTTCTTTTCCTGTATATCAGGTAAGTGCGCACACGAACACGCACGCACGCACGCACACACACACACACACACACACACACACACACACACACACACACACATCACCAAGTTGAGGATGAGAAAAACAAAATCTATTTCTGCCTTCGATGAGAAGCCATTTCTTACCTGATGGGCCTTTAGAGACTCGTTTCAGGCAGCCACTGAATTCTTGCAAGCTATACTTAGACCAAACATTTTCGATATGGAGAGCACATTAACCTAACTTATGGCTTGCTGCTACGAAAGAACAATAACTAAAGTCACCCGAAGGGGAAAAAAGTATTGGAACAATACCAGGAGTCGCAATTATGCCTTTCTGTCGATCAGAGAGGTTGGTGGAACGACGGGATCGCCTGACGTTTTTAATCCAGTGTGGTGTTATCAAGTAAGATGGTTTAAGGTCGTTAATGCCATAGTGAAGGTAGATTACAATATCTGACCAGCGCAGTCAATCCTGATGCCTTGCTATCACCTCTAATCTCCGGAGATCCGAGAGGTACTCGGCTAAGTAATAACTTTTTACTCTTCCTCCCTGTTTATGTTTTGCTGTTTATCAAGGCTCTAATTCGGGGGTTATGTCGACCAAAAAACCCTATATCTATTGAATCCCCGAGCTAAACTGTCTGCCTGACAGTCAGTGATTGGTCCCTGAGTTTAAATGATTGGGTGGACAGCCAGTGATTGGTCGAGGAGGGAGGAAATGATGGTGTGGACGGTGCTTGATGAGATGATGAGAGTGATTGTAGATGGTAGCAAGTTGTATGCAAAGCTGGGCTTGATGGAATAGAGTGGGGGTGAGGGAAGGGACGGGAAGGGGTGGGAGGGAAGGGTTGAAGGTAAGAGATTATGAGGGACCATCTTCTGAGAGATGAAGATTACGGTCGTTACCCAAGACGCCAGTGGGATGAAATCTTTGATCTACTTTGCCATAGTGAGCAAATGGGGTACGAAGGCCTCAAACCATTTCGCTGCTTTTCACGACCTAAGCAGTTCTTTCTAGCTGCCGCCAGGTGATTTTATTAATTAACTAATAGGGACCCCCCCTTCTCTGAGGCAAAATGATTTAAAACAGTGATATCCAACTTGGGGGCCATGGGGGCCCTCAAGGAAGCCACAAGAATTTAGGAAAGCCTAGGCCTGTTGTTACAAATTTTACATTTCTACCGTACATAATGTAAGAAATCTGAATATAGCACACAAACTTCTATCACTGTCCTAGCAGAAGAAATATAAGATGATTAATTATGATTGTCAACCTTGCAATAGACCAAAGGGTTTTTATTCATCAACATTTTATATATATATTTTTAACTCTTTTGGCCGGGGGGGGGTGTTGTGAGAAAAATGAAGGAGAGCCACAAAAATTTTGAAAATAGGTTGAGAACCACTTGGTTAAAACCCACCTAAAATCTAACTTTGATTAACCCTTTGAAAGCACGTTCCGAATGATGTCGTTTAATTGCCGTCGGGTGATTTTATTCACCTGAGGGAAGGCCCCTTTAGCGAAAGGGTTAGAATGCCAAATCATGTAGACAAGAGACCTTCTGGTCCATAGCGAGGCTGGATGCGGGTTGGTAAATGAATTAACATATAGACATGTTAATTGATACTCAAATACACCAACGAGTGAATCAGTAAAGACTAAACAAGTGAAATAAATAAATGAATAAAATCAACAGACAGACAATAAGGTAAGTGAATAGATGTAAAGGCTAAGGAGCATATCCAAGGCCATTTTTTTTATTAATTGTTTCGCAGATCCGGCGGTGTTTGTTTTTTTTGGTAGACTTGAAAAAAAATAATAATGATGATAATAATCTTTTTTTTCTACTGCTGCTGTCACTTAATTTCGCTCCACTCAGAAATTTTTAAGCCGGTGAAATAAAATTCTCGCCCGCATCCCCGCCGCTTTTTCTACGCAATCGCAGATCGTGAACAACACGGTCATGGTTACCATTTACTAAAACCAAATCGCCAACACGTCGACCAAAACAAGCCTGAATGCCTGGATGAGCTTAGCTCACATCCTGGCCAATGACACTTTTTCTATTGTGTGTGTGGTTATTTCGTGTGGAATATGCCGTGAACTGGAATAATTGCCATGAAAGCTCCGAAAAGGTTTTGTAGAACATTCGTGGACATGCCGATGGAAATGTATGTCGGAGATTTTTGGAAATTTTTGTCATCCTCGGCCTTCAATTCCTCCCTCTTCTGGGGTTTGCCGCCGCCGTTGACTTCGAGTCTGACTCCGTCCTGTCAGTGTAGTCATCGGCTGGAATAATAGAATAAGACGTAACTCAAGCCACCCTGACACAATTGGACATGAAAATGCCAATCAGTGCGCTAGTTTCGTTCTGACAACAGTGCATTCTGATCCAATTCAGGGAAACGTCAGATAGGCCCACGGTCACGGATGAAAATAGCACTGGCGGTAGGGTATCCATTATATTGATGTGCTGGTGTCTGCAAACCAAAAGTATATTGATCTCCATACTTATCTCCCCAAGAAAAAAGAAAAAGTAAGTTTTATCGCCAAAACATGTAGCAACAGTCTCATAAACCTCGTAACTTACTAAGGGTTTGATGTGCACACTTTTTTTTTTGTCGTCTGTCTTGGGTCTATAAATATAGGATCCGCGAAACAACAACAACAACAACAACAACAACAACAACAACAACAACAACAACAATAATAATAATAATAATAATAATAATAATAATAATAATAATAATAATAATAATGATAATAATAATAATAATAATAAATAATAATAATAATAAATAATAATAATAATAATAATAATAATTAATAATAATAATAATAAATAATAATAATAATATTAATAATGATTAAAGTAAATTTAGATTTTTTTTGTGATTTGAAACTTTGAAGTGATGCACTTTTGGTCTGATGTAACTATACATATTCACTTATTCATTTTTAATATACGACATGATAGTAACGAAATGACTGGTACTTCTGATGTGCAGGCGAGTTATTCGCCCTCCCATGATATGTAAGAAGTTAACTAACACTATCATGATACGAGGTACGGGTGCATAATATAGAGCACCAGGGAGCATAAATGGAATTATGGGTATTGACACCATGTTTTGTGGTTGTTTGCTTAAAAAAACACCACTCAAAGAATTTAACCTTCATTCAACAATGGTCGTTATTGGAATTATGGTTAATTATTTTACAAAGTTTTTTCATTATTTACTATTTTAATTATTTTACGATTTTTCATGATGATTTGGCAAAAATAGATAAATGAATAAACAAATAAACAATAAAAAAGAAAAGATTAAAGGTATATTCAAGAACAAGGATACCTTCCTTCCCCGAGTCAAGCATTGGTTCTCGAGCTCTTAGCCCCATAGGTCACCCACTTATGCAACGCTGTTCCTCATCCTCCCGAGGACCGTTCCTTACTCTGCTTTCGGGTCTGGAAACACTTCTGGAAACTTCTGGGGACTCTTGGGGTAACCCAGAGAGCCCAGGACTTCAGGACACTAGGACCCCATGAACCCCCCCCCCCCAGAACCCCAGTCCGGGAACTATTGTGTTACAGGACTCAAAGATCTCTTACATTCGTATATATCAAGACGGCTTTAGGGAGGAGGAGGAGTGGGAGGAGAAGGAGGAGGAGGAGGAGGAGGAGGAGGAGGAGGAGGGCAGATTCTGTGGGCGGACACTTGATCCTGTCCCATCCCTACTATTGCTCGTATGTCATCTGTAAACGACGCATAAACCACAGTGATACCACAATGTTTAGTCACTCTTGACCCGCTCGATCCAAACGTCCCTCACGGGCCCAGCACGCCATTGGTCGTGCCTTGGCTTGCATCCCAGGAACAGAAGCTCCTCTAGCGTTTGGACCTCTCTTAGATTAGACACGGAACGCCTAATCATTTCCTATGTATCAAACTTGAATTACAGATCTGGCTAACCTTGCGCGGATTGTTTGTCCCTAAAGACAACTCATCCTGTGTATGTGGACAGATGATACAAAAATGGTGCCCCAGGACTATTGAGCATCCTTCTTGCTGAGTTCAAAGACGTCCCAGAAAGTGAAAAGTTTAAGAAAGGATTAATAAATCTTCTGTTTGAGAGGAGGTATGATCGTGAACTAAAAATTGTGAATGGTACATACGAACGGTGAGGATAGGATGGTGGAACAGAATGAAGGTGAAAAATAAGAAGAAAACGAACGAAGTCGCCCGCCAGAGAAGGACACCTGGATTAAAAAAAAAAAAAAAAAAAAAAAAGTAAGAATATGATTTCTTTGTTGCATGTGAACAAGTTTTACCGCATTCAAAATACATTAGACAGACAGACAGACAGAGAGAGAGAGAGAGAGAGAGAGAGTGGAGAAGGAGAGGGAGAGAGAGAGGGGGAAAGGAGAGGGAAAGAGGGAAAGGGAAAGAGGGAGAGAGAGAGACAGAGAGAGGGAGAGAGAGAGAGAGAGAGAGACAGAGAGAGAGAGAGAGAGAGAGAGAGAGAGAGAGAGAGAGAGAGAGAGAGAGAGAGAGAGAGAGGGGGGGGTAAGGGAGAGGGGGAGTGGGAGTGGGAAAGGGGGAAGTGAAGGAGGAAGGGGAAGGGGGAGGAGAGAAGGTGAGGGAGGAAGGGGGAGGGGAGAAGGGGTAAAGGGGGAGTGGGGAGGAGGGGAGATAGAAGGGCAGCGGGCGGATCCCACGCGTCCGTAAAACCCTCTGGTGGAGTGGCTGGGCAAACTGCGAGGACAAACAATGGCCCAAGAGGGCTCCAACTCAAACAGACACTCCCACATGGTCTACAACACGACCTCGCACCAAACACCACACGTGGACCACTCCCTCTCTTCCTCCTCCCTCGCCTCCTCCTCCTCTTTTTTCTCCTCCTCTTCTTTCCCCTGTTCTTCTCCTCTTCATCTCCTATTCCTACTTCTTGTCCCAATCCTCCCCTTTCTTCTCCTTTACCTTCTTCTCCACCACTTCCTCCTTTTCTCTCGTCTTTCTACTCGAACTGACGAAAACTGTGATTATGAGTCTTCACATCCAGACTTTCATTTTTCTTTCTTTCACCTGATCAGCTGTTACCCGTAAAGCGAGGTGACTAGCTGTGGAACATACATCGTCTTCAGCCTCCAGGAGATTCAAGAAAAGGAATCCTCTAATACGAAATCACTGGATCATTTTACCATCTCCTGTTTCTAGAATCTAGATAATAATGATCATTTCTGTCATTTCTAGATGATTATGATGATGGTGATGGTAGCAGCGTTTGTGGTGATGGTGATGATGGTGGTAGTGATGATGATTATGATGATGATTGTGATGATAATGATAATGATTATGATGATGGTAATGATAATGATGATGGCGATGATGATGGTGATTCAAAAGACATTGCTCTCCTCACCCACACATCAGAAACAAATAAAACACTCAAACAAATCTTGTAGGTATAAATTAGATAAACAAATATTTTGAATATTTACAAAAAATTAAACAAAACAAATAGATAGATACTTAGATAATTATCTAAGTATCTATTTATAATTAGTACATATATCCTTACATATACCAAGGGCTTTTTCCCCCTTACAAAGGGGGGTAGCCAAAGTTAAAAGGTACAATTCCGCTCCCACTCATTTCATCCCAATCTACATGAAGTATAAAAAAAAAAAAAAAAAATCTTGTGCAAAATGTCATGTATTATTTTTCAGCGCATCTCTGAAAACCTTATGAATAATTCTTGTGTCAGGGAAATGTGTATTTCTTGTCTTTTGTTTATGCATCTTGGCTGCGTTTTTTTCATGCATGAATATGCTCGTCAGGAGTCGGTCATGCATCATAACGAATGACCAGCAGGTTTGTCGACTCAGGGAACACTCCCAGACCCTCTTAATCTCAAGCAGCTGACTTGACACATTCCTTGACATATGATATAAACAATTTATTTTCTTTTTTCGTTGTAAACTTACTCTCTTATGCGACATTTTGGTAATAGAAAAATAATCATTACGAGCAACAGTTTTGTATACACCTGTGCCTTAAGATATCCTTTCTTCGCTTTAACCTTTTCGCATATATTTTTTTTTCTTTTTCCTTATGATATTCATTTGCCTGGACTGGGCTCTTACGCGTGCTCGGCCGTGATTACGGGCCACGTCCCGGGAGATTAACCTCTTCGGATCGCAGGAGAGGTACGGGGCGACGCGGGGGTTGGGAATCGTGACCGGGCACGCGTGCGGGTCACCCAAGACGAGACTTGAGGTTCAATGGGTCCGCACTCAAAGAGTGGCGGCTCCGGGAGCTTTCCCTTCCCTATAGTCCCTTCATTACGACCGCTTCACTATAGTCTCTTCACTATAGTCCCTTTACTACGGACCCTTCACTATAGTCCCTTTACTGCAGTCCCTTCACTATATTTTCTTCGCTATAGTCCCTTTACTACGGAGCCTTCACTATATTTTCTTCGCTAAAGTCGCTTTACTATGGAGCCTTCACTATATTTTCTTCGCTATAGTCCCTTTACTACGGTCCCTTCACTATAGTCTCTTCGCTATAGTCCCTTCACTTTAGTCTCTTCGCTATAGTCCCTTCACTATAGTCTCTTCGCTATAGTCCCTTCACTATAGTCTCTTCGCTATAGTCCCTTCACTATAGTCTCTTCGCTATAGTCCCTTCACTATAGTCTCTACGCTATAGTCCCTTTACTACAGCCCCTTCACTGTAGTCTTTTCGCTATAGTCCCTTTACTACAGTCCCTTCATTGTAGTCTCTTCGCTATAGTCCCTTTAATTCAGTCCCTTCACTATGGACCCTTTGCTATAGTGACATAGTCCCTTCACTATAGTCTTTTTGCTATAGTCCCCTTACTATAGTCACTTCTCTATAGTACCTTCACTATAACAGTTTCTCTATTTTCCTTTACTTACAATGACTTCACTCTAGTCCCTTCACTATAGTAGTTTCGCTATATTCCTTTACTTACAATGACTAAGCTATAGTCCTTTCTCTATACACCTTCATTATAGTCCCTTTTCTATAGTGTTTTCACTATAGTCCATTCTCTGCAGTACTTTTTCCATTGTCCCTTTGCTGGTCTTGTTGTAAGAGTTGGATTGTTACAATATGTTCATTTCCACCTTGAACAGGATACAAAAGTTGTGTTAGTCACAGTAACTTTACTCTTGGTGAAATGCATATAAAGGATTACAAAAGTAGAGCATGCCAACAGGAGACCTTTTGGTCCATAACTAGGTTGGATGCGGGAGAAAATGTAGATAAATGAATAAAATAAATAAAAAGATAATGACAAATAATAAACAAACAGAAAAATAATATTTTATAATGAATAATGAATAAATGAATAATAAAAAGTAACACATGAATTATGATAAATATATGAATAAATAAAATCAAATAAATGGCAGGCACTACAGCATGTTGCTTAGGTGTTTATCTAAATGAATATTAAAATTTCGAACTGTACTACATGGCACTGCCTCTGCAGGAAGTTTATTCCATTCATTTACTACACGGTTGGCAAATCCACTTCCAAATTAAATCTACTTCCTGATAGTTTGAGACCATTATTTCAAGTTTAATTTGCATTCAATGTGAAAATTTAATCACTTTTGATATCAATTCCCTTTAGAATCTTAAAGACTTGTATCAAATCGCCCCTGAGTCTACGCACTTTTAGGGAAAACAGATTCATATGTTTAGTCGATTTTCGTATGATATATTTCTGATATTTAGAATCAGTTTTGTGGCTCGCCGTTGTACTTTTTCCAATTTGTCAATTTCTTTAATGAGATTCAGTGATCATACGGGAACAGCAGATTCCAAATATGGACGAACTAACGTTTTATATAGTTTGATAATGACAGATGGACTTAAAAAAAATTTGCAATCAGTTCTAGAATCCTATTTGCCTTCTCTGAGGCGGAAATACAATGCTTAGATGATTTGAGACCATCAATGATAATTACGCCGAGATCCTTTTCATTGTCCACTTTTGTTAACTTGCATAAAAAAATAGAAAAAAAGCTACACTTTTGGCAGCTTATGGAAATATAGATAAATGGATACATGATTAAATGAGTAAGTAGATCAATAGACACACACACACACACACACACACACACACACACACACACACACAAGTGAATGCATGAATCACTAAATAACCTATAAATGATAGGAAATAAATCGATAATGGTATATATGCTTTTAGATAAATACATTAATGAATTACTAGACATATATAAAGCTAAGTTGATAAATAAGCAGGTAGATTTTTATGTAAATAAACAAGTAAATTAGTGACATAATGAATATAGGAATGATAAGTATATAAAAATAAATAAATGAATAAATAAATAAATTAGTGACATAATGAATAAAGGAATGATTACACCAATGGGCAAGTGATAAGTATATAAAAATAAAATAAAAAATAAAATAAATAAATTAGAATAAAATGAAAATCACCACTTTTAGCAGTGATTCCTTCGCAGGTGAATGGAGGGGAAGGACGGCACCTTCATCCCGGGCCCTCGTCCAGAGTCTCCTGGTGTCCAGGCCAATGCTCACTCAGGGGCCCAGGCGACATCCTTGGCCCCTCCCACTTTCTGACCCCGCCTCTCGCCCCGCCCACGTGCCTTATTCCACGCCCACGTGCCTTCTTCCACGCCCACAAACGTGCCTTCAAGCACGCACGCCCTAATGCCCTTTTAATCTGGCTGTCGTCAAGCGATTTTAATCATATTTCCTCTTGCTTGGGGTGGTGGGTGGGGGTGGGTTACAAATCATCTCAACGCCTTTCGGTGGCGTCAGGCGATTTAATTCATTTCTATGGCACTCCCTCGGATTAGCGAATTGGGAGGGGGGAAGGGGCTTCGGAAGGAGAGGAGGGGGAGTAGGGGGGTAAGAAGGGGGGGACCTAGGTGGTCGCTGCAGCACTAAACTGCTGTACTGACGCCCTCATCACAACTGGCTGACAGTTACGACCTAGACGGACAGTTACGGCGCGAGAGAGGCAGACAGTTAACGGCCGTAGCGAAGCGGGATGGACCCGACGATCGGGGGGCAAGTCAGCTCACCAGCTGAAAGCATACGCGACTTCAAGAAGGGAGATGGGATAATAGGGAGTCCTCCTGGAAGGAAGTAATTCTAAAGTGAGAATGGAGGGGGAAGGGGAAAGGGAAGGGGAGGAGGAAGGAAGGAGGAAGGGGAAGGGAAGCGGAAGGGGAAGGGAAGGAAAGGAGAAGGGGAGGGGGAAGGAGAAGGTGAGGGGGAAGGGGAAGGGAAGGAGAAGAGGGACGGGGAAGGGGAAGGGGAAGCGGAAGGTGAAGGGAAGAGGAAGGAGAAGGGGAAGGGGGGCGGGGAAGGGGGAAGGGGAAGGGGAAGGGGAAGGAGAGGGCTGAGGGGGGGGGTCAGTCCTGCAAAATATATATAGAAATACAATGAAGCAACCCACACACACGCGCACACAAGCACAAAAACACGCACATAAGCGCGCGCGCACACACACACACACATAACCGATGCAGACACAGAGACGGGGCCTTACGAGCGTAGCTCTTATTCTGTGTATTACAATTCGGTAATACGGTGCCATTTCCTCTTCTATTCCATCTCTGATTAGTTTCGTCTTTCTTCCTCAGTGTCTTTTCTTGTTCTCCTCCTCTTTCTCATTCTCCCTTTTCTTTATCCTTCTCCTCGCTGTTACTTTTTTTTCTCCTTGCCTTCCTCGTCCTCCTCCTTGTCCTCTTCCTCATCCTTCTCCTCCTCCTCCTCCTCCTTTTCCACCTGATCGTCCTCGTCCACCTCTTAGTCCTCGTCTTCCTGGTGATCTTCTCCTCATGGCCTCCTCCTCCTCCTCCTCCTCTTCCTCCACAACCCGTCACCCCACTTCAGTCGCTCACACTCCACCAACATCGATCATGCTGTAATCACTGAATTGTTTTCCTCGAACGCATTCATCATCATCCTTGTCCCGCTTACTCGCTCTATCTCATTTTTTCCCCTATTTCCCCCCCATCATTGTCGTCCTTGTTGTCTTTTTTGTTTTTGTTTTTGTTTTCATCATTGGCACGTCCACTCTTAATTGTCGCCTGAAATTATACTCCGAAATGGTCATTTCTTGTTCGTTTGTTTTGTTTTATTTTCTCATTTTTTATGGTCACAGCTGGTCGTCTTTTTGTCTTCACTCGCTGTTATTCTTTTTTTTATTATTCAATTTCATTTCATTCATTTATTTATCTATTTTCTACTCGGAAATTTTGATCGTCTTTTCTTTTTATTCTAGTTCGTTTTCATTTTGTTTATTTATGTATTTTTTATACTCTGTCGTCTTCTGTTTCTCTTTGTTTCTGTACAACATTCGTCTTATTTGATCTCTTTCTCTCTTTTTCTCTTTTTACTCCAAAATGTTGGTGTAAGAGGTTGGTAGAGGAGTAACTGGAGGTCAGTTAAAAACATTAGGCAACTGAGATAACAGTTGATCATTCTTTTATAATAAAAAAAAAATAAAATAAAAGAAAAAAAAAACTGGATGTCTTTTGTTTTCATTGTCGATAGATCCTTGTAGCCCCCACCGACCCCCCACCCCCAACGTCATCGCCATAAATCCTGACTTTCACAACGACGAGAAGAAAGATAATCCTTTAATTTAGAAACCCCGTTTTTCGTCCGGGCACTATCAGCAACCTGGCCGCCATCTTGGGTTAAACAATATAACTATAATATTCACTCGCGCTTTTTTTTTTTTTCCAAAGACACATCCCTCATCGCCAGACTGCGTTCGTTTTGTAGTCTTTCAATTAAAGAGTCAACGGCGATGTTTTTACAGCCATGGAGCAACTGTGATAAATATCCTGCGACGAGGATCAGCCGAGACAAGGCTGGCGGTCGGGCGGGTTTGGCGACGTGGCAAGGCAGAGGTCGTGCCAAGTCTTCAATGACCAGAGAACGATCCGGGTAAAAGATAAATAAATAAATAAAATAAAAATAAATAATGATAATAATAATAACAAATAATGATAATAATAAAAGATAATAATAATAATAATAATAATAATAATAATAATAATAAAATTAATAATAATACATATACATATATATATATATATATATAATATATATATACAATAAAAATTATTATAATAATGATGACAGTTAATAATAATAAAACAAAAAATAAGAAAATAAATATGGCAACCCAAACGAAACTACAGAAAGTCAGTCCCATCGCCTTATAAGGAGATAAGCAATAACCAGAATAAAATATTCGAAGAAAGAGGTGCGGGAGCCTTAGGGCATACCGCGTGTACTTCTCCCCGCGATCCGCTTTTTTTTTTATTATTATTATTATTTTTTGTCACATAAATCAGGACCTCCCAGAGTTCTCTCTTGACGAGTTTTTAAATGTACCTACGGCGTTGACAGAAATTATAATAATTTCCCGACAGCGCTCGACAGGCATGGAGGCGACCCAATGTCGGCCTAAAAACCCAGCGGCTTGCCAGAGGTTTCCCGCTTCCCACTGCCGATGAGGATTAATAATGATAATGATAATAATGATAATAATAATAATAATAATGATAATATCAATAATGATATAATGATACCGTAATGATAATGATAATAATAATACAGATAACAATGACAATAATCATAAATAACAATAATAATGATAATAATAACAATAATTCGAAAAAAAAAAGAATTATATAAAACCATTTCCCTCCGATGATGCATCCAGATAATATTCCTGAATATGGCCAGACGATGTCATTCAGGCCAGAGCAAGTCCATTACATGCCCAAGAAGTCGAGGCGCATTTGTAAAGCGTCTTGTCGGCGCGAGTGGGCGCGGCCGACCCATCGCGGCTGTGACAAATGGCTTGTGCACTCTTGCGGACAGTGCAACCTGGCCCATGGCGATACATCAGCACCAGGCAAATAGGTACTTGTCTGTTGTTCTTGTTGTTCTTGTTGTGGTATTAACAGAACTGAGAATAAACGTTCAATCGCAAGGGAAATGGTCGGTTTAGAAATAGATCAACTCGGCGGCAATGAAAGGTGGATTGGCACAGTTCTGATGTAATGCCATGGGTCACCTTTTGATGTCTGCAAGATGACGTGTTCAGTATTACTATGGTTATTTATATTATCATCACTATTATTACTGTAACTATTGCTATTATTATTATTATCAATTATTATTATCAATTATTATTCATATTATTATTATTATTATTATTATTATTATTATTATTATTATTATCATCATTATCGTTATTATCATTTATCATTATTATTATTATTATTATTATTATTATTATTACCATCATCATCAATACTAGGGTGGGGGATGAAACAATAGACGAAGTGGTTGGGAAGTGTGGAGTGCCAGGAAAAATCGTAGTGGAGAGAAGTGTCTAGGGAGTGGATGATAGCAAATACAGTATTTTGGAAGAAAGTCAAGCATAAGTACACATGGGGGAGGGCGGTGGATGGAGGGTTGTAGATAGGGCTTTAATGGACTATATAGTGGTAACCAGGAGAAGAATAGGAAGATTTTTGGATGTACATGTTTTAAAGGGAAAGAGTGAAGGAATATCAGATAATTTTTTGGTGGAAGGTAAGATGAGAATGGAGGAGAAAGAGGAAAAGGACAGAAGGTAGGGAGGTGCTTAGAGTAAACGGCTTAAATGAGAAAGAAAAGAAGTAAAAGAAGTTCAGAGAAGAGTGGGAGGGAGTGAAGGATAGAGTAGAACTAGAAGTGAAGGAGGAATGGGGTTATTTCAAGGAGGAAGTCATAAGGTGTGCAAAGATAGTGTGTGGAACAAGGAGGATAGGAAGAAATAGAAGGAAGGGTAGTGAGTGATGATGAAGCAAAGAAGGTTATAGAAGAGAAGAAATAAGCATTCACAGATTGGTTACAAAATAGGACAAGAGGATCATATGAGAGGTACAAAGAAAAGAGAAGTAAAGCATAAGATAAATGAGACAAAAAGGAGAGTAGATGTGAAATAGGGTAAGAGTATGATAGAAATTTTTGAAAGTAATAAAAATATATTTTGGAAGGAAATTAAGAGAGGGAGAGGAGGCGAATCAAGTAGAGAAGAAAAGGTAAAAGGTGCAGAAGGAGAGATGATAATGGAAGAGACAGCAGTAAGAGGAAGATGGGGAGAGTGTTTTAGAGAGTTGCTAAATGTGAAGGAGGAGAGGGAGGGAAAGGTAGCTGCAGTGGGAAACGCTAAGAAAATGACCGTGATGAATGAGGAAAATGAAGTATAAATAAGGAAAGATGCTGTGAAAGCAGTTATTAAAATGATGAGAGCAGGTAAGGCACCTGGGTTGGATGGATGCCATGCGGAGTGTCTAAAAATAGGGAGGTACAGTGATGATGGGATGACTGGTGAGGTTGTTTAATGTTTGTCTAAAAGAGGGTAGGATGCCGGAGGACTGGAGGAGTGCCTGTATGTTTCCGCTTTACAAGGGAAAAAATGACAAGTGCGAATGTAGTAGTTTCAGAGGAACCAGTTTGTTAAGTGTAGTTGGGACGGCTTACAGGAGGGTTTTGATTGAGAGGATTAAGAGAGGAACAGAGGGAGAAATTGATGAGGAACAGTGTGGGTTTTAGACAGGTAGGGGTTGCGTGGATCAGATTTTTGTGGTAAGGCAGCTATGTGAGAAAACTTTTGGAAAAAGTATGGGTGTCGTTTGAGGCTTTATGGATTTGGAAAAGGTTTATGACAGGGTAGATAGGAAGGTACTGTGGGAGATATTGCAGATATATGGTATAGGAGGAAAGCTGTTCAAAGCAGTCAATATTTTTTACGAAATTAGTAGAGCAGGTGTTAGGATTAGATATGGAGAGAGTGAGTGGTTTGAGGTAAAGGTGGGACTTCGCCAGGGGTGTGTTATGTCGCCCTGGCTATTCAATTTATATATGGATGTGGTAGTGCGAGAGGTGAAAGCAAGGGTAGTGGTCCGGGGACTGGAGATGGTTAAAGAAAATGGAGAAAAAATTTGGAAATAAGCCAGCAGTTGTTTGCTGACGACACTGCGCTTGTAGCTGGATCAGAGGAGGGATTAAGGAAGTTAGTGGCAGAATTTGGGAAAGTGTACGAAAGAAGAAAGTTGGGTAAAAGGTGATGAGATGTACAAGGGGAGAGGATGGCAGCAAATTGAAAGTGAGTATTAAGGGAGAGAGACTGGAGGAAGTGGATAGCTTTAGATACTTGAATGCGAATGTAGCAGGAAAAGGAGTGGAGGTAGAATGTAGATTGAGAGAAGCAAGTAAATGCCTACGGGGATAAAAAAAAAATGTAATGAGAAATAGACACTTGGGAATGGATGCTAAGAAGAGATTGTATGAAGGGGTGATTGTGTCGACAGCCCTGTATGGGGCAAAAACCTGGACCATAAGAGAGGAAGAGTTTAAATGCGGTTGAGAAGAAATGCCTGAAAAATATAGTAGGGGTTACTAGACTGGACAAAGTGAGTAATGAGGAGGTGAAGAGGAGAGCGGGGTTGAAAAGGGAGTTGGTAGACAGGGTTGATGAAAGAATACTGGGAAGGTTTGGACACATGGAAAGAATGAGTGAAGTAAAATTAGTAAAAGAGGTGTGGAAGGCAAAGGGGCATGAGGGGCGACCAAGAATAGATAGATGAATGGGATAAAAGGGGCACTGGGAAAGTGGGGAATGTCTGTTGAGGAAGGACGGGAGAAGACAGAAGACAGGGGTGAGTGGAGAATGTTTGTGTATGGATGATGATGTGAGGCATGGAAGAGGGTGGGTGGGGGATGGAGAGTGAGGGAGTATGTGTGAATGATATATTGACGCAGCCCGTAGGGATTTTTTCCCGTCTTTTCTTTTTCTGCAAGAGGGGACGAAGAGGGGAGGTGGGTCGCAGATTAAATAAAGCTGTCTTGCTGTGGATGTACTGTGTCTTGCTGCATTGCTTCTGACCCAGGGCAGTGGGCGAGATGCAGGGATGACCTGTCATCTATGAGGAGTTGAAATGGGATGGGGTGGAAATGATGGTAGAGGGGAGTGAATTGGGTGGAAATAGGTACGTGCCTCTGACTTAGTTACCTCCCTTATAAGTGGGAAAACTCTTGGTATATAGGTAAATAAGTATATATATATATATATATATATATATATATATATATATATATATATATATATATATATATATATGCTGGTACACTGTGACAAGTTGATGAAGGTGGAAAAGGAAGTCATGGGTCTAGCTCCGAGTTTCTGAGTTTAGCTCTATGCTTCTTGAGAAGCATAGAGCGAAACCGGTCAGGAATAAACTCAGGAACTCGGAACTAGACCCGTGACTTCTTTTTCCACCTTCATCAACACACACACATATATACATATATATATATATATATATATATATATATATAT
>NC_134805.1:24281685-24291180 GCF_046742065.1 Oratosquilla oratoria
GAGGCCGGACACCTTGCCTCAAGGACAATAATTGTCCCCCGTCTGTTGTTATTCCGCGAGAATCTCCAAGTCAACCCAGTCCTTAAGACGTCCCAGATCTGACGGGATCTGGGAGGAAGGGAGGGAGGGAGTGTTGAAATATTGGGAGTCTGATCCCCCCCCCCTCCTCTCCCCCGTCTTAGGGTTAGGGGTGGGTGTGTCAAGAAGGTTAGTCTCGAACTATACAACAAAAATAAGAATCTTCTTGTAATGTATTATTGTTACATTTCAATGCCCACTTTTCAAACCTTTTGGGTTAACATCTTTAAGATGTCGTGAATCCTCCGCAGATCTGAGCTAATCTTTGGAACAGCATGATATTGCATCGTCAGCCAAATGTGGACAAATTTCTTTACAGTATGTTCAAAGTTATTCACAACCTAAAAAGCAAAAATCGGGAAATCAAGTCACAACTTCTTCCTACAAAAAAGATAAGAAAAAAGCCACTCAGAGTAATGCAGTCTTTACTGCGATCAATTTTTTTTAGTAGAACCAACTAAGTAACATTTAAATCACTCCTTCAGAACCTAGAATGATCATATCTACATTTATCTATTTTGTCATAAATTGGGAGGACCATATATTACAATTCATGTAGATATTTTCAAAAACTATTTTATTTGAACGACAAGACTTTAACACGACAGCGGCACTAGATTGTCTATAAGGATAGAAGCGCTGGTAGGTTAGTCCATAACATAACATACTGTGCTTTAGCAGAGAGAGAGAGAGAGAGAGAGAGAGAGAGAGAGAGAGAGAGAGAGAGAGAGAGAGAGAGAGAGAGAGAGAGAAACAAGTCATTGGTTTATAAATTTCCATACTCTACTATATATATATATTACAGAAAATAAATACTTAGGGGTAACTATAAATATATCAACTTATGCACTACATTGACGTGCAATATTCGTGTTTATTGACTATTTTGTACCCCTGATGCCTTCACAATAATGCCACACTTTATATACTTTGTCTTGGCAGATGCAATATTTCTCTTTATCTAATCGCGATGTGTCTGGCTTGAACGAGGCCACGCTCGGTCGAGACCCCAAGTCACCAAGTGTGACCGCTCTCAAGATTCATCTGAATTAAATCACTTGACGGCTGGAGTCTACCTTAATAACATATATAAAATTGTCACATCGTTGAGGAACAAAATACTCAAAAGAACAAAAATGAATAAATAAATAAATACATAAATGAAAGTGAATAAATAAAACAAAAAATAGATAATATATAAAAATGAAACTATACATAATAAATAAACAAATGCATCAATCAATCTAATAAACCAATCAAATAAACACATCAACTTAAATGAATAAACACCAACAATAGTAATGTGAAGTAAAGGGAAATGTTGTTTTAAATCGAAAGATTAATTATTTTTTTTACAAAAGACGACTGACACAAACAATTCCTTGTCTACGACGCCAAAGCCAGACGATTCTAATCAGCTTCTAAGTTCCTCTTCACACTAGCGGTTTCAACCGCGGCGCTTCAAGTACAACATAAGTTAATGGAGGCGTTCATACACAACCGCTCAGTTTTTCTTGACTATGTGGTACCCCCGCGGTTCAAACCGCTAATGTGAACAGGACTTCAAACGACGCAAACTACCATGAAGCAGAAAATGTATACTTTCCATACCGAATTGAATTGGGAATAGTCTGTAAGACATTGCTGTGTGTGGTGTGTGTGTGTGTGTGTGTGTTTGTGTGTGTGTGCGTGTGTGTGTGTGCGCGCGCGCGCACGTGCACTACCTGCTCTCACTCAGCGCAAAAAGGGACCGAGGAATGAAATTGTAATTAGACTGAAGAAGGTCAAGTTTGAGTGTTTTCCTGTTACTCCCACCTCTTTTCCCTCTCCTGTCTCTCTATGCAGCAAAAAAAAAAAAAAAAAAAAAAAGTCAGAGATGATAATCTCCATTCGGTTTTCCTGGGCTGATTTACATTACACGAAAAGAGACCGGTCGTCGTCGTCGTCGTCGTTATCCCGTCATCTTTGCTCGTGAAACCCGCCACTTGGTGGCCAAAGGCATCCATTTTCCACCCCCTGTCCCCCCTCCCCCCCACCACGGTGCTTGCTTCAGTCTATCGTTTTCTATGCGGTCTCAATAACTCCCTAGAGTCTAGACCATACGACGCTCACCATAAACATTGCATTCTGGGTAACAAAATCTTGCAGAACCTTTCCACTGCAAATGGCATCATTTGCATGGAACGGGCTCTGAGAACTATAAGTATTGTTCACTAAGTGAAGGTGGAGGAATAGAGGAATCTGCAGTTGACTTGAGGGTGGTAGACTTTGAGAAATATGTAGATATCGAGGAGGATATCCAGGGTTAGGTTAGGTTCTGTTAGTTTAGGTTGAACGAAGGTTATGCTTATTGTCATCAACTTGTACAACCGAAAAATCGTAAACCCAGGATGGCCTACATGAAGAATGGTCACCCTTGCAAAGCACACATGAAGAATTGTTACCCTGTTGAAGTCTAGGGTGACGAATTTTCATGTGATCCAGGTTATAAGGCCAGTCAGATGATCGGGAATAATAAGAAGTACCTTTGCAAATCTAGACCATGAAACGTGTGTCTATTCCTAGCTCCCGTTCGTAGTCATTTAGAATATGGTAACTCAGTTTGGGTACCATTCAATAGAAAATATAGTATTTCAGTGGAGAATGTTTAAAGGAGAGCAATTAAAATGATACCGAGGCTGAAAAATTAAACTTTTAAAGAACGGCTACAAAAACTCAAGATTCCAACATTAGTATTTAAAAGAATCAGGGAGGACATGATTGAGCGATTAAGATTTTAAGAGGAATATATGATCAAAATGCAACACCAACAGTTATGATAAAATCGCATAGTACGTCAACTTAGGAAATTAATATTTAATTTTCTAATGCTATATCGCGTAGGGGTACACAACAAAAATAATACCGGAATTACTGGATGACATTCGTAAAATTTTGAAAAGTTTAGGTGCAATACCAAATTCAGACAAATTTATTTAAGTGAGCTTGTTGTGAACGTTTGGAATAGCTTGTCAAAAGAGGTAGTAGGAGCTACTTTGGGAACATTTAAAGTTAGGTTGGATAAATGCTGAAAGAAGGAGATGATTTTTCATTTTGAGGAGTTGAAGTGTTGATTTGGACATAGACTAGAGGTCTGTTATTTGCCTGCGTCCAATATACCAGATATCTGATATTTAAAACACCGATTAACATCGCAAAATTACCTCGTTTTGGTTTCCAAAACCAAAATTAATTAATGATAAAAACATTCTTACCGATTCAGTCTAAAGTTTGCAATCTTTGATGGTGGGGTACGGCAATGATAATACGAGGTTGCGATGACGCCTTCGTCCCTCAACTCCCCGTCGATATGACGTCATAAGCCCTAACGGCTTTTGCCAAAATAAGCCTGTAGCCATTACCTGAGAAAATATATGATGACACAAGTGTTCTGTGCTTACTTAACTGATTTTTCTGTGTATTTGATAGACCATTCGTCTGACTTGAGATGATAACACAGAAAAATAAAGTTAAATTGTTCTGTGATGATAGGCAGTCCACTAGCGTACACATTGTATACTAATTTCGTCACGTATTTAGTCACTTCACCACGTATTCAACAAAACAAAATATTGCGCACTGGAAACTAGGACTTCTAGCTCACAAAATTTGCTAATATATTCAAACCTATTTCCATTCATTTGGTACAAGTATACCATAGACAATAATACAATCACTATTTGTGACATATTTGATTCACAAAATATCGTGCATTTAAGAAAAAGATGGAAATATTGTATTCCTCCGCTAGTTGCTGTATATCCTTGACAAGAGATAATCTAATTAAGGAATTAGAAATATTACATGAGTGATTTTGCAAGTATGTTTTTGAAATAAGAAAAATATAAAGAAGATCACTTTCAAACTGTAAATAGATAAAGTGAAATGTCGTTGCTTTGTAAACATTGGAACGCAGTACGCCAAAACATGGGAGACGTTAAGTTTGAACTTTTGCTGAATTTTACTTATAAAAAAAGTTTAATATACTATGATTAACATTTATTCAGAAAAAGACTCGTGTGTAATGTAGACAATACATATATTTCTAAATAACAATACTTCACAGCTAATCTACTTCCGCATTTCGTGTATTGACTGCATATGTGTTTTATACATTCAGCAATATATAAACTTTACTAACACCCGCACGGACCAAATTTACTAAGAATTACTTTGTTATTGGAGACGTAATCTAAACACAGAGAAGATCTGCTACGATTCCTTAGGGCTTAGGGGATTAAACCGATCGTACGCATTATTAATATTTCTATTATTATCATTATTATTACTATTATATATATATATATATATATATATATATATATATATATATATATATGTGTGTGTGTGTGTGTGTGTGTGTGTGTATTCACCTCGGATCTGCTGCAGCCTCTTTTCGAGACAGCCAGACACCACCCTACGGCAGTGAGCTCAGAGCTCATTATTAGCAGATCTCTGGGTAGGTCTGAGACCACTCACACTCCACACACCGGGAATGCAAGGTCACAACTCCTTGACTAACGTCCCGTACCTACTCGCTGCTAGGTGAACAGGGGCTACACGTGAAAGGAGACAAACCCAACTTGTCTCCGCCCGGCCGGGGAATCGAACCCCGGTTCTCCGGCTTGTGAGGCCAGTGCCTTACCAATCCGCCACCGGGCCGTGTGTGTGTGTGTGTGTAATTCTTTTCTTTCTTCTTTCAAGTACATGTGGGTTATTGCTGTTACATTCGGTGCGATATTGTCTTCAAGAATAGAAGCAATGCAACTAGTTGCAGCGTCGTAGACAACTGGTTTCATGCAACTGGTTGCGTCGGCAAACGAACTGCCGAAATCTCTCCTTTATCACCTCTTCATCGCAATTTGGTCCCCGAGGATAGAAGCGCTGGTTACTGTCGGCGCTATGGAAATATGTTTCTACAGAAGCAAAGCAAAACAACACACGCACACACACACACACACACACACACACACATGTGTTTTATAGACCGGAAAGCTATTTACAAAAATATTTCACCTACACTTGCAAACTTATCATATGAGGAGAGATTGGCTAAACTGGAGTTACCGACTCTGGAGCAAAGAAGAGAGAGAGGTGACCTACTGACCATCTACAGAATCATGAAGAGTATAGAAATACTCGATAGAGAGGACTTGTTAAACTGGGACAAGAGAAACACAAGAGGATATGGAAAGAAAATAAAAAAAACATAGCTACAGAAGAGATCTGAAGAAAAACAGTTTTCCACAGACAGTGGTAGACACTTGGAACAAAATGGACAATGAAACAGTGTGCGCAAAAACCATTCATGAGTTTAAGAGCAAACTAGACACTGCGATATACAAAGGTAGGACAGTATGTGCGTAGCTCCCCTTCCCGCAAAATACAACTAGGTAAACACAACTAGGTAAATACAAACACCAAACACACACGTACACGCACAAACACAGAGTTACAGAGTAACACACACACACACACACACACACACACACACACACACACACACACACACACACACACACACACACACACATATATATATATATATGAATATATATATATATTTATATATATATATATATATATATATATATATATATATATATATATATATATACAAGGTTGACCACGAAGAAAAACTATTAAAGCAGAGCGCTCTCGTGTATTCACATCTTCAGTGCAAATAATACATGTATTATATGCACTGAAGATGTGAATACACGAAAGCGCTCTGCTTTAATAGTTTTTCTTCGTGGTCGACCTTGCATTTTCAAGAACACACGTTTCCAGTGCTTTTCTGCACACACACACACACACACACACACACACACACACACACACACACACACACACACACACACACACACACACACACACACACACACACACACACACACACACACACACACACACACACACATACACACACACACACACACACACACACACATATATATATATATATATATATATATATATATATGTGTGTGTGTGTATATATATATATACATATATATATATATTTATGCATATATATATATATATATATATATATATATATATGATGAAGGTGGAAAAAGAAGTCACGGGTCTAGTTCCGAGTTTCTGAGTTTATTCCTGACCGGTTTCGCTCTATGTGTGTATGTGTGTGTGTGTGTGTTTGAGTGTGTGTGCGTGTGTGTGTGTGTGTGTGTGTGTGTGTGTGTGTGTGTGTGTGTGTGTGTGTGTGTGTGTGTGTGTGTGTGTGTGTGTGTGTGTGTGTGTGTGTGTGTGTGTGTGAGTAATTAGGCAGCAGATTGTCTTTAATACATATTCTGTTTTATAGACCGGAAAGCTACTTACTGATCAAGTCAAACTCTTCTCGGCTTTCTCTAAAGAGCTTACTTTGTCTCTAAGGAGTTTCGGTAATGTGTGGAGGAGACTTCCGTACTTGATGTCGGCGTTTGGCGCACTCAATGCGCATTATTAAGACAACGTATTATGGAATGAAGAGCTGTGTATGCTTTATGTGTGTGTAGGGTATGTGGTAACGTTCACTGGGGGAGATCACTATGTGTGACTTAATGTCCGTCTGCACTCCATGTGGGTGACTTGGTGTCCGTCTGCAAATAAATTCATTGTATGTTTTACCCCTGTTTTATTGGTTAATGTTAGGATATTCTCCTCGTATTATGAGTGCTTCTGCTCGGAATAAATTTCTTTCGTCTTGTTGACGGTGTCGGGTTGTGGATCCAACTGTCGGTTGTCGATTTTTTTTTTTTTGTACGGAGTTCACGCGTTCTTTAATATTCCCATTTTTAGATGCATTGTTAGTCTTCTTGAAAATGTCTGCGTTGTTACTCTAATGTATTTCACATTTTCTAGGAGTTCGCAGTCTCTTTGTTTGCACTTAAATTCGTAAATGACATTTGATTGCTGTAGGGTTGTGACTGGGCAGTGTTATGCATGAAGAGGTTCTTCGTGTCTAGATTATTACTTTGATGCTGTTTTCTGGTTTAGTGCATGTTATCTTTTTGTAATGATATCCGATAATATTCTTCCATTAGTTTTATAGACTGTGGACATTTGGTTATAGTAGAAAAGAGTAGGTTTGCTATCTTGCGGGGTTTTGTCCTGTTTTTTCATCATCCAACTGATGAAGTGGCTAAGTTGATGGTCAAAACCGGATTTTCTGTAACCATTTCTCACAAGAGATTGTTTTATATGTTAGTTTCTTGATGGAATGTGTTCTAATTTTGTAGGTGATGATGATATGGTTTAACGTCACAAACTCGGGCTAGAATTGGTGCCCCTCAGAGAGGACTTTGTAGGTACGATGGAAAAAAACTCAAATTACTCCAGTTTTAAATCGATCGGGGTTATTCGCTTTACGCATGGAGACATTTGCCAAAGTCAGTCGGTTTCCTGTAGGCTGACGTGTTGTAAGTTCCTGTATTCCCATCTACCATAAAATCGAGGAAAGGCATTTTGTTGTTTATGCTGTTTTCATACGTGAACGTGAGTATCAAAAACAGATCCAGAGACATCTTTCAGTTTAATTATTTCGGAGGTTTCCTTAACTACTACGTAAACGTCGTCTACGTAGCGAGAAGAAGTGTTTGGTCGTAGGAAGGAGTTTTGAAGGGTTTTGTTCTCGATGTAACAAAAATGTAACTAAGAGGGGAATCCATCCTTACTCCATCGATCTGACAGAATAGCGTTTCATCAACATCCCTAAAGGGGGATTGTGAATGTGTAGATGTGGAGCAACTATTCGAGGGTTTGCCGTGGGATGATAGAGGAAGGATTCTGTCATTATATTGTACACATTGTCGCAGATGATTTTGATGGATTCTATGGGCACATGGGCAGACAGACTGCTCACATCGAGAGAAGCAATGAATCCTTGCGGGCAGGTGGATCGAAGAATTTGGAGAAATTCGTCAGTGTAGATGACCCACCTTTACCATATATACAAATATGCATTGCTTCTGACCTAGGACACTAGACAGGATACAAGGGTGACCCGTCATCCATGAGAAGCTAATATATATATATTACAAAGGCAAAGCATGCCGACAGGAGACCTTTTGATCCATATCTTGGTCGGATGCAAAAAAAAAAAAAAAAAAAAAAAAAAAAAAATCATATTAATAATAAATTACAACTATAACAATGTAAATAACAATTAAAATACATAAATAAATGCATTGGTATAGTTGAATAACAAACAAACAGGTAAATAGTAAATGATAATAAATTGACATACAGTATAACTAATAATAAATGAAAATCAGACAGACAAATTATAACAAAACAAAAACAAATAATATAACATAAATTATAATAATTACAGCATCTTACTTAGGTATTTATCTAAATGATTCTTAAAGCTTCGAACTGAACTACATTGCACTACCTGTGCAGGAAGTTTATTCCATTCATTAACTACACGGTTGGCAAAGTTGTTTCTACCTACTTCCAAATTGAATCTATTTCCGGACAGTTTGAGACCATTGTTTCTTGTCTGATTCTCATTCAATGTGAAAATTTGGTCACTTTTGATGTTGTCAATTCCCTTTAAAATCTTAAAGACCTTTATCAAGTCCACCTCTGGAGTCTACGCTTTTTTTAGGGAAAAACAGATTCATGTGCTTAAGTCGATTTTCGTATGATTTATTTTTGATATTTGGAATCAGTTTTGTGGCTCGCCGTTGTACTTTTTCCAGTCTGTCAATGTCTTTAATGAGATTCGGTGACCATACGGAAACAGCATATTCCAAATGTGGACGAACTAACGATTTATATAGCTTGTTAATGAGTGATGGACTTTTGAAATCAAAAGATCGCGCAATCAATCCCAGAATCTTATTTGCTTTCTCAGAGGCTGAAATACACTGCTTGGATGATTTGAGGTCGTTACTGATAATTACGCGAGATCTTTTTCCACTATCCACTTTTGTTAACGAAATTTCCAAATAACTTTGTAATCGTACTTGCTGTTATTTTTACCTATGTGCATTACCTTGCATTTACTTGTGTTAAATTTCATTAGCCACTTTTCAGACCATTGCTGTAATTCATCTAAATCTTCTTGAATATCTAATTGGTTTGAGTGATCATTTGCCACTCCGCACAGTTTTGTATCATCAGCAAATTTGGAAACAGTAGATTTTAGTCCATGGTCTATATCATTTATATAATATGAATAGAAGTGGCCAAAGAACGGAACCCTGAGGAACTCCACCTTGCAACACTTTTCCATCCAGAAGTTTTTCCATTTAAAACAACTCTCTGTTTTCGACCTTTCAACCAATTACTAGTCCAACCTAATAGGCTACCCACTTATTCCATGCAAAGCTAATTTAGTAAGTAGTCTTTGTGTGGGACGGTATCAAA
>NC_134805.1:24296680-24304180 GCF_046742065.1 Oratosquilla oratoria
GATATGAAACAGCCCGAAGGGATTTCTCACCGTTTTCTCTTTTCCTGCATGAGGGGATAGAGAGGCGGAGAGTGAAATAGGTGGGAATCGGTATGTGCCTTTTACTTGGCTACCTCCCTCATGAAGGGGAAAAATGTCTGGGCGTATTTATGTATATATGTATAATATATATAATATATATATATATATATATACATATATATATATATAACATATATATATGTATATACATATAATATACATATATATACATATATGTATTTATATATATATGTATATATATATGTATATATATATATATGTATATGTATATATATATATGTATATATATATATATCTATACATATACACATACACACACACACACGCATATATATATATATATATATATACATATATATAAGCATATATATACCATATATAATACATAGTATATATATATATAGTGTATAGATATGTATATATATATGTGTGTGTGTGTGTGTGTATAACTTTCAATATATAAATATATATATATGTATATATATATATATATATATATATATATATACATATATATGTGTGTCGTGCGTGTGTGTGTGTGTGTGTGTGTGTGTGTGTGTGTGTGTGTGTGTGTGTGTGTGTGTGTGTGTGTGTGTGTATTCTTTCTTACGCTAGTAAGTAGAAAGAGGCACAAATGTCAAATGTAACGAAGGAGCTGTCTACCCCGAAAGAAAAAAAAAAAAAAAAAGAGACTCAGCTGCAACTGATAATAGCCTCACACGCGTCGACCTGCTGGAGTGACGACGACCTTTGGCACAAATAAGCGTCTCCTTATGTAGCCTCTTTTACTTTACTTTTCTTTTTTCTTTTTCTTCCCATTTCCCTTTCCTTCCCTCCCTCCCTCCCTCCTTTCCTATCTCTTTCTCCCATCTCCCTGTCCTTCTCTCCTTCCCTCCTTCCCTCTTTTCCTCCTTCCCTCCTTTCGCCCTTCCCTCCTTCCGTCCTTTCTCTTTCTCTTCTTCCCTCCTTCCGTCTTTCTCTCCTTCTCTCTTTCCCTCCTTCCGTCCTTCTCTTCCTCCCTCTTTCTCTCCTTCCCTCCCTCCTTCTCTCCATCCCCCTTTCCCTTCATCCCTCTTCCCTCCTTCCCTCCTTCCCCCCTGCCCTTCCCTCCTTCCCTCTTTCTTACTTCTTTCTTTCACTCCTTCTCTCCTCTCCTTCTCTTCTTCCCTCCTTCCCCCCTTCCGTCCTTCTCTTCTTATCTCTTCTCCTCTTATTTTTCCCTCTCTCCTTCCCCCTTCCCTCCTTCCCTCCTTCCCTCCTTCCCTCTTCCTTGCTTCCCTCCTTCATTCCTTCTTTTCTTATCTCTTCTCCTTCTCTCATTTTTTCCTTCTCTCCTTCCCTCTTCCCTCCTTCTCTCCTTCCCTCCTTCTCTCCTTCCCTCCCTCTCTTCATATCTCTTCTCCTTCTCTTGTTTTTTCTTCTCTCCTTCCCTCCTTCCGTCCTTCCCTCCTTCCGTCCATGTCTTTTTTCCTCCTTCCCTCTTCCTTGCTTCCCTCCTTCCTTCCCTCTCCCAAACTTCTCTCCTTCCCTCCCTCTCTCCTTCCCTCCCTCTCTCCTTCCCTCCTCCTCTGCTTCCCTCTTCCCTCCTTCCCTCTTTCCTTCGTGACTCCCATAAGCCATCTGAGGCAAAAGATCTTAATATCTTTTCTTTTCCAAAATTTGTAGCCTCCCTTGCATCCTCAAAATTGACAAAGCTACCCTCTCTCGCACCCCAAAAATTGACAGAAAATAGCCTTTCTCATGATGCCAAACTAGACGAACCTAGCCTCTCTCGGACCTCCAAAATTGACAAAACTATCTTCTCACTCACCCCAGAAAATAACAGAAAATAGCCTGTCTCATGATGCCAAACTAGACGAAGCTAGCCTCTCTCGGACCTCCAAGATAGACGAAACTATCCTTTCCCGCACCCCAAAATTTGACGTGACTAGCCTCTTTGTCACTCTCAAATCTGAGAAAGCTAGCCCCATTTTTAACCCCAGATTTGGACAAAAACTAGCCTCTCTCGTAACCTCAAATTCCACGAAAGAACTGATAATGAAAAGAAAAAGGAAAATACAGATCCTTCAGGACTAGAAAATACTTGCGATTACAAAAAATCGTGATATATGGTGAAGTCGTCAGCTCGAGAAACGCCTTACTGGAGTCGATTAGACAAATCCTAGAGCCTCAGGTAATTGGAAATGGAGAGCTCAGTCGTCTAGCAGAAGTTACTTCCAAATTGGACTGCCGGACACTGTTTGCGCAGTGAGATTAATCCTTTACCGTCTCCCTCTCTTTTTCTCTCTTTCTCTCTCTTTCTCTCTCTATCTGCGACTTTATGGATGGGGATGACAGGCGGTGATGGATACAGAGCTGTCTTGTGTAGGCCTTATGGTCTCTTGCAGTCTCCTTCATTCTTATGTTCTTATGTTCTCTCTCTCTCTCTCTCTCTCTCTCTCTCTCTCTCTCTCTCTCTCTCTCTCTCTCTCTCTATATATATATATATATATATATACATATATATATATATATATATGCAAAAATAATCACAATAACGGGTGACTAAATAATATTGGAGAAACCACAGGGAAAATATAGTCGGAATACTAAACTTTTTCGTCTATTACATACTCTGAGGATGTCGTAATAGACGAAAACGTTTAGTATTCCGACTTTATTTTCCCTGTGGTTTCTGAAATATATATATATATATATATATATATATATATATATATATATATATACATATATATATACATATATATAATAGTAGGGAGGTTCTTAGAGTGAACTCCTTGAATGAAAAGGAAAAGGAGGAGTACGAAAAGAAGCTGAAGGAGGAGTGGGAGGGAGTAAAGGATGGAGCAGAGATGGGTGTGGAGGAATAGGGATGGTTCAAGGAGGGAGTCTTAAAGTGTGCAAGGATGGTGTGTGGAACAAGAAGGACAGGGGGAAATAGAAGAAAGGGTAGTGAATGGTGGGATGAGGAAACAAAGAAGGTTGTAGAAGAGAAGAAGCGAGCTTTCACAGATTGGTTACAAAAGAGGACGGGGGAGTCATATGAGACGTACAAAGAAAATAAAAGAGAAGTAAAGCAAAAGGTAAAGGAGGCAAAGAGGAGAGCAGATGTGAAATGGGGTAGGAGTATGACAGAAAATTTTGAAAGTAATAAAAAGATGTTTTGGAAAGAAATTAAGAGAGGAAGAGGAGGCGAATCAAGTAGGGAAGAAAAGGTAAAAGGTACAGATGGAGAGATGATAAAGGAAGAGATGGCAGTAAGGGGAAGATGGGCAGAATATTTTATTGAGTTGCTAAATGTGAAGGAGGATAGGGAAGGAAAGATAGCTGCAGTGGGAAATGCGAAGAAAATGAGAGTGATGAGTGAGGAGAATGGAGGAGAAATAGGGAAGGATGAGGTGAAGGCAGTTGTTAAGATGATGAAAGCAGGTAAGGCACCTGGTCTGGATGGATGCCATGCAGAATGTCTGAAAAAGGGAGGTACAGTGATGGTGGACTGGTTGGTGAGGTTATTTAATGTTTGCTGGAGAGAGGGTAGAGTACCGGAGGACTGGAGAAGTGCCTGTATAGTTCCTCTTTACAAGGGAAAAAGGGACAAGTGTGAATGTAGTAGTTTCAGAGGGATTAGCCTGTTAAGTGTAGTAGGGAAGGCTTATGGGAGGATCTTAATTGAGAGGATTAGGAGAGGAACAGAAGGAGTAATTGGTGAGGAACAGTGTGGTTTTAGGACAGGTAGAGGTTGTGTAGATCAGATCTTTGTGGTAAGACAGATATGTGAGAAAGCTATAGGAAAGGGGAAGGATGTTTTTTTGGGCTTTTATGGATCTGGAAAAGGCTTATGATAGGGTAGACAGAAAGGCACTGTGGGAGGTTATGCAGATTTATGGTATAGGAGGAAAGCTTTTGGGAGCTGTCAAGAGTTTTTATGAGAGTAGTAGAGCTTGTGTCAGGATTAGAAATGGAGAGAGTGAGTGGTTTGAAGTAAAGGTGGGACTTCGTCAAGGATGCGTTATGTCGCCCTGGCTGTTCAACTTATACATGGATGGGGCGGTGCGAGAGGTGAATGCTAGGGTAGTGGGTCAGGGATTGGAGATGGTTAAAGAAAATGGAGAAAAGTGGGAGGTGAGCCAGCTGTTGTTTGCGGACGACACTGCGCTTGTGGCAGGGTCAGAGGAGGGATTGAGGAAGCTGGTGTCAGAGATTGGAGAGTAGAGTATGTGATAGAAGAAAGCTAAAGATAAATGTGGGTAAAAGTAAAGTGATGAGATGTACAAGGGGTGAAAGTGGCAGTAGACTGGAAGTGAACATTAAGGGAGAGCGACTGGAGGAAGTGGATAGTTTTAGATACTTGGGTGCAAGTGTAGCAGGAAAAGGTGGAGTGAAAGTGGAGGTAGAATGTAGATTGAGAGAAGCGAGTAAATGCCTTGGTGGTCTAAAGAGTGTAATGAGGAATAGATATTTGAGAATGGATGCGAAGAGGAGACTGTATGAAGGAGTGATTGTGCCAACAGCACTGTATGGGGCAGAAACGTGGAACATAAGAGAAGAAGAGAGAAGGAGTTTGAATGTGTTTGAGATGAGGTGTCTTGAGAAGTATGGTGGGGGTTACTAGGCTAGATAGAGTGAGAAATGAGGAGGTGAGGAGGAGAACAGGGGTGAAAAAGGATTTGGGAGATAGGGTTGATGAAAGAATATTAGGATGGTTTGGACACATGGAAAGAATGAGTGAAGAAAGACTAGTAAAAGAGGTATGGAAGGCAGATGTGGAGGGAGTGAACATGAGGGGACGTCCTAGGATGAGGTGGATGGATGGGGTGAAGGGGGCTTTGGGGAAGAGGGGAATGTCTGTTGAGGAAGGAAGGAAGAGGACGGAAGACAGAGGTGAGTGGAGACTGGTTGTATATGGATGATGTTGTGATTGCATGAGGAGGAATGGGCGGGGGGTGGGGGTGGGGTAGTATGCGTGAGTAAATTTTGACGCAGCCCGAAGGGATTTCTCCCCGTCCTCTCCTTATATGCAAGGGGGGACGGAGAGGGGGGGGGTCGCCGATTAAATGAAGCGGCCTTGCTGTGGATGTGCTGTGTCTTGCGACACTGCTTCTGACCCAGGGCGGTGGGCAGGGTGCAGGGATGACCCGTCATCCAGGAGGTGCTCAGATGAGAGGGAGGGTGGGAGGGGTGTGGAGTGTATTTAGGGATGAAATGGGTGGGAGTGTTTTTATGCCTTTCCCTTTTTGGCTACCTCCCTTGGAAGGGGGAAAAAGCCTTGGTATATGTATGTATGTATATATATATATATATATATATACATATATATATATATATATATATATATATATATATGCATTTAACACAACAGCATTTTGGCACTGATTAATCTTCTTACTAAGATTTTCAATTTTTCTCACAGTAGATCTCGTTTCGTGGGGGGGGGGGGGGCAAATACAAGGCTTCCGTAGACTTCCATATTCAATTTGACGTTTCGACTTCAGGGAGTCATCTTCAGAATAGTTTACAAGAATTAAGTCACAGTTTTACAAAGCTACATGATACACAATTGACAATATTGTACAGACAACGTGGATTAAATATAGGCCGCTTGGGAACGTTGGAAGGATCTTGACCCTCTGTGTAGGCGGACACTTCGCCTTGGAGGGGGAGGGGAAGGGGGAGGGAGAGGGGGCGAGTCAGGTATGGTAGGTCGTCTCACTGGGACACCACGCTGGTCAAGTGGGGGTTGGTGAGGTGGAGGAGGGGGAGAGGAAGGAGGTGGGTGTTGCTGTCGTTGGGCTCCAAATCTGGAGGAAGAATTAAATAACGAGATGGTAGAAATCATATTGGATTGAATGTTGATTATTGGAGCTCTCTCCCTTATGTGGATGGCTTCAAGCATTTTTAATTCTTTAATTTTGGTACAGTATGCGACTATCCTAGTGTTTTCCACGATAGTCTCCCTATCAATTACAGCCTGGTGGTATTGGAGGTGTTGTTGTTTAATTGCTCCTTGTTGTAAATATAGGGACAACCGTCTACTCAGTTGGCATGTCGTGAACCCGATGTATGTAGAATTACGGGGTGTGCAGTCCCCAGAGGTACAACGGTATTCGTATATAACATTGGTTCTCGATAACATGTCGCCATTGCCAGACAGATTGTTTTTCATAACAAGGGAACAGGTGCGGGGGTTGTCGTAGAAAATAGTTACTCTTAATTACTCTCTCTCTCTCTCTCTCTCTCTCTCTCTCTCTCTTTCTTTCTTTCTGTCTCTTTCTCTTTCTCCCTCTCTCTCTCTCTCTATTTCTCTCACCCAAAAAAGTCATCTACAAAAAAAAAAAAAAAAAAAAAAAAACTCTGTTGGAGCAATGTCTAGTACCGGATATTTGGATTTCGAGTTGTGGTCGGAAGGGATTAGAGTCGAGCAGCTGCCGGTTCCTGAAACCACAAATCTTTCGTTATGAATCGAGGCCCATAAACTGGGCTGGAAAACATTTAATAATAATATTAATAACTGTTAAATAAAGTTAAATAAATTCAATGTTTATTTTTTCTTCTCCTTTTGAACCCTGCCCTTATTTCTCAGTTCCACAATAAAAATCAGCATCCCATGAAACGCATTTAAATTTTTGCGCCATGTAAAACTTGAATGATGACGTCAATCCTAGAACGACCTTCGTGGAGCGCTGTTATTTTTCTTCTTGATGCTTCGTTAGAAAATACGAATAGATAAAATATCGCTTTTTTTTCTTCAAGTGGTATTTTCTGGTTTGGATAATTAATACGTATGAACAAAATAGCTGAAAGGGACGGATTTTTACCGTCAATTTATCGGTTCCTCTTTAATATCTTCCGTGAACCCTATGCTTGCTTCACAGCCACACTCCTCAACTGTAGTTGGGATGGCGACCTCTGATCGAAAAATCTCCCAACTGTAGTTGAAATGGGGACTTCATAACGCGAAGTATTTTATTATCCGAATATTTCAAGACTAGACGAAAAAAATCCTTGCTAAATCTAACTTCATTCTGACACATTATAACTTCAAACCAAAGTGGAAGTCATCAGTCCTGAGTTCCAGTGCAGGATCTCCTTCCTAGCCCGGAGCCTAACTAAACTAGGGCTTAACTGAATTAGGGCTTAACTTATGGATAAATCAATTACGCTCGCCAGGACATCGAACCGGGATTTCTCCTTAATTTAATGTAGGTCATTTTATTTCTTTTACTGTGAAAATACGGTGCTAGGTTCAAGTTTATTTTCAATTTGACCAAACAACAGCAGCAGCAGCAGACGTCGATAAGGAAAGGAATTTTTGGAGTCACTGACCTCAGGACGAGCAGAAAAGAAAACGAAATCAAAATAAAAGAACACAAAAATGAAAAAAGAAAAGGAAAGGAAAACGAAAATAAAATAAGGTATAGAAATAAGATAGAAATAATTAAATAAGTAAAGATAAAAGGC
>NC_134805.1:24311680-24336680 GCF_046742065.1 Oratosquilla oratoria
GGGCCTATGGGATTAATGAGGGCGTATTTTATCCATTCATGGAAAACGAAAGACTGCAGCAAGCAGTATGGGTGAGATAGAGAGGGTGAGATATGGATGCCATTTGCCAATAATAGGTGGGAGTTCGACGACGACGACGATGACGAACAGATCTCTTGTGTATTATGCACCAACCCAGGAAAACCTAATGAAGCTTATCGTTATCTGAATAAAAGTTATTTTTGCATGAAGAGATATGAAAGGGAAATGGGGTGGGAGTAATTGAAAAAAAATACTAACACACAATCCTCTTTCTCAACTGACGTATTCAATTTGAAGACATTTTAATTTCTCGGTCTCTATGTCGTGCGGTAAGAGCCCATTGTTATCGAGGTGGTTTGGGTTTGCCAAGAACACGATGAGGTAGATTTTTAGTTGTGCATACCTACGCGATATAGCAATAAAAAATTAATTATTAATTTTGGGATCGTTTCCATTTTTAATTTTACGGCATGCGGTTGATTTCAACAACCTAAAGAGAGGTAAGAAATTAATATTAATTTGAAACCTAACGTAACCTGTTCAACCTGACCTGTCCTAACCTAAAAATTCTGCATGCCGTAAAATTGAAAAAAAACACCTGATTTTGTAAATTACAATAAATCAACGTATGCGATTTTCATGGCGGAAATGGGTCGCGCTACTTAGCGACAACTAACACGGACTAGCGTCAACTGCATTAATTAAACCGACAACTAATATTTTTGGGCATAAAATGTATCTTGCAATGATTTATGATGTATTCGAACCTAATTTGATGCCATATACACGACCTAAATTTAATTTATTTGCCGATGAATTTAGCGTCAACTAATCTTTAGCACGATGGCGGCCATATTGCTCTGCCAGCACAGGGGTTGGTGTAAATTACCAACTCGCAATGGTAGGTGGTTTACATCCTGATTAGGCTCACTTCCTTCTAGAAAAGCCTTTTCAACACGTCATCCGAAACTAATCCTTGAAATAAAGTAAAACATGCAAGACAAGATATATGTACAACAGAATGGATGAAAGCAAAATTACAAGAGAGAACATAAGAGGAAATATATTAATCATATTTATTTTGTGTTGACACTGATTGCCAATTTATCTTCACTTTTTCTTCGATTTAACAGTTGAGTTGATAGTTATTACTGAATTCTCATCAATTTTCGCAGTACCACTGACAGCGAAATGACACCTAGTTCACATGGATCCGTAGAGTAAGAAATGTGACAATATGAAAATAGTATGGAATCAATATGAACATGTATTTAGGTCCTGGCTATTTTAATGTGGACAAATTTCATAAATCGTGCAAACGGTAGTTCTAGTCATAGTTTCAGGTTATGGACAGGTGTATACCAATAGATTAGATAATACCAAATAAAAATATTTAATTTAGCATCTCAAATTTTTTCATAAATTTTATTTTTATTCTTATTTTTTAAATATTATTTTACAAAGGTTTCGGATATTGTCGTCAACAAATTTCAGGTTTTCTTCAAATGACCAATCCACCACGTCCAGTGAACTTTGGTGTATTGACTAAATTGAAAGACTATAACTTGTAGAACGCAAGGTGTGGCCGTTTTGACCTACATTTGTGGACGTTCCAACTCGTAGGTGTGGACGATGTGGACGTTTTGACCGGTTACTCTAGGCAGCAACCGAATTTTTTAGTGTTGTCTTTTTTTGTTTTTGTTATTTCATTCCCACCCAATTTTATGTCTTTATTCTGTATACCAATAAAACAATGTAGTTATAAGGTGAATAAAGATTCGTAATTCGTAACAGGGCGGAACATTCAGTAAACTTAATTTGCTGTGAATTGGAAGTAATTAATAATTTTTCGCTTCTAACTTTAGCCATGTGCTATAAGAGTGAGAATTGACAGTAGGGCATTGAGGTGACCATCGAAGTTGACACTGATGCTAACCAAAATAAATGAAAAGATATATACATATATAAAATCCCTACTCATTTTTTTATAATTTTACTGATGCTAAACTAAACTATTTTATTTGTCCTAAAACGGCACCATTTTGATCATCAGGCAAATACTGAGTGAAGTTCAGTTTCCAGTCGTAATTAGTTCCTTAATTGAGCATTCAATTAGTGTCATTTCGATCTTGACTTTTTTACTGTTAATTAAGGATTGGACGATGATCAATTAGTGCCATGTCAGGTGACTAGAATTCAGCTTTCCAGTCAGTGCCTGTGACAGCAATTAATAACTATCAAAAGTAGCGACAACCATGGTGTTGGCCTATGTATACTTGGTGTATTCAAGGTCAGGTATCCAGTCTCTCAACTGCGACCAAGCGACAGGGCGATCTGTAGCGAACGACGGCGATCTTTTGGGCCGAGATCATTTGTTGATTGTTTGGCGATAAGTGGCGAAGGTGATCTGAAGGGGCGAGATCAGTTGAGTATTGAGCGATCAGTGGAAATTAAGGGTCGAGAGATAGTATTATGGCAAGTCGTGCCAAGAGAGCAAACGAACTCGCTGGGCTTGCGGCGTTTGTGGAATGGAAGCTGGCGCAGAGACCTTCTGCATATCTTGTAGACGGTGGAATCACCGGCGTTGCTAGGACCTAACTGACGATGAGTTCAGGGCACTGGGTGATATTGAGCCAGAATACTGGTGCCGGGCGTGCTGTGCGTCTTTCACATCTGGAACATTTTGTTTTAGACTGTCACTGAACCGCTTAGATCCAGGCGGTGAAGGTCAGCTAGCCTGCAACTATGCCTAGAACTACCGTTTGCACGATTTATGAAATTTGTCCACATTAAGATAGCCAGGACCTGAATACATGTTCATATTGATTCCATACTATTTTCATATTGTCACATTTCTTACTGTACGGATATTTGTTGACTAAAAAAGTCGTTGCTGACAAGGGTAACCGGTCAAAACGTCCACATCTACGAGACAGAACGTCCGCACATACGAGTCAGAACGTCCACACATACGAGTTGGAACGTCCACAAATGTAGGTCAAAACGTCCACACATTACGTTCTACAAGTTATTGTTTTTCAATTTAGTCAATACACCAAAAAGATATTTTATTCATGAGATCCACGATTTATGTGATCTTTTTAGTTGGCAATATTTAATTAATTTTTGAGATTATTGTAAATTAAAAGTGGCATAGATTTTTTTTTAGCTTGTATTAGCTTATGATGAGTTGATGATGCAAAAATAATTGTGTATTGCGAAAAATGATGTGAATTCAGTAAGAAGTGCCATCTCAACTGACGATTGTTGAGCGTGGAAAGGTGATGTGAACGGGATCAGGTGATTTCGGCCCGGTGATTTCGCCCCAGGGTTTTTCTGGGCCGAAAATCGCCGGTGATTTCGGCCCAGCGAAAATAACCTTTTAAGCTTGAAGGCTTGGTGCCCTGGCTTAGTGCACTGTATAATTTCAATTTAGATAATTTGTTTCATAAATTTAATTTCGTTTTCTCACAGTATGTACAAAAAAAAATATTGTTACTTGAAATGATATATAAGATTTCTTTTAATTCTTTTAATAATATATTTTCTTTCAATAATAAGTAAATAATAATAGCAACATTTGGAAGACTGGCCGAAACGTCCTACCCTGCAGAGTTCTGGCCGAAACATCCTACATTCGATGCGCTTCCTTCCTGCATGCTCACTAATGATGTTGTTGGCTGGGGTTTTCAAAACAAAATTTTGCACTATCTTGGCGTTAAATATATTTTGACATTAAACATCATGGTAACACAGAGCGTTACCATGACATTTAACATCAAAATAAACTAACACCAGAATTAGCTTTTTGAACAACCCAACCCTAGACTCTTGTTATAATATGTTATCAATGTTAGGTAACTTAGTCCACACATGAAAGTTGTATAATTTCAATTTAGATAATTTGTTTCATAAATTTCATTTTCACACAGTATGTGGAAAAAATTGTTACTTGAAATGATATATAAGTAATTTTTAACATTCTTTCAATAATATATTCTCTTTCAATGATAAGTAAACAATGATAGCAACATTTAGAGGACTGCTATTATTATTTATCTATTATTGAAAGAAATACATTATTAAAAGAATAATATATCACCGGGGATTTCGGTCCATACAAACCCTGGGCCGAAATCCCCCGAATCCATGTGAACTAGGTGTCATCTCGTTGTCAGTGGTACTGCGAAAATTGATGAGAATTCAGTAATAACAATCAACTCAACTGTTAAATCGAAGATAAAGTGAATATAAATTGGCAATCGGTGTCAACACAAAATAAATATGATTAATAAATTTCCTCTTAGGTTCTCTCTTGTAATTTTGCTGCACAATAGCTCTCATCCATTCTGTTGTACATGTATGTACAACATGTATTCTTGCATGTTTTACTTTATTTCAAGGATTAGTTTCGGATGACGTGTTAAAAAGGGTTTTCTAGAAGGAAGTGAGCCTCATCAGGATGTAAACCACCTAACCATTGCGAGTTGGTAATTTCCACCAACCCCTGTGCTGGCCAAAGAAAAGTTACGTTTTTATCCTCTGCAAAATTACCGTCCAGACCGCCATCTATGATCACTGGTGGTATGGATCAAACTTCACTCTATTAAGTTTCTTTCTATTGTATTATTAGTGTAACAGACTGTATATAGTTGAATTATTTGAACTATTTTCTTTAAAATGTGTGATTTCATGTACTTTGATCAAAGAGAAGTTACGGTGATTTTGCAGAGGATAAAAACAACTTCTCTTTGATCATATTACATGGAAATCACACATTTTAAAGAAAATAGGTCAAATAATACAACCATATGCTATTTTTTTTATATAAAATCGTGCATTTCAGCAAAAATCGTCCTTGTTCAGGTTTGGTCGGTTATTAGTGAGTCGGACGGTATTCGTAGCTGTGGCCGGTAATTTTGCAGAGGATAAAAACGTAACTTTTCTTTAACCAAATTACATGGAAATCACACATTCTAAAGAAAATAGGTCAAATGATGCAACCATATGCTAATTTTTTATATAAAATTGTGCATTTGAGCAAAAACCGTCATTGTTTGTGTTTGGTCGGCGATTAGTGAGACCCCCAGCGTCAACTGATATTAGTTGACGCTAATTCATTGCCAAATAGATTAAATTTAGGTCGTGTATATGGCATCAAATTAGGTTCGAATACATTATAAATAATTGCAAGATACATTTTATGCCCAAAAATATTAGTTGTCGGTTTAATTAATGCAGTTGACGCTAGTTCTTGTTAGTTGTCGCTGGTTCTTGCTAGTTGTCGCTAAGTAGTGTGACCGGGCGGAAATCAATAACAAAAAGTTGCTAAAACCAATTTACTAACGAACGAAGTCGCGGCAGTTGAATCATACGCCATATTTGTTTTGATAGATGCCGAGGTCGAAGAAATGAAAAGATGATAAATTAGTTTAATCTAACCTAACCTACGTAACCTAACCTAACTTAACCTAACCAATATTTAGTAATTCGGTACCTCAAATTCTAAAGATCATCCAGGTCGTCGTCGTCTTCACGGATACTGACGGCCTGATTATTATTGTACATCTGGCAATTAACAGACGGTGGCAGAACTCCGTGTTCTCTCATAAAGTCCAAGGAAGCCCTATAGTCTTTGTAATAGGGCTTATTGACGTCACCTGGAGTTGGAGAACACCCGGTCAACAACGTGAAAGCCATGGTCTGATAGTGACTGGACTGGCATGGCGTCTGGATCGTATTGTAGAGGCTTCGTTCGTTAGTAAATTTGCTTGTAGCAAGGTTTTTTTTTTGTTATAATTTAGGAAATTATATTTAATTTTCTAATGTTATATCGCGTAGGTGTGCACAACTGAAATAAGACCCATGCTGGTGGTGGTGGTGATGATGATGATGATAATAATAATAATAATAATAATAATAATAATAATAATAATAATAATGATGATTTATGATAGTTTAGGGGAGACTTTAGGTACACCCATACGGATCAGAGTCACATCTCTTATGGAGACTATATAGTCTCCACTGTTATTTTCTACTCTCCCTCCTTCCTGCTACCCGTTAATCACTTCCTTGTCACCATTTAGTCTCAGTTGAGCGATAATGTCACAAAGAATTAGAAGCGTTGGGGAAATGCCGCCCAGTACTGTTTTTGTCTGAAGAGATTTAATATGTCAAAAAAAGTTTGACGGAAAGAGAGAGAGAGAGAGGTATTGTTGAGTGGTAACTGGCAAATCTCCCGACTTGGTCAAGTTGATCTCGATTTAAGACGGTCAGGAAACGAAGGTATCTTGGGAGTGGTTGGATAAAGGAGGACAAGCGTTCATGATTATAACAACACAAATGAGCAAAGAAACACCGAAATGCAAAAATATAGATAATATCATTAATAATAGCATGAAGAGAAGAAGAGGAAAGAGAATGAGAGGGATAAGGAAGAGAGGAGGAAGAAGGAGAGGAATAAGATCAAGACTTGCCAACCACACTTTTCATAGTTGCTTTGTAGTCTGATCATGTGTGAAATCGATACTCGGACAAGTGCATTCAGCGTTCACCTCGTTATATATGTTTTGAATAACAATTTACGCTAAACTAGATCGTCGGAAATAAACTTTGAACAACTCTGGTCTTCTTTTGTCCATATCCACATATTTGTCACAGTATACCACCAACATGTGTGTATATATATATATATATGTATATATATATATATATATATATATATATATATAGATATATATATGTAGACACATTGGGACAAATTATCACGGGTCTTTATCTGATTATCGACCCATATATATATATATATATATATATATATATATATATATATATATATATATATATATATATATATATATATATATATATAATATATATAATATATATATATATATATATATAATATATATATATATATATATACATACACACACACGTGCATACATACATGCCTACATGTCAAAAGTAAATGGACATTCCATAAAACATAATTTTATACATTTTCATCTCGACTAATTTTACATTTGGTATCAGATATTTACCACTGATGACCATTTAATGATGTCACGCACCCGAGAAGTATTGGAATTGTGAGATATTCAGAGAGGCAGTATCGTGGATAAATCTAAAGGTGGATTACAGGTGGCGGAACACTTGTCTGCCATGCTACTTGCTTTTGCCGCTTCGTTTGAGTAGAAGCGATTTCGGTTGTAGTATTCTAAACTTCCGTAAGAACAGTTTGACAATGTATTTAACAAATTAACATTCGTTTTCTAAGTTTGACGTCATTCAGCTTTTCACCATATGACGCAAGAGTAATTTGATATTTGGAAAATTGAAAAACAAAAGATCATAACCGAAGTCGTTTGTACTGAAAATAACAAAAGCAAGTAGCATGCTAGCGAGAAATGCCTAGTGTGCCGCCACCTTTAGTCTGCGCGTGTGGACAATGTCAGTTGTTTTCGACCTTTTTCACTCCGTTCCCCTCCCCAGGAATTTTCAAAATTCGTAGTGGCTTCCCTTCATTTTTCTTCAACCTCCGACGCCGTCGCTAAAGAAGTAAAAAAAGAAGAAAAAAAAAATTAAACTAAAAAAAAAAAAAAAAATAAATAAATAAATAAATAAATAAAAGGTTGAAGAGAAGCACTTTGATTTATTAACGTTATTGTTATCGTAATCATAATTATTCTATATTTGGTATATTTTTGTAATATGCTCAGCATACATCACTTTACTACATTATACAGTAATGTGTAATTAATTTGTAACACCAGGTCATGGTTCCCTCAATTCTTGTCATGTTTCAATCTGGGGTCCACGAAACCCACAGGCTGAGAAAACCATTTATCTACGTACGGTGTATATATTCCTGTCCCAGCTCTTTGCTCTACAGGAGATTACGTGGAAATGAATGGAATAGCCTGGAGGTGATGATTTTATTGATGCATTTTTTTTTACGCTCATTGAAATATGTAGAAAAACAAAAGGCTGTGTAAGGGATGAAAGGAAAGGCGAAATATGTTGAATGTTTATTTATGTATGGGATTGGCAAACATTGTATTCTTTATTACTCTCCTGGTGTGCGTCTTAAGGCGTTATTACACGGTCAAACGGTGTGTCAAACCCGGTTTGTCAAACAAGTGTTTGAAGTGATGTTTGACCGTGTGAATGGGGTATTTGGTTGTCAAACACGTTTGTCAAACGTGTTTGACAACCAAATACCCCATTCACACGGTCAAACATCACTTCAAACACTTGTTTGACAAACCGGGTTTGATAAACCGTTTGACCGTGTAAATGGCCCTTTAAGGCGTTATTACACTAGGTTATTTCTTCTCCGACTTTTGGAACAGATTTGTAGCCCGCAGCTTTTGGGAAGGAAAATAAAAATGTTGGATGAAAATAGATTTCCTCCAGCATATCAAATGACATTCTTTGTAAATCGTTGGGAAAAGAAAATAGTTTGTCGTAGTGATTTTACTGCGGGAAAAGTGCTGGAGGTTGGCGGTATCGCCGATTAATCGGAGGTTGGTGGAAAAATAGCCCAGTTTGATAGCCCCTGTAGACGGTGTGTTGCTGCAAGCGGCTCGGAGTATTGAGAATGCATGGAGACGCACCAGAGATTGGGTGGGCGGACTTCCCAAGTTAGAAACTAACTTTCATCCAAAGAGAGGCGACCGTTTCTTTCACTTGACAATAGTTCCTGGACTGTACTTGTCATACATAATGGATCTTCAGTTTTATTCAATTTCAACTTTTTTTTTTCTATGAGAACTATTGTTCGGTAGAATTTGAGCATTAGTGGCAAGAAGTTAGTACAAAAGCTATTTGTACCTTCGCCTCGTTTGTCGCAAATGTCCCGGAAAATTACTTCCAGGGACCAGCCTAGTCCGGGGGGGGGGCCCAAATGGGGAGAGGTGGCCCCCTTCAACTGGGGCCCAAGGGCCTTCCTGGGGGTTGAGCTGGGGGGGGGTGTGTGTCAAGTTGAAATATAGTGTTAGTTGATGGAGACGACGATTTTATTCAGTGTTGAAAAAGTGGCCTTTGCCTTCAGGCCGTTGAAGAAGAACGTCAGTTTGTAATATAGAATAGACGAGCTCCTGTCCTTAATGTCAATGTGACGCCCCCGCTGTTGAATAGAATTGCCTGGTGACAGCCAGAACAAAGACTGTACTGTCCGCCACAGCAGCGAGGAGGGTAGCCCCACTTCTTCCTTCGCCTGACTGCCGCCAGGTGATTTTTTTCATTTCTGTGTCAGTTCACTGGTCGAGAAGTGATTATGGCCTTTGACGATGAGCTTCTTCCGTACCGTGGGGCACTTTTTATTCACACACACACACACACACACACACACACACACACACACACACACACACACACACACACACACACACACACACACACACACACACACACGCAAACTCTGAGCTCTCATCCGGGAGGGTAGTAGCTGTCGATCACGAGACCAACACGTGATCCAAGACCATGGTGAAACACGCGCGCGCGCACCCACACACACACACACACACACACACACACACACACACACACACACACACACACACACACACACACACACACACACACACACACACACACACACACACACACACACGTTATGAAGAGATTCTCAAGAAAGATGTATGTTCCCCGAATCGACATCATTGTGTCTGAGGTTTTTGTCGTTTTTTTTTTCTTATCTTTTCTTTCCGGAGAACGTAAACGAGAAATCCTCTTAATGTCGTCTTGGGGTTTTAGGAGCGACGCCCACGCCTCAAAGCCTTATTTTTAGGAAAAAATATTTTTTATAAAGTATTGTGAACAAGTGCTAGGTTTAAATCGTAAAACATTCTGATACATATTTTTTTTACTCAAATAGAAATGTTGCGGTAGAAATTGATACAAATTCGTGTACTTTACGCAATATTTTTCTTCTTTTTTTTCGCTTTGGATCACTCGCTTTCAATTATGAGTTCAGACAATGACATGTGCGACATGCGCGCGGCGCATACACGCACACGCACACACACTCACACACACACACACACACACACACACACACACACACACACACACACACACACACACACACACGCACACACACTCCTAAAACACTTCACCATCTCTAAAGACAAGGATAGTAGCGCTGGTGAATTGTTAGCGATAATGATCATTTGAAGACAAGTCGGCCAATCACAGGACTGGGACATGATGAGGGGCGGGGCAAGTTTGGCATTATCTGGATATATGGAGTCTTTAGTCTCCACTATAGACGATATAGTTGTGGACAAATTCCATACATCTCGAAGTAGGGTCAGGTCATCGCGAGCGGGCAATTTAAGTTCGGGTGAGGTCAAGTAGGACGTAGATTTGGGGAGGTAGGATGAGGGGGCGAGGAAGGATGGTGGATGGGAGTGGAATGGGTGGGAGTAGGTACGTGCCTTTGAATTGGCTACCTCCTTTATATGATGGAAAAAAACTCTTGGTATATAGATAAAGGATAGACAGGGACGTAGTAAAGCTTAACAGCCCCAGGGTATCCATGTAGAAATAAACTACCCCACAAATTAGCTTGTAACCCCAAAAATTATTTTGTAAATATAAATCACCCGAACAGTGACGAGCATTTAATTATCTATCTACACTATCTATATAATAAGAGCTTTTCCCCCTTATTAAGGAGGTAGCCGAATCAAAGGCACGTACCCACTCCCCTCTATCACCTCGCTTCCCACCCTCTTATCATAGCTCCTCCATGAAGAGACGTAGAGGGGGGCTCGCCGATCATTCAATTAAGGCTAGATGAATAATAAGGTAACTTAACCTAACCGCCAAATTAAAAGTTTATTTTTTCTAATTCTTTATACAAGCTTGTTAAGCTTAATTACTCGAAGTATTAGCTTGTAAAGATCGTCCCTCAGACACTCTGGCGTTCGTTGCGGAAATTTGCAATGTCCCACATTTGTCGTTCGCAAGAGTCTTCTTGGCTGAACCTGTTGGGTGACTCGGCATTAATACACTGTGACGCCTTTGGGCGTTTCTTTCATTTGGGAGAAATCGCCGGGCGGTAGCTAAAATTAAACGTAAAAACCGATGGAATTAATCAGGAGAACAATGCTTCACACCAGATACTTTCAACAAGTCGCTCACATCAAAGAGGCACCTGTGGCGAAATGGATATTGAAAGAAAGAAGTAGAGGAAGAAGAATGTAGGAAAAAGTTGGGAGCCTCGGCCGGTTGGACGGCTTCATTGGGCCATAAGTCAATGAGATCTCTTTGACGACGCTCGTAGAAAGAAAGAAGAAAAAATATGACTCGGTCAGGCTAGCATGGAGAACGTTGTTAATAGGTACGCCCTCAGCTGATGATAAAAAAATATATATTTGCTGGGTTGGGTTAAGTGGGTTTGTTCATGCTAAGAAGATAAAAACAAAAACTAATCGGGTCAGGCAAAGCTAGGAAACTTTGTTATCTTTGTTTGCTGTTATCTTTTAAGCTCCGCCTACCACCGTGCCGTATCACTTTGCGATTGGTCGTGCGACGCTTTCATTTGTATATTTATATTCTTATTTTTTCTCAAATTTAATAAAAAAAATGGATACCGTTCTCTGGGCTATCGTAGTTGCTGGAGTATAAAACGCATTTTATTATTATTATTATTATTATTATTATTATTGAATGTATCACAAAACTGCCCTGCGTCTAATGAGGCCGTATTACTGATGCACAGAATCATACATTTTCCCTACCAAACCACTTTGAAATATCTTTCAGTAAATGTATGATGAAACGTGCTCTTTTTTTCCGCAAAATGTTTCGTAATAAAGGGGTGTGTCTTATACGCAGGCAAATACGGCGTAATTTTTCTTTAAGTCTTTGGACTGTTAAGGGCTAGAGCAATGGCAAGTGGCAAGCATCGGGAGGCTACAAATGAAATTAGGAATAGAATTATTCGCTTATTATTATTTTCTATTTTATTTATTCATTTATTTAATTATTTTTTTGGGTCGGGGCAGTGCCTGCTTGGAACTCAACCTTCAGGTGGCCCCGACCTTGGTGTTTGATTAAAAAAAAAAAAAAAAAAAAAAAAAAAAAAAAAAAAAAAAAAAAAAAAAAAAAGCAACGATGATCACTGAGAACATATACATAGAATTCAAGTTCAGAACGGATGATCTGAAAAAACGGATAGCGTTCTCCCGGAAGTAATTTCCAAAAATGAGTATAAAAAAGAATCGTTACTGCAAACGCTCAGCCACACGACGCGTTTAGCGAGTGTTGATAAGATGGCGGCACACTAGGCTAGTATGCTAGTTGCTTTTGCTACTTCGTTTGGGCAGAAACGACTTCGGTTACGATATTCTAGACTTCCCTAAGAACATCTCAACAGTGTGTCAATGTATAGATTTAACTTCTCTTAATTCGTCATTTAGATTCTCACTATATGATGCAGAAATATTTTGACTTTTGGAAAATCGATATACAAAAATTGTAACCGAAGTTGTTTCGACTCAAACGAAATAGCAAAAGCAAGTAGCATGCTAGCGAGAAATGCTTAGTGTGCCGTCCCTTTAATTAACGCGTTCAGCGAGTGTTGTTACATAGGACGCAATGAGGGAAGTCACAGTTGTTGGGTCTTGTTTGCATAGAAACACAATTCAAAAGAGAACGAACGATGATTTCATGAATACTGATGCGATGTACGAGCTACTGTACAATCAGCTCTTATGGAGCGATACATTGTGAACACGGCCGAAGATATATGGGAAACATGCTAGCTCAGGTTTTATTTATTCATTTATTTATTTATTTATTTTCATTATAGTTTTTTAAGATCTTTGTGCCAGACTAGTCAGGAAGGAAGTCCGGTCGAAGATGGCTGTCTTGTTTCAAAAATTTTCACAAAATGTCGCACATTTTCTTTGACTTGTCACACTGTACATTTCGAACTTTTTGTTATTTTAGGTGGCTCAGCGCAGGAATACAAACAGACTCCCCCCACACCTCGCTCCCCCAACTTTCCCCTCTCCCTCTCACCTTTCCCCTCCCCCTCCCCCTCCCCCCTCCCCCCTTTCCCCTCTCCCTCCCCCCTTCCCCCTCCTCCTTCCTCTCCTTCGTGCGAGAAAACCAATTTTAATTCTCACATTCTCACCTCCTTCTCCTCCTTCTCCTTCTCCTCTCCTCCTCCTCTCCCTCCTCCTCCTCATTCTCCTTAGATCCCTCCTCTCCCTCCTCCTCCCCTCCTCCTCCCCTCCTCCTCCTTCTCCTCCTCCTCTTCCTCCTCCTCTCTCTCCTTCTCCTGCTCCTCCGCCTCCCCTTCCTCCCCTAAAAAGTTTCGTCCTATTAGTCTTCAGGTTCAAGGAACAAATCTGGGATCATGGATATGGGTCTGGAAAGATTGAGGGATTTTCCTCTGCCACGCTCCCGGCGATTTCATTCAGCTCATAGGGAGGAAAAAGCACTCTGGTGGACTCCGGATGACGCACGGTGGCGATTCCATTACCTTTAAGTAGTTTGTTCCCGCTCATGCAAGGAGGTATTGCGAGGAAGGGGGTGTGGGGGGGAAGGGGAGACCGCACCGGGAGTATTGGCTCACCGGGTCGGGTCGCTGACCTTCTGAGCGTCATTTGAGAGCAATTTGACTGAGGACCTGTTTCGACTGAGGAAGAGATGAGGCGCTGACCTTCTTCCGCTTCTTGTGCCATCAATTTCGTTCTTGAAAGGCATCTCCTGACTGACCTGAGATTATTCCCTTCCCCCTCTTGATGGCGCGGGATTCTTCCCTCATGCCGTCTCCGGGAAACTCATGCATCGTCTCTCTCTCTCTCTCTCTCTCTCTCTCTCTCTCTCTCTCTCTCTCTCTCTCTCTCTCTCTCTCTCTCTCTCTCTCTCTCTCTCTCTCTCTCTCTCTCTCTCTCTCTCTCTCTCGCTTTCTCGCTCTCTCTTTCTCTCTCTCTCTCTCTCTCTCTCTCTCTCTCTCTCTCTCTCTCTCTCTCTCTCTCTCTCTCTCTCTCTCTCTCTCTCTCACACACACACACACACACACACACACACACATACACACACACACACATACATATATATATATGTATGTATATCAAATGGAATTGCTTGAGAGACTTGGGCTTTGCAACCTTGAAAGTCTAAAGGTTCTTGTCTGCCGTCGCACGAAAGGGGAAGATCAAAAGTGAGGAGCTCGGCAGCCAATCTTGGGGAACATTGTAGGAGATCAGTTTCAAAGAGGAGAAAAGGGACGAGAATAATTACCGGCGCTGGGGGGGGGGGGTGAGGTGCGGGGGGGGAAGAGAAAGGTTGAGAACCCACAGGGTAAGGTAAGAATTTCCCTAAATGTATAAGGAACTGTGCAACGAAGCGAGTAGAAACTCTTTTTTTTTTCGTTACTGGATTATTTTACTTATTTATTCGTTTATTCATCTGTTGGATGGAGTAGGGGTATGTGGAGACAAATCAAGTTCAAAGTTGAATAAAATCCTATGTTTTTAGCCAGAACTAATTCTTTAAAGATAACATGTATCTTAAAGGGTTTATGGTGCATAACTAGAACCAGCTAAGAGCAAAGGACTTTGATAATCAACGGGATACTAATTTTCCTCTTGACTAGCGATCTGTTGTTGGCATAATTATTTACTTACTGGCCGAGTCGGGTAGAGAAATCGCTACTTGCGACAGAGGCCGAGGTGTGACAGCGGTTTGAACTCTGCCGCCAGCGAGTTGGACCAATGGCATGGTTCATTAAATTCCACGCTAGAGCGACCTCTGTAAGGGGCGCCGTCCAAGCCTCCTGATAAGGGGGGTGGGGGAGTTTCGCGGCGTTAAACCGAATAATTTGTTTGTTTATTTGTTATTTTTTGTTTATGTATTTATCTATTTATTTATTTATTTGAAAACCTCGACGTCGCCTAAGTGGCTTTGCGTGTCACTTGAGGACCTGGAAAGGCCTCTCGGGAATGAATAAAATCTGCTGCCGACGAGGTACTGAACACTCCTTATTGACGTGACATCTCTCTACTCACTCCACCATTGTTGAACAAAACAGATTGTTCTGATAGGGTAAATATTCTGTTCACAAGAACACAAGAACATAAGAATGGAGGATACAGCAAGATCCTATAAGGCCTACACTAGGTAGTTCCATATCCCTTTCCACCTGTCAATCTGTCATTTCAGCGCTCATTACACAAAGCGATTATATTCATCATCCGGGAAGGTAGCCATGGCAGCTCAAACAAGGGGAGAATTTGTTGCTTTCATAGATAAAAGAACAAGTCTTTGAAGCCGGAAATGTAAAATGAGAATACGGGGCAAAGTAGAATGAAAACGAGCTGGATCAAGGCTGAACTGATAAAAATGCAATGATGTGTAAATACCCCTCCCAGGAAAAAAAAGAAAAAAAAAAAAATTACTGAATGAGTTGCTGCCCAGAGCAATTTAGATTTCGTTCTGAGGTAAACACAGAGAAATGTTTTTGCAAAGTTTTGTCTATTTTCGGTTGAGTGGGTTTTATTTTAGGATTTGAACTGAAAAGTTTTTAATTGAGGTGAACATACCTATTAAATGCAAGATCAAAGTATTGGATGAACGAGTTGCCACGAATAATTTTTTCTTATTTTCTAATACTGGTGGTTGTTCTATTTTAAAATCGGTTGAATTAGGGAGCTCTTTTTGTTTAAAGCAGCGTTTCTCAACCTTAGGGTTACCCGGAACCTTAAGGTTCCACTAAAGGTCCCTAAGGGTTCCGCGAGAACAAGTGAGATAATCTAATGCACTTTTGATTTTTTATTTAATTTCATATACGTAATATAATTAAACACGCGCGACATATTCTTGGTTATTGTAATAATGTAATATAGACATCCTATCTAACCTATTATTATGACGAAAATAAAATGAGAAAGATATGGTATATATATTTTTTTATGCAGGGGTTCCTTGAGACATGCAATTTATCTTAAAGGTTACGCAAGGGTGAAAAGGTTGAGAAACGCTAGTCTAAGGGATATTAAGAAATACAGTTTTCTATATAGATACATAAATATGTGGAACAACTTAGAAGGTGATAAAGCCCAAGCTCAAACAGTACATGAGTTCAAGTCTAAATATGACAATTGGAAGTCAAAGTTATAGATTAAGTTGGAACTGTACATGAATTTGGGTCTAGGTATGCTAGAAAATTAGAGAATAGGAGACAGAAACCCAACGAGCATTGCTCCTTTCCTGTATACTATAATTAGGTAAATACACACACGTACACACACACGTACACACACAAACACAAGTACACACACACACGCACACACACACACATGTACACACGTACGTACACACGCACACACACACACACACACACACACACACACACACACACACACACACATTTATACACACATACACACACACACACACGTATACACACACACACACACACGTATACACACACGCACACACACACACACGCATGTACACGCGCACGTACACGCGCACGTACACACACACACTCGTACACACACACACATATATACACATACACACATATATATATACACATACACACACATAATTCTGAGGTTTTAGTAATTGTGTACTTTTCGATCTTCACTTGTTTACACCTTTAAGAATCTGGAGGCTCCTGCTGTTTGTGATCTTTGTTGTCGCTTGTTTGCCCGAACAACAAATGGACCGAAGTGATTCTTTCTGAACGTCAGCGCCCGGGGGTCGAGGGAGTGGGGTCGGGGGGGGGGGGGGCTCGCTATTTTCCTGATCCTCTCCGACGTTGCGCTGTTGGCAACGGGGTAGATCGGAAGATATCTCGCTCTTCGCTTCACTTGATCTTCTTCTTTTTTCTTCTTCTTCTTCTTCTTCTTCTTCTTCTTCTTCTTCTTCTTCTTCTTCTTCTTCTTCTTTTTCTTCTTCTTCAATATCACTTTCCCTAGGGCTGTGTGGCATGTCAACACCCACAGGAAGCAGACACACTTGATATATTTTATGCTACTTTTGTTCTGGTTGGTGTCAGGCGAATTTATTCAGTCGAGGGTGGTAGAGTATGAACGTGTATGTGTGCGCGCGCGTGTGTGTATGTGTGTTGTGCGTGTGTAAGATCACAGCGTTACCATTATATCGGTCTATATATTATGAACTCTTAACTCTCATCCAGAAAAAATAATAGCCGTCGATCTTGGGTCTAGCACGTGATCCAAGACCGTAGTAGAAACTCCACTAATTTGTTTACTCTTATAAGATATTGACTTCATCCCTACGGACCAGATTCACGAGTCATTCTTTTATGACTGGAGACTAATTCCCCCCTTCCCCCCCCTCAAAAAAAAATGCTGATCATTTTAGGTTTAAGAAGGAAATAGGCAACGAATAGAAGAGACTTTTGTAACCATGTAGTAAGAGCTGAGAACTATTGGTTGTTTTAAGAGAAGATGAGGTCACTTTATGGATAGGGATGGCATGGAACTGCCTGGTATAGGCCATATGGTCTCTTGCAGTCTCCTCCATATTTTATGTTCTTCTGTTCACTTTTTGGGTTTTATTCTCCCTCCGATCTGTTCTTCCTCTGTTGTGCTACTTCGATGACTCGACCTCTTCGGGGGACGAACTTGAAGGACGGAAGCTCTGTTGTCTTTTCCGGGTGACGGAGTCCGCGTGATTCTTCGCAGGATGTGAATGAAGACTTCTTTGAGCTTCTTTGGCCCGGTGACTCCTCGTTATACAAGCCGGACATCTTCTCTTACATTCAGACCTTCTTGGTCGCGAGCAGCAGGGAGGTCTCTTGTTCTTGTTTTTATTGTTCTTGTTCTTGCGCGGCGTTGCCCTCGCCTTCAGACTCCCTCCCTCTCCCCCTCCCCCTCCCCCAAAATGCTTCTCCTCCTCCTCCTCCTCCTCCTCCTCTTCCTCTTCTCACCTCCCTCACCCTCCATTTTGACTTTTTCTTCTTATTTTCCGGGTCCTTTTTTTTTTAACTCGTTTGTCAAGTCATTTTAATGATTTATTCTCTGTTAGGGACTCCTTTAGGGCTCGACATGGCGGGTTTTTCGGTCCACATTCTCCTCTATCCTCTTCGTCCTCCGCCACATCTGTCAAACACATGTTTGGCTTTAGTCGTATACCACTTCTGAAGCGAGTCAGTCAAATATCAGGCCCAGCGCCACCAAGAACGTAAGTGAAATAAAACAAAACGAAACATATGTAAAGATAGAATAAAATCAATTAAGACATGAGTAAAAATAGAATAGAATGAAATACGTCATAATAGAATGAATGGAAAATGCCCCGTATTCTTCCTGTTACTATTCCAGTATTAGGCTTTCTTTCGGTAAAGCTTCCTGGGCGATCAGGGATGCTTCCGTGGTATTGCTTCCTTCCGTAGCAGTTGGCGCCAGGCGATTTCTTTCGTCCCTTTGGCACCGGCACTTGTTGGCGACAGAGCCGTGGCGCCTCCAGAGTGCCAGAAACGTTTCCATTCTGTCACGTTTCAGAGAAAAACGATTTCCCAAAGAGAAGCAGTGCAAGGCGGTTGTGCATACGTCTCCGCACCATTGAGCAAGCAACCCTCTTCGGTACTGTGACTACAATGTCGTCGTCTTTCTTTTACAAGTGCGTTTCTTTGTCTTTGTCCCATGATCGTCGTCTCTCTCTGCCTCTCTCTCTCTACCTCTCTCTCTCTCTCTCTCTCTCTCTCTCTCTCTCTCTCTCTCTCTCTCTCTCTCTCTCTCTCTCTCTCTCTCTCTCTCTCTCTCTCTTTTTCTCTGCCTCTCTCTCTCACTCTTTCTCTGTCCCTCTCTCTCTCTCTCTCCCTCTCTCTCTCTCCCTCTCTCTCTCCCCCTCTCTCTCTCTCTCTCTCTCTCTCTCTCTCTCTCTCTCTCTCTCTCTCTCTCTCTCTCTCTCTCTCTCTCTCTCTCTCTCTCACTCTCTCACACTCTCTCTCCCACTCTCTTTCTCTCTTTCTCCCACTCTCTCTCCCTTTCTCTCTTTCTCCCTCTCCCTCTCGCCCCCCTCTTCCCCCCTGCCCTTAATAGACAGGTATTCCCGCCTGAAAAAGACCCGGGGGCGGCGACTATATTTTTCTCTCTCGCCGAGGTATTTGTTTCGAAGGGGAAAGCGAGATTGGGTAGAGGAACTCTTTTTCCCGACAAAATGTAATAAAACACAAAACAAACAAATGAATAAAGAAATGAAGTTAGTTTATGGCTGAGGAAGACTTCGGTCGTGATGACCAAGTTCGAGGATCGACGGATGAGAAGAAGGAGGAGGAAGAGAAGAAGAAGAAGAAGAAGAAGAAGAAGAAGAAGAAGAAGAAGAAGAAGAAGAAGAAGAAGAAGAAGAAGAAGAAAATGAAGCTGGAAGCAAAGACGAACAGAAAAACGACGCTAATGATGAAGAAAAAACAAAAATAATTCTTTATTTCGTCGCTGATACACAGGAAGAAAAATCAAAATATGAAAAGGAAAAGAGTGGATATTGTATTTCATTAATGATAACCAATACTTCCATCTTAGAGTTATCAAGGTCGCAGCATTGCCCATAGATCGGGCTATACGAGCATTGAGCTCTCGTTCGGGACAGAAATAACTGTCGATCACAAGTCTAGCACGTAGTCCATGGAGTCGCCTGCCTTCGGGGACCACTGCGGGACAGTGTGTCAGGTTCATATGTCCTTAACTATGCCACGTGACCACGTGCCCACGTGTGTGTGTCTGTATGTATGTGTGTGTGTGTGTGTGTCTGTATGTCTGTATGTGTGTGTGTCTGTATGTGTGTGTGTGTGTGTATGTATGTGTATGTATGTGTGTGTGTGTGTGTGTATGTATGTGTATGTATGTGTGTGTGTGTGTGTGTGTGTGTGTGTGTGTGTGTGTGTGAAGAGGAAGACAACAACAGTAGGCGTAGAGGACAAGTGCCATTTAAATACAATTTCAGTGTCATTTCAGTGACATATCAGGGCTACTTCAGTACAGATTCAATACCACTGCAGTGGCCAAATATTATCATTTCAGAGTCGCTTCAGATAGACGACTCCATGGCAACCCGACTAATGCCAAAGCGGTTATTGGGGGAGAAGGGATGGTGGTGGTGGTGGTGGAAGCAGTAGAACAGCTGTTGGTAGAGATGCTTGTGTTGGTATGTTGGCAGTGGGGAATGCAATGGGCATTAGTGGTGGTGGTGCAGATTGTGGTGTTGTGCTGGTGGTGGTGGACGTGGACGTGGTGGTGATTGTAGTGTTCGAGGTGATATTGACGGTGGTGAAGAAGGTGGTGGTGGTGGTGGAGGAAATGGTGGTGGTGGTAGTGGTGGTGATTGACGTCAGAGATGTGATGACATCATGGTGATGGTGGTGGTGATGGAACTTGCTACAAGCGGTGGTGACGATGCCAGGCGGAGTGGTGGTGATGATCATGAAAGATTACGATGTTGAATGTTAAGATTTAAGCGGAGACAAATAGTGTTGACGTTGATGTCTGGTAGTCTCATGCTCGCATACTAGATGGTATTAGATACAGTGACTGCCACGAACCCATGTAATCTAAAGGGTTAGGAAAGTATTACGTGCGTGCGTACGCGTGGGTGTGTGTGCGCGCGTTTATGTGTATATACATAATCAGGGACTGTTACTGAATCAAGCCAGACAGCAGCACCTGGTTTGTTTTCGTCTTTCAAAATGCAATGTACATGTAATCTGTCTCTTTGCACTTACACCCACGCAAACGCACACACACACACACACACACACACACACACACACACACACACACACACACACACACACACACACACACACACACACACACACACACACAAACAAACAGAAGCATGCACTGTGTATATAAGTGTGTGTGTTTTAAGCGATTTTATTCATCTCCTGGGCACCCCATCCCGTCGGTGAAGATTTTTCTTCCCTGCTGGCCCTTTCTTTTGTACTCTAGTAGAAGGAAAATACGAAGAAAAAGAGGAGGAGGAAGAGAAGAAGGAACTTGAAACCTGTCGCTTCATTTCAGCGGAACAATTTCTTGTGGGTTCATTGTTGCCGACACCCTGTAACTCTCTCGTTACTCCAACTCCTCCTCCTCCTCTCCCTCTCTCTCTCTCTCTCTCTCTCTCTCTCTCTCTCTCTCTCTCTCTCTCTCTCTCTCTCTCTCTCTCTCTCTCTCTCTCTCTCTCTCTCTCTATCTCTCCCCTCTCTCTCTCTCCCTTTCTCTTCTCCTCCTCCTCCTCCTCTCTTTCTCTCTCTTTTTCTCTCTTCTCCTCCTCCCCCTCTCTCCCCCTGTCCCTCCTTTTCCACTCTCTCTCTCCCCTCCCTCTCCACCTCTCCCCCTCTCTCTCGCCACTTGCCCCCATTCCCCCCCACCCGGCTTTTCTATGGACCAGAAGGTCTCTTGTCGGCCTTGGTGCTCAATCACTGCAACTCGTCATTACGCCTCAGTCGAAGGCAGCGGAAGGATCCATGGCAAAGAGCTAATTCTGTCCTCAATCCTCCGCCATCTAAATCGATCATTGCGATACCTAACCCATTTCCAGTGTGTTCTGAACCTCTGGCGCCGAGGGGCTTAGTCCTGGAACACTGAAAGAGCTTCTGAAAGGGCCTTTGGAAGCCTGGAATCATCGAGGGTGGCGTGGGCCCCTTCCCTCCCTCTAATGGTATTACGCGTATACAAACGTAATTATCGGATCTTCTGCACCATTTATTCCCTTATCGTCTTATCTGCGACGGTGTGGGGGTGGGTGGGGGGAGGGGGAGGTGGAGCTTGGGGGGAGGTGGAGCTTGGGGGGATGGATGGGGGGGGGAGCCTTACCTCCGCATGTAGATCTTCTTCAGTTGCCATGAAAGTGGTAATTCAACCCGTACAGTAATCTCGCTAATTTAATTTGTCCATTTTATTTATTTTCTTATCTTTCTCATGTTTGCTCCTTTATTTATATTTCTGTTAGCTATCTATTCATTCAATCATTTGTTCACTTATTCGTTTATCTTTATTTAACAACCTGATTTTATTTATTTATTTTCGTTTTTGTATGCAAAGGGAGCTTCCGTCATAGCATGTTGGTCGTAGTTTCTTTTCATTGAATTGATTTGTTTGATGTGTTTATTCCATTTCATTTTCTACTTCAGTTGTCAGAGATCTAATTACAGATTTTCCATCCTCCTGCCGTCAGGTGATTTCTTTCATCTCCGTGTTGGCTCTAAACTGGTGGGCCCCCGTCTGGTGCCCTTACTCGGTAAACCAATATAAACCAAGGGAGAGAGGGGTGGGGGGGAAAGGGGGGACTGTGGTCACCCTGTGTTCACACGTGATTCCACAAATAAGCGAACCCCCAGGGTGGGAGGGGGGGATAAGGGTTTACATAACCGCAACCTCACTTGGAGAGCCAACATTCCTCAACGGCGCCGATGGTCATCGGGGGGGGGGGGGGGGGATAGCCTCTGGTGGACAACGGGCAAGAAAGAGTATGTGTACGTGTGTGCATGTGTGCGTGTGTGCATGTGTGTGTACGTGTACGTGTGTGTACGTGTGTGTGTGCGCGTGCCTAGTTTTTATGTGTGCATACATGTACACGAGAAATTCTGTATCACCTATGCTTGTGTGAGTATATTTACTAATTTATATATCTATTTATTTATTCATTTGTTGATATACCTAGACCCAAATAAAACCTAAGATTATGGCCATTTTCATTATTGTTTTCAGCTCCAAATATTTTTATTTTCTTAATTCTTTTACTCAGATTCTAGTCAATCAAACCATTATCTCCCCCCAAGATAGAGGTATTCAAAAATTGATGATGAATTAGTGAGATTGAATGATTAATCAAACAGACAAGAGGAACGTCAGCTTAGCCACAAATGTCGAAAGAAAATGTGACTGAGAATACGAATAAAAACAAAAACAAACAAAAATGTGATAACTAAATAGAAAACGGAAATAGAAAATGGATAAATCAACAGATGAATAATGGCGTCGGTTTGGATCCTCTTCTTTCCTCTCAGCCTCCCAGGAGTTTAAATATTTCAGAGACTCTAGTGGAACCCCTATGGAGCAGAGTCACTCATTATTCTTTTATGATTTGGTATAGGAATAGGGTGACTCGAATACTGTGTACAATTTTGGTTCCCACACTACCAGAAAGATATTAATAAACTAGACAGAGTGCAACGGAGAATGACCAAAATGATAGCAAGGCTGAGAAATCTGGCGTATGAAGAAAGACTTAAAAGTCTAAATTTATTCTCACTTTCAAAAGGAGAATGCGAGATTTAATTGAGATTTTTAAAATGTTCAAAGGCTTTGACAACATCAATGTCGAATATTACTTCTCATTAGACAAATCAAATACAAGAAGACGTCACGATTTTAAAGTAATTAGTAAAAGATTTTCTCCGAATGAAAGTAAGCATTTCTTCTTTAACCGGGTTGTTAATGCGTGGAATTCGTTACCTTCCACTGTCGTTGAAAGCAACACAAGAACAACATTTAAAAATCGCCTAGATAAATACTTAGACTCTAATCCGCAAATAAAATATTATCTCTTGCAATAAAATCTGACAGCCCAGCATTTAATTGTTATTGGATAGGATAGTGGTAGCAGTAGTGTTAGTTCATCTTTTACCGCCCAATTACCCTGTTTCCTTCCTTAACTGTAGCGTAGTATAGTAAACACAAACAGCCTCGTTAGGGCCAGTAGGCCTGCTGTTGTTTGTTCTTCCTTTGTGTTTCTTTGTGTTCCTTTGTGACGGCGGTTCGAATTTTGATGCCAGAGAGTTGGACCAAGGGCATGGTTGATTAAATTCCACTGTAAAGGGCGGCGTCCTAGCCTCCTGATATGAAGAGCTAGCGACGAATCATCGTCGTCGTCGTCGTCGTCGTCGTCATCATCATCATTATCAGCATAATCGTCATCATCATCAGCAGCATAATCGTCATCATCACCATCATTATCACCATCATCATCATCTGTCCTCAGGGATAGAAGCGTTGGTGATTACAAATCCATCTCCATCCACGAGCGCCCCCAAATGAGGCCCAAGGTCGTCCTTAGAGCGGCTTGTCGAGTACGAGGCTTTCAAGATGATCCTTTACTTTCCGTCCCTGAGGGGCCATTTCAGTCGTCTCCTGTTCACACTAGCGGTCTGAACCCCACGGAAACCGTGGAGGTACTGCATTGTCAAGGAGACTGCGCGGTTGTGTGTGAACGCCTCCTTTGACTTGTATTGCAAATGAGAACCGCCGCGATTGAAACCGCTAGTGTGAACAGGGCGTAATCTTTATTCGCCTGTGCCACCAAGCGATTTTATTCATCTTCGTGGCACCCCCTTCATCGCGGAGACCTGTGTGATAGTGTTTATTCTGGCTGTCGTCAGGTGATTTTATTCTATTGAGGGAGAAAACAAGGACGCGGTCGATGTAGACCTGTTTTGTTCATTCATTCCGAGCCGGATGCCCCCCCCCCGGTCTAGTGAATAAAATCATCTGGCGGCAGCTAGAAGGATATATACTCGTACAAGTTGAAGGATGTGGCGGAAAGGTGAATCAAGGTCAGTTTAAGCTGTGGAGGGTTTGTTTCTCTCAACTGAATCGAATCACCTGGCGGCGGCTAGGTACAATTGGTAGTGGCGTCAGCGTCCGAAGACGAGAAACCAGAGGGAGGCAGTTCGAGTCCCGCACTAGTCAACGTGTGACGTATGCAAAGGCATACGGTCATAGATACTTAAGTCCCAGGAGGAGCTATCATGCCTAGCCCCCTCGTAGGGCGGCGGATAGAGGCTGAAATGCGGATAAAGCGCAGCGCAGCGAAAATGGACAACAGACTCTTGTTGTCGAGGAAAAAAGAGAAATATTTTGTTCACATGCGGGCTTCCTTGAGGTCGTCCTGGAAGCTTACCCTCCAGGCTTCCAGCAACAATTTTGAGAAAAAATTAGACTCACTTGTATGGCAATATTGTCGACAGGTTGGAGGCGTT
>NC_134805.1:24349180-24376680 GCF_046742065.1 Oratosquilla oratoria
TTAACACATTTAAAACTGATAAGAACAGTTAAAATGAATACGTATTAAGCGTACTACTTTGTTTGTGTATGTATGTGTGTGTGTTTGTGTATGTATACACCCGCGCGCGCGAGTGTGTGTATTTGTGTGTGAGCGTTTGTGTGTGTGCGTTTAAGTGTGTGTGTGCGTTTAAGTGTGTGTGTGTGTGTTTGTGTCTGTTTGTGTGTGTGTGTGTGTGTGTGTATGTGTGTGTCTGTATCCGTTTGTGTGTGTGTGTGCGCTTGTGTACATGTATGTGTGTGTGTTTGTGTATGTATACGCGCGCGCGCGAGTATGTGTATTTGTGTGTGCGTGTTTGTGTGTGTGCGTTTAAGTATGTGGGGAGTGGAAGGGTTGTGGAGTGATGGTGACGGAGGCGGGGAGTGGCGGAGTTGCTTTATTGTGTTCGTCAGGATAGTGGAAGATATATGTATGGAATAATTCTTGTTCTCTGTTACGTATAAGGTATGTACGTCAACACGAAAAAAAAATTGTGTTCCATCTACAACTTGAGACTGATGGAGATAGAGGGGGGGGGAAGGCACAGGACACACACACACACACACTCAAAGTATGTCAACACGAAATATATTTCTGAGAAATCTGGATTATCCGAAAAATCGTCTTATCCGAAAGAGGCTTCTCCCCTTTCGTTTCGGATAATCGGGGTTTTACTGTATATATATATATATATATATATATATATATATATATATATATATATATATATATATATATGATATGTATATGATATATGTGTGTGTCATAAATATGGTAATCTAAGTTTTATTGTCAACGATTAGACACGTCGGAATCAGCCAATCAGCGAAAATTATATTAATCGAAAACCACGGCCTTGTACAGCATGGCTCATTCTCCGATGATTGCTTGCCCTGACCTGAATGAAATCATGTGGCGCCAACCAGAAGGAGGGTCACCATCTGCTGACTAAAATCTGCTTCCTCTCCTGTGGCGCCGTGCTGATGGAGCAATCGGAAACGTGTTCTCTGCTCACGCGTTCGCTTAGTTACGGGTTCGAATCCCGCATTTCTCTCCGATTCACAGCAGTGATGGCTTTGGTCGTAGATACGCTCCTCCTGTTGTAGGCTCCTTATCTTCTTCGTTCGTCTTTAGAGAAAGACAGTTTTTCACTGTTGTGATGGACAGTTTTGTAACTGGCAAGTAGGGTGATGATCATTTTGATCAAAATTTGACGAACCTCGAACATTTTTCTTTTTCGTAATTCGGAGCCAAAAATTAACTTTCGCATTTTTCGGTGACCTTGATAATGACCTTGACCCAATTACTCCCAAAATTGATTGAGAAGTCATCAGGATTATGCTAATTTTTTTCTAAAAGTTTTGTACTAATTATTGATGAACTCGTTTTCACGTAATGTTAAAAATAGATACAAAAATATAAAAAACACAACTTCAAAAAAGAAAAGAAAAAAGAAAAAAAAAAAGAGGTCGACTGAAATCAATACCTCAACCCCGCAGTCCGTCCGGGTTCCAGGCACGGACGACTGATAAACGCAAACACGCACAGAGGGGAAAACACTCACAGGAAAAGATCGTTAATAGCGGGTTTACGAAAATCGAAGTTGATATTATGGCCGACGTGGCTTGCTGGCTCGGGTCAAATGAATGTGGTCGAGCAACATTAATGTGTAAATGATTATAGAGAAGACAGAAACACCTCACATGCTAGGCTTCGTGATGTTTATTTATGTCTTCGTTTTTATTAATTTCTAATTTTATTTTCTATTTTTTCTTTTATTATTGTCACTTTTCCCTTCGTTTCTTTTTTCTTTATTTTATTTTGTTTTCTTTGTTCTCTTTATATATATATATATATATATATATATGTATATATATATGTATATATGTATAATGTATGTATATATGTATAATGTATATATATATATGTATATATATATATATATGTATATATATATGTATATATATATATATATATATATATATATATATATATGTATATGTGTGTGTGTGTGTGTGTGTGTCATAAGTATGGTAATCTAATAGTTTTATTGTCAACGATTAGACACGTTGGAATCAGCCAATCAGCGAAAAGTATATTAATCGAAAACCACGGCCTTGTACAGCATGGCTCATTCTCCGATGATTGCTTGCCCTGACCTGAATGAAATCATGTGGCGCCAACCAGAAGGAGGGTCACCATCTGCTGACTAAAATCTGCTTCCTCCTCTCCTGTGGCGCCGTGCTGATGGAGCAATCGGAAACGTGTTTTCTGCTCACGCGTTCGCTTAGTTACGGGTTCGAATCCCGCATTTCTCTCCGATTCACAGCAGTGATGGCTTTGGTCGTAGATACGCTCCTCCTGTTGTAGGCTCCTTATCTTCTTCTTCGTTCGTCTTTAGAGAAAGACAGGTTTTCACTGTTGTGATGGACAGTTTTGTAACTGGCAAGTAGGGTTGTATACGCCTCATATACATGACGAGTAGTATCGCCCAGTCATATAACCCACTTCCTTACTCACTGTCCGCAGACAGTCAAGCATCAAACGCTGACCTAAACACTCCTCTCAAACTTGCCGAGTCAACATTACGTGCTCGTGTGAACAGCACTGTCAACCACCAAACGACACACACACACACACACGAACACACGCGATCAATCTAGTAGCCACCCAGTACTGACATACGATATTACGTATACTGACGGTCCTCCCCTGGATATATAATTAACATGTATGGTAGTAGACATCAATACGTAATTAATGCAGTTGCCCCACCCATGTGGGACAACAGACAAACTAGAGATAAATGTTAAGATCACGATTAAAGGCAACTCAAGAACTTGTCCATTCAGCACTTCCGGAGAGCAAAACTCTCTGGCAAGACGCGGACCGTGGTCGGTTCTGGTGACGTGCCCTAGTGTTAAGACTGTGTAACAGAGTGTAACTAAGTCTCTTAAAGTGTGAAGAATAAAGAACAAAACTTAAAATGTGTGTGCAAGTAACCCCTTTCTGAGATGATGTAACGACCCCGTTACATCTTGTGTCTACAAGTAACGCTCGATGGAGATCATGTAACGATACCGTTACACCCATCCCGTTACATCACTGGTGGCAGCATTTATCCCGCAACCCATCTTCTCCGAAGAGACTACGGTGTTCTATAAAGAACAAACCGCTCTCCACGAACAAGAACTTAGTTCACACTACACAATCCAGGGCAATCGTCACAACCGATTCCACACTACTAAAATCAACAATATCAAGGTAACATAAAATTCTTCCACTTAATTCCAATATATTCCGTAATAATAACCATACATTACCCATTCAAACCATCCCTGATACTCGCTTTGTCTCCCTTTCCATAACATGCGAGCATAATTCATCCGCCCCAGAGGATTCACACCGGCTGCGCACAGACCCGCGTAACAGCCACCTCATCCCCCCAGACAGCATACCCACCTTCTACATCAACCACCCAACCTCTTTCACCGAACGTTGCCTTCGACCACTCCAATTGCAACGTCAGCAACACCACCCCCTGCCGGACATTGGCATACCACTCGATTCAGCTCAAGGTATCAAGGTAACCATTATACCTTCAGATACCCACGTGCCCAACGCACGTAAACCTTACTCTATACCATCTCTATATATAAAATATATATTCATTCCACATTTATTAAATTTATAAATATTTAGTTTCTCTCCATATAGAAACTTTATGTACACCCTTTTCTTTTGGTTATCATACCTTTCTCATAATTTAACCAGTAGCTCTCATAATTATATGTTTCAACACTAATTATATTTTGCCTAATTTTTAAAACAACATATATTTATATATGCAATAACTTTTACTAGATAATATCACATTCATATGCATTCTTCCAGTTAAGTAATTCTTGTTCAAACTATATATATTTATATATATACAATAACCTTTAATTGCTTTCACTACGTATTACCCATTTATATTTACATAGAACTTATACATTTTTATCAATGTAACCTATTTTACTGCTGTAAATATTTTTTATGACAACCATAATTAATTCTATTATAAGTATAATACCACAATAATTAACTCCTTACTATATCATATTATTTCCACATTTAAGGAGGGAGTCTTAAAGTGTGCAAGGATGGTGTGTGGAACAAGAAGGACAGGGGGAAATAGAAGAAAGGGTAGTGAATGGTGGGATGAGGAAACAAAGAAGGTTGTAGAAGAGAAGAAGCGAGCATTCACAGATTGGTTACAAAAGAGGACAGGGGAGTCATATGAGACGTACAAAGAAAAGAAAAGAGAAGTAAAGCAAAAGGTAAAGGAGGCAAAGAGGAGAGCAGATGTGAAATGGGGTAGGAGTATGACAGAAAATTTTGAAAGTAATAAAAAGATGTTTTGGAAAGAAATTAAGAGAGGAAGAGGAGGCGAATCAAGTAGGGAAGAAAAGGTAAAAGGTACAGATGGAGAGTTGATAATGGAAGAGATGGCAGTGAGGGGAAGATGGGCAGAATATTTTAGGGAGTTGCTGAATGTGAAGGAGGATAGGGAAGGAAAGATAGCTGCAGTGGGAAATACGAAGAAAATGAGAGTGATGAGTGAGGAGAATGGAGGAGAAATAAGGAAGGATGAGGTGAAGGCAGTTGTAAAGATGATGAAAGCAGGTAAGGCACCTGGTCTGGATGGATGTCATGCAGAATGTCTGAAAAAGGGAGGTTCAGTGATGGTGGACTGGTTGGTGAGGTTATTTAATGTTTGCTGGAGAGAGGGTAGAGTACCGGAGGACTGGAGTAGTGCCTGTATAGTTCCTCTTTACAAGGGAAAAGGGAACAAGTGTGAATGTAGTAATTTCAGAGGGATTAGCCTGTTGAGTGTAGTAGGGAAGGCTTATGGGAGAATCTTAATTGAGAGGATTAGGAGAGGAACAGAAGGAGTAATTGGTGAGGAACAGTGTGGATTTAGGACGGGTAGAGGTTGTGTAGATCAGATCTTTGTGGTAAGACAGATATGTGAGAAAGCTATAGGAAAGGGGAAGGATGTTTTTTGGGCTTTTATGGATCTGGAAAAGGCTTATGATAGGGTAGACAGAAAGGCACTGTGGGAGGTTATGCAGATTTATGGGATAGGAGGAAAGCTTTTGGGAGCTGTCAAGAGTTTTTATGTGAGTAGTAGAGCATGTGTTAGGATTAGAAATGGAGAGAGTGAGTGGTTTGAAGTAAAGGTGGGACTTCGTCAAGGATGCGTTATGTCGCCCCGGCTGTTCAACTTATACATGGATGGGGTGGTGCGAGAGGTGAATGCTAGGGTAGTGAGTCAGGGATTGGAGATGGTTAAAGAAAATGGAGAAAAGTGGGAGGTGAGCCAGCTGTTGTTTGCGGACGACACTGCGCTTGTGGCAGGGTCAGAGGAGGGATTGAGGAAGCTGGTGGCAGAGTTTGGGAGAGTATGTGATAGAAGAAAGCTAAAGATAAATGTGGGTAAAAGTAAGGTGATGAGATGTACAAGGGGTGAAAGTGGCAGTAGACTGGAAGTGAACATTAAGGGAGAGCGACTGGAGGAAGTGGATAGTTTTAGATACTTGGGTGCAAGTGTAGCAGGAAAAGGTGGAGTGAAGGTGGAGGTAGAATGTAGATTGAGAGAAGCGAGTAAATGCCTTGGTGGTTTAAAGAGTGTAATGAGACATAGACATTTGGGAATGGATGCGAAGAGGAGACTGTATGAAGGAGTGATTGTGCCAACAGCACTGTATGGGGCAGAAACGTGGAACATAAGAGAAGAAGAGAGAAGGAGTTTGAATGTGTTTGAGATGAGGTGTCTGAGAAGTATGGTGGGGGTTACTAGGCTAGATAGAGTGAGAAATGAGGAGGTGAGGAGGAAAACAGGGGTGAAAAAGGATTTGGGAGATAGGGTTGATGAAAGAATATTAGGATGGTTTGGACACATGGAAAGAATGAGTGAAGAAAGACTAGTAAAAGAGGTATGGAAGGCAGATGTGGAGGGAGTGAACATGAGGGGACGTCCTAGGATGAGGTGGATGGATGGGGTGAAGGGGGCTTTGGGGAAGAGGGTAATGTCTGTTGAGGAAGGAAGGGAGAGGACGGAAGACAGAGGTGAGTGGAGAATGGTTGTATATGGATGATGTTGTGACTGCATGAGGAGGAATGGGCGGGGGGGGGGGGGTAGTATGTGTGAGTAAATTTTGACGCAGCCCGAAGGGATTTCTCCCCGTCCTCGCCTTATATGCAAAGGGGGACGGAGAGGGGGGGGTCGCCGATTAAATGAAGCGGCCTTGCTGTGGATGTGCTGTGTCTTGCGACACTGCTTCTGACCCAGGGCGGTGGGCAGGGTGCAGGGATGACCCGTCATCCAGGAGGTGCTCAGGTGAGAGGAAGGGTGGGAGGGGTGTGGAGTGTATTTAGGGATGAAATGGGTGGGAGTGTTTTTATGCCTTTCCCTTTTTGGCTACCTCCCTTGGAAGGGGGAAAAAGCCTTGGTAAATGTATGTATGTATTATTATTATATGTATATATATATTTTTATGATTTTACATATGTAATCCCATTATACTGTATAACCGTTGACACCCTATACCCCCCTCCCTTATCTATGCATAACATATTACCCCTCAGTTACTGTATACCAAATACCTCTAATTTAACTATTTTAAACTAGACCACCCATCTCACCTAACTATTAAGTAATACATGCATCTCTAGTTAACTACTAACATGGCAACAGGAACGAGAAGCAAATTCAAAAAAAGCGGTAGAAGCCATCCTCTCTAAATCTCAAGAGGAAAACCCATCAAGCAACTCAAAAATAGACAAAGACAATCCAGATCCTCACCAATTAAATCCACAGGTTGACATTACCACAAAGTCCTTAGACCATAACCGCCCACTTACCCCCGACCACGACGCCCCTAAGGCAGGTACCCCTACAATCCCTCTTTATGAGAATGATATCTTATCATTTTTTAACCAACCCTCTCAAATAGACCCCTTTCACCCCTCACAACTACAACCACCCATTCCTCCCATCCAGCCAAATATGCAAACTACACCTCCTATAAGCCATAATCAGTCCAACCCCCATATCCCAACACACAATAACCCCCCTCCCATTCAGCCACAGTACCAACCCCACCATCACGCTCCCCATGCCTACCAAAACTTCCCCTTTCCTTCTCCCCATACCCCATCTGGTCAAGCAACCTCCACTCCTACCTACACCAACACATCCAAACAAATACTGCAGCCTACACAAAACAACAACTCACTCCAACGAAGAGTGTTACCTACAGAAATCACAACCACAACCTCACCAGAGAACTAACAAACCTTTCACCACCTCTCGACAAACAGCTCCCTCCCACACAACACGCACAACTCAACACCGATTGGGGGAACGTGTACCAGCCTCACGCACCAAACCACCATAGGAATATCTCACACACAACACAACTACGTCACCCTAAAAGTGACTTTAGATCAACTCACAGTTGACATGATGGTTGATACAGGAACAAACCTGAACATCATCCCAAGAGCTCTATGAAGCATTAAATGACCCACCCCAAATTCAATTTTCCAATATGGAAGGACTCCTACTAGAAGGGAGCACCATTTCTCTACACGACACCATAGACTTAAACATAGAAGTCAACAACTTCCAAGTAGGTTTCACACCTTTCCACATAGCTGACGAATGGAGTCTCGATCAACAAGGTATAATAGGATTAAAATCATTGAGGACATGGAAAACTATTATAGACCTAGACAAAAATAACATCTCCTTCTCAGATGTGAATGATGAGCCAACTGTCACTGAGACACTCGACTCAGACACACAACCTCTCTCATTCCCTTCCTCAAATACTCCAATTCCAACTAACAGCTATTCCTTCCGACCACCCCCTTATGTCACCTCAAAGGCATTGATGTCTAACACAGTCATCATTCCCCCTAGACATTCCATGACTGTCCCACTATTCAAACCCGGAGCAATCGGACATCAGGACGCCATAATTGACTCAGAAACGTCTAGACTTACCAACATCTCAATTGAACACTCTTGGGACATAATCCAGGAAAATAGAACGGCCTTAGCCATGTTAACTAACCTCTCAGACCAACACCGTAAAATCAGGAAGAATACTAACATTTGCGCAGTCCACCTCCATAATTCCCCTATCCAGGAACCACTCCCACAACACATCAACCCAGTAAGACCAACACAACCCCTCACCCCTATCAATCCAGACCAAATCATAACATCAGCTGACGGAGAAATTCATAACGAGCTATTAGCTCTCCTACAGAGGAATAGATCAGCTGTCGCCTTAGAAGGTGAACCACTAGGCAAATGTGATATAATCAAACATCACATCCAAATTCCCCCTAACACCCCCCATTCATACACCCCCGCTTACCGCATACCTCACAGTAGGAAATCCCAAGTCAATAGCAGTGTACAAGAGATGATACACCAAGGCGTAATTTCCCATTCAGACTCCCCATGGAACAGTCCCCTCTTTTTGGTCCCTAAGAAAGACGGAACCTTACGCCCTGTTGTGGACTTTAGGAAAGTCAACCACCTCACTCAATCTGACCCACACCCCCTCCCCGCCATGCAAGATGTACTACAAGGCATTGGCAACGGGAATACAGTATTTTCCACTATCGACCTTAAGTCTGCCTTCTGGCAAGTGGAATTATCTGATGAATCTAAACCCGTAACTGCATTCTCCACTGATAAGGGACACTTTCATTTCGAACGTATGCCCTTTGGCCTCAAGAATGCCCCCTCAACCCAACAACGGTTGATGACCCGCATATTCAGTGACATGATAGGAGTCTCATTATTCGTCTATTTAGACGACCTCATTATATATAGTCCCACAGAAAGAGACCACCTTAACACTTTAGAGATTGTCATCAAACGTCTCAAATATACGGGGTTAAAGATTCAATTAAGGAAATGTAGATTCCTCATGAAGGAACTCACCTTCCTAGGCCATAAAGTGGATGCAAAGGGGATTCACACAAACACAGATAAAATAGATACAATAAACAATTTCCCAACCCCCAGAAACGCAAATGAAACACGAAGTTTCATAGGGTTAGCCTCATACTACAGACATTTCATTCACAATTTTGCACACATAGCTTCCCCCCTAACCAAATTCACAAGGAAAGGCGAACCATTTCAATGGTCAGAAACAGAACAACAAAGTTTCGACACACTGAAACACTCTCTGACCACAGCCCCTGTACTAGCCTTCCCTGACATGAAGAAAGAATTCTTTCTTTACACAGACGCCTCCTCTAAAGGAATAGGCGCAGTCCTACAACAGAAAGATGACAATGGCAAAGAGCACCCCATAGCCTACGCAAGTAGAGTCCTCAATAAAGCTGAAAGTAACTACTCAACTACACACAAAGAAGGACTTGCAATCATATGGACACTAAAACACTTTAAATACCTCATTTTAGGCTACAAGATTACCATACTAACAGACCACCAACCCCTAGTCTATCTTTTTAACTCCAAAGACTTACATGGGAGAGTTGCTAGATGGAAAGCAACTCTCCTTGATTACGATCCCAAGATCGTATACTTAGCTGGGAAAGCTAACGTAGTGGCAGATTGCCTGAGCAGACAAACCTACATCACCCCCATAACCCAAACCACATGCATACCTATGCAAGAACTCACAGAGGAAACTGAAAGAGACCCTATATGGTCTCCAATAAAACAACATCTCCTTTCACAAACCCCCTTACAGTCCCGACCACCTGTCCCTATAGAGGAACTCAAACTGGTCAACGGAGTCATAAGGAGAACCACTAACACCAGAGAGGTTACTGTTATCCCCAGAGCCCAGTCCCCAAAGTCCTACACATATTACACGACAGTGCAATGGGAGGCCACTCAGGCAGAGATAAGACACTAAACACTGCTAGGCACACAAATTACTGGCCTAACATGAAAAGAGATATAACCACACACATAGATTCTTGTATAACTTGTAAGCAATTCAGAGGCCCTGACCCGAAACAAATCAACATTAAAGACATCCCACTCCCTGCTGAGCCATGGGAAACACTCGGCATTGACCTACTGAAAATGCCAACGAGCCATCAAGGTTCCAACTATGTACTCACAGCAGTAGAATATTTCTCTAAATACGCAATCCTAATACCACTCCAAGACAAAACAGCAGAGACTGTAGCCAAAGCCCTAGGTAACAATATCTTTTGTAGATACAACATACCACACACAATGTTATCTGACAATGGATCAGAATTTAAAAACGAGGTGATGCGCAAAATAGCACACCTCTACAACATTGACCAAACATTTGCCACTGCATACCACCCACAGGGAAATGGTCTGACTGAGCGAACAAATCGCAAGGTCCTAGAGGTTCTCAGACCCTTGGTCAACGACCCCATGGACAGTTGGGAAGATTGGCTACCACAGGTACAAGCCAGTATCAATAGCACAGTCAATTCCGCAACAAAGATGTCCCCACATGAGATCATTTTCGGCCAACCAATGCGTCTACCCTACCAATTATTCAACCAACCACCCCCACCCTTATACAACCTAGATAACCTCACACACTACATCAAAAAAGGTATGCAAACCATTTACAAACAAGTTAGAGCAAACTTGAAAGAAGCCCAGGAAAAGCCAAAGACAAAACAACACAAACGTTCAATCCCACTTGACATAGCGCTTGGTGACACTGTCATGGTCAAAGACTCAACCAGGACTAACAAACTCAGACCCAAGTTCTTAGGCCCCTTCACAGTCACAAGCTCACTCCCTAACAATGTTTTTCTACTAACGGATCCTTCCGATCACACAACCGTGACCATACATGGAGAGAAGCTGAGAAAGGTCAAACTCAACCTCGACCCAATCCCACTTCCCATCAACAACCCACCTACCACGACCACACATAACTCACCCAAACGCAAGTCTCATCCCATGACTCTGCGTCGACGCAACTAAACATACACTCTAGCTCTCGCCCCTGAAGATGCAGGACGTCATGTATCTATCAGTGGAGGTTAAAATGGCCCATTTCCAATAAGAACTCCCTTCCGCATATCTAATGAAACTTCTCCACTTCCTTCCGACCAATATAACCTTAGCGAGAGTCAGATAAACATATCCTCATTCACTGAGACATAACCTTCATCCTCCAAAATGAAATACATCATTAATTACCCACCTTAAACATCAACTATCTTAAAAAAAAAAAAAAAAAAAAAAATTCTTAGCAACATACCTATGGACTCGATCAAGAGATTCTCCCTTTCGGAAATCTACCCCTACCCACCCATACCTAAGGTCCCCGCTACCATCCTTCCAAGTAAAATAGACATGGTACACCTACTGAATAAATCGACTACTCTTGACATGGACACCTTCGACCTCCATTGCCAAAAACTGCCCTACACATCCACAACCCTCTCAATCTTAATCATTCTCTTTATACTGGTAATATTGACCAAATTCTGTTGCACGAAGTAAAAACTTCCAAAACCTTTCAACCCCCATTCCCGATTTACTGTAAACCTAGATTAAGTTTATTCTTGTGTCTCACCCAATATCTTAAATAACATAATAATTCTTACGAGAAACTATATACATACTATGAAATAAAACAAGTGCGATGTGACACACCAAACTGACCATAGAACAGTGTTTAGAAAATGACACTCCCTACAGTGATGGTGATAAAACACATGAACGCCATAAAATTTAGAAAGTGATTTCAACAGTGTTATCAAATATATAGTGAAACCTTTCATATGATATTTAATATAACATGTAATCTGGTGAGACACAACGTTACTCTTCTGAGACACAACATCGCTACCCTTATTTACAGTTCATGATCCCCCTTGGGACCTCAGATTCACTTCAGCAACAACCCCCCCATCTCCACATATAATCACCCAGGATTTTGTGTCTCTGAACCTTTTCTCGATGTATTACCCATATGAATACTTTTGTAAACCATGTAACCTAGGTGCCGGGAGCCACCTAACCCCAGGGGGAGAGCGATATGTATACGCCTCATATACATGACGAGTAGTATCGCCCAGTCATATAACCCACTTCCTCACTCACTTTCCGCAGACAGTCAAGCATCAAACGCTGACCTAAACACTCCTCTCAAACTTGCCGAGTCAACATTACGTGCTCGTGTGAACAGCACTGTCAACCACCAAACGACACACACACACACACGAACACACGCGATCAATCTAGTAGCCACCCAGTACTGACATACGATATTACGTATACTGACGGTCCTCCCCTGGATATATAATTAACATGTATGGTAGTAGACATCAATACGTAATTAATGCAGTTGCCCCACCCATGTGGGACAACAGACAAACTAGAGATAAATGTTAAGATCACGATTAAAGGCAACTCAAGAACTTGTCCATTCAGCACTTCCGGAGAGCAAAACTCTCTGGCAAGACGCGGACCGTGGTCGGTTCTGGTGACGTGCCCTAGTGTTAAGACTGTGTAACAGAGTGTAACTAAGTCTCTTAAAGTGTGAAGAATAAAGAACAAAACTTAAAATGTGTGTACAAGTAACCCCTTTCTGAGATGATGTAACGACCCCGTTACATCTTGTGTCTACAAGTAACGCTCGATGGAGATCATGTAACGATACCGTTACACCCATCCCGTTACAAGGGTGATGATCATTTTTATCCAAATTTGACAAACCTCGAAAAATTTTCTTTTTCGTAATTTGGAGCCAAAAATTAACTTTCGCATTTTTCGGTGACCTTGATAATGACCTTGACCCAATTACTCCCAAAATTGATTGAGAAGTTATCAGGATTATGCTATTTTTTTCTAAAAGTTTTGTGCTAATTATTGATGAATTCGTTTTCACGTAATGTTAAAAATAGATACAAAAATATAAAAAACACAACTTCAAAAAAGAAAAGAAAAAAAGAAAAAAAAAGAAAGGGGTCGACCGAAATCAATACCTCAACCCCGCAGTCCGTCCGGGTTCCAGGCACGGACGACTGATAAACGCAAACACGCACAGAGGGGAAAACATTCACAGGAAAAGATCGTTAATAGCGGGTTTACGAAAATCGAAGTTGATATTATGGCCGACGTGGCTTGCTGGCTCGGGTCAAATGAATGTGGTCGAGCAACATTAATGTGTAAATGATTATAGAGAAGACAGAAACACCTCACATGCTAGGCTTCGTGACGTTTATTTATGTCTTCGTTTTTATTAATTTTTAATTTTATTTTCTATTTTTTCTTTTATTATTGTCACTTTTCCCTTCGTTTCTTTTTTCTTTATTTTATTTTGTTTTCTTTGTTCTCTTTATATATATATATATATATATATATATATATATATATGTATATATATGTATAATGTATGTATATATGTATAATGTATATATATATATATGTGTGTATATATATATATATATATATATATATATATATATATATATATATATATTTATATACATATATATATATAGATATATACATATATATTTTTATATATGTGTATATATATATTTATATACATTTATATATATATAGATATATACATGTATATATATATGTGTATATATATATATATGTATATATATATGTATATGTGTATATATATATGTATATATATATATATATATATATATAATTTCTATTTCCTGTTTCGTTTAATTTTTTTTTATTATATGTATTTTGTAGTTTTGTTTATTATTATTTCAGTATTCGTATTATATTTTTTCTTTATATTATTTTTCATGTTTTTATTTCACTTATTCTGATATTCATCTATTCATTTATTCATTAATTCGTTTATGTATACGTTTGTTGCTACACGCACGGTGTTCAACACGCCTCACGCGCTAAGCTAGAATACGCTGGCCTCTCTTCATTTCAATTTTATCCAATTTCTTCCTAATTCGTATTTCTTTTTCTTTTTCTTTTTCTTTTATTTTATATGTTTTCCCTTTTTTGACTTCCGCTGTTTTGTCGTTCTATTTCTCTCTATCGTGGTACTGGGTTTGTTTATTTTCATTTTATTTATATCTGATTATAACTTATTTTTCTTTATTTTTATTTTTTTATTTTTTTTTCGTTTATTTTTTCTTTCTTTTTCTTATTCATTGTGGGATTGGTTCGTTTCCATCTCATGTATTTCTAATTAGTGTTCTTTCTCTGTCTGTTGTATTTTTTTCTTTTCATCTTGTTTGTTTTTATATCTTAATTAGTTTTCCTTTGTTTGTGTTATTTATTGTATTCGGAATTTGTCCTATTGTTCTTTTTTATATTCTCCATTCGAGTAAATTTTTCTTTATTTTTTTGCATTTCTTTATTTTGTTTAATTTCTTTTTAATTTACTTCTTTTCTATTTAATCTATTTTTGTTTTATATAATTATCATTATTTCTTATTTTTCGTTTATTTAATTTTGTTTCTTCACTCTACGGCCTTCTTATGGACGAAAACGCCATATGTCTTTTCCATCTTCTCTTCTAGCTGCCCCCCAGCAATTTTTCCAGTCTATGATATTCGCTCTGCGAGGTGGCTTGGTATGACAGCCTCTCTCGAGGTTAAACCGTATTATGGTCTAAATGACGTCACGCGTTGACTGTCTGGCGCTACTCGACCCGCTGCCATTCCTCTTACGTCCCTCCCCCTCCCCCACTCCCGTCTCCCCCCTCCCCCTCCCCATCCCGTCTCCCCCCTCCCCCTCCCGTCTCCCCCCTCGTTCACTCAGCCGGTCACGTGTCCAAGGTGGGTATCAGTCTGTGAAACATAAATCATGACTGGAGTGATAGTCGATGTTACGTAGAGTAATAGTAAATAGTGTGTATTGACGACGTTTTCAATTTTCCTCCCACATCTCCGCTGCCTCCTTCATCTCCGTGACACCCCCCTCCCCCTCCCCCTCTTCTTCCCCTCCCCCTTCCCCCCTCCCCCTCTTCTTCCCCTCCCCCTTCCCCCCTCCCCCTCTTCTTCCCCTCCCCCTTCCCCCCTCCCCCTCTTCTTCCCCTCCCCCTTCCCCCCTCCCCCTCTTCTCCACCTCCCCCTCCCCCTCTTCTCCACCTCCCCCTCTCCCCCTCCCACCTCCCCCTCTCCCCCTCCCACCTCCCCCTCTCCCACCTCCCCCTCTCCCTTCTTGGCGACCATGGGCTTGTTCTCATTAGCGCGCCACTTAGTTGGAATCTAATTACTTTGGGCTTTCTATGGAAGGGCGTTTGAGTGGCTTAGACTCTCGTGCTAATCTACATAGGTATCGTCCTAGATTCATTAATGTATCTGCATGCACGCATGCATAAATAATATATTGAAAAAGATACATACATGCATACCTCTAGATACACATGTGATACATTATATATAATGCATAGATGCATACATACATAATATTGTATACATAATATGTATATCATACATACATAATTTGTATACATAATATGTACATAATATATACATACATACATACATACATACATACATACATACATACATAATACTGCATGTGTAATATGTACATCATACATGCATAAATGCATACATACATATATAATACATGCATGCATACATACATATATAATACATACATAATACTGTATACATAACATTTTCTTTAACCATCTCCAGTCCCCTCCCCATTACCCTCGCCTTTACCTCCAGCACCACCCCTATCCTTGTACACATTGAACAGCCATGGCGACATGTCACATCCCTGACATAATCCCACCTTTACCTCAAACCACTCACTCTCTCCATCTTCCATTCAAACACAGGCTCTACTACTCTCTTAAACACTCTTGATTGCCCTTAACACCTTTCCTTCTATAGTGCCTTCCTGTCTACCCTGTCATTAGCCTTCTTTAGGGTCAGAAGAAGGCTTAAAGGAGTCAGTGACGGATTTTGGGAAGGTATGCGGTAGGAGAAAGTTGAAGGTAAATGTGGGTAAAAGCAAGGTGGTGAGTTATGCAAGGGTAAAGGATGGCAGTGAGTTGGAAGTCTAAAAGGAGAAAGGCTGGAGGAAGGGGATAGCTTCAGGTCTTTGGGGTCGCATGTGACAGGAAAGGAAATAAATTGTAGATTAAGCGAGACAAGAAAATGTCTTGGGGGGGATAACATGTCAGGAGAAATAGACATCTGGGAATGGATGCAAAGGGGAGATTGTATGAGGGGGTGATTGTGCCAACGGTATTGTATGGGGCAGAAACTTGGAATTAAAAAAAGACAGAGAGGAAACTTTTAAATGTGTTTGAGATGAAATATCTGAGGAGTATGGTAGGGGATAATAGGTTGGACAGAGTGAGAGACGAGGAGGTGAGGAGGATAGCGGGAGTGGAAAAGGAGGTGGCAAATGGGGTTGATGAAAGATTATTGGGATGGTTTGGACACATGAAAAGAATGAGTGATGAAAGGTTAGTAAATAAGGTGTGGAAGGCAGAGGTGGAAGGAGTTAACTTGAGGGGACGACCGAGGATGAGATGGATGGATGGGATGAAGGGGGCGTTGAGCAAGAGAGGAATGTCTGTTGAGCATTGAAGGGAGAGGGCAGGAGATAGGGAGAAGTGGAGAGTGACTGTGTATAGATGATACTGTTATGCGTGGAAGGAAGGGGCGGGGGGTGGGTGGGGGTCCTCGATTTAGTGAAGCGGAGCTTGCTGTGGATGTACTGTGTCTTGCTACATTGTTTCTGACCCAGGCCAGTGGGCGGAAGACAGGGAAGACCCGTTATCTATGGGGAGATAAGATAAGAGGGGATAAAAGGGAGTGGAAGGGGTGGGAGTAGGTTCGTACCTTTGATTTGGCTACCTCTCTTATAAAGGGGAAAAACTTTTAGTATACATATAGATAGGTAGATAGACATAATATGTACATCATACCATACATGCATATATACATGATACATAATACATACATACATAATAGATGCGCAATAAGGCATACATGATATGTACATCATACATTCATACATATATACATATATGATACATTATACGTAATACATAATATTGGTTACGTAATATGTGCAATATTCATTTATACATGCATACATAATTGCATACATAAATACACATTTACATGTGCCCATACACATGTGTATACAAAAGGCCTTTGTCTCCTCCCCCCCTCTCTCTATCTCTCTCTATCTCCCCCCCTCTCTATCTCTCTCTCTATCTCTCTCCCTCCCTCTCTCCCACCCCCCTTTCTCTCTCTCTCTCTCTCTCTCTCTTTCTCTCTCTCTCTCTCTCTCTCTCTCTCTCTCTCTCTCTCTCTCTCTCTCTCTCTCTCTCCCTCCCTCCCCCACTCTCTCCCTCCCCCACTCTCTCTCCCCCTCCCTCCCCCACTCTCTCTCCCCCTCCCTCCCTCCCTCCCTCTCTCTCTCTCTCTCTCTCCTCTCTCTCTCTCTCTCTCTCTCTCTCTCTCTCTCTCTCTCTCTCTCTCTCTCTCTCTCCTCTCCTCTCCTCTCTCTCTCTCTCTCTCTCTCTCTCTCCCCCCCTCCTCCCTCTCCCACCCTCTCTCTCTCTCTCTCTCTCTCTCTCTCTCTCTCTCTCTCTCTCTCTCTCTCTCTCTCTCTCTCTCTCTCTCTCTCTCTCTCTCTCTCTCCTTTCTCTCTCTCTCTCCCCTCTCCCCCCTCTCTCTCTCCCTCTCTCTCCCCCCTCTCTCTCTCTCTCTCTCTCTCTCTCTCTCTCTCTCTGTGTCTCCCTCCCCCCCTCTGTGTGTGTGTGTGTGTGTGTGTGTGTGTGTGTGTGTGTTTTTGCATGTGGGTGTGTATGGTATGTAATATCCAATGAAGTGATGGAAATGGGGAGATTAATCGGTGTAAAGGAATCATTACTTTATTAAGAAAAAATGTAGGAAAACGAGGAGGAGCAGGATAAGGAGGAGGAGGATGAGGACAAGGAGGAGGAGGAGGGGGAGGAGGAAGAGGAAGATGAGGAAGCGGAAATATTTCTCGGGAATGGAGGAAAGCGTACGTGGTATCATCGTATACCATGAGGTCGTGGGATTAGAGGGGAAATGAGAGATGGGTCGCTCCGTGAGCACGCCGAACATTCCAATAAATGTTTGATAGAAGCTTGATTCCAATAAACTCGTGATAAAGGATTGATATCGAAAATATTAAGACTGAAGCGGTTGTGGGGGGAAGAGAGAGAGAGAGAGAGAGAGTGTCTGGTATTCCTCTGGAGAGGCAACGTTCTCATGGAGGCCGTTAGGAAGCGGTTACAGTGGTGAGAGGAAAGGAAGGACGGCTTGAGGTAAAAGTGATCAGCCTTTTCTTTGTGAGTAGAGCCGAGTCTCGTGTCACTCTCACTCTCTCTCTCTCTCTCTCTCTCTCTCTCTCTCTCTCTCTCTCTCTCTCTCTCTCTCTCTCTCCCCCTCTCGCGTGCGCGCACACACACACACACACACATACACACACACACACACACACACACACACACACACACACACACACACACACACACACACACACACACACACACACACACACACACACACACGGACGAGCTCAAACACGCATGCACACACACGCATACACACACATGCATACACGCACACACATACACACACACATACACATACGAACACACACACATACACACACACACGAACACATACACACATACAACCCCCCCTCCCACACACACACAGACACACACACACAGACACACACACAAACACACACACACACACACACACACGCACACACACACACACACACACACACACACACACACACACACACACACACACACACACACACACACACACACACACACACACACACACACACACACACACGCGCGCGCGCGCGCGCGAGCGCGCGAAACACACATGCGGAAAAAACACTGCATAACGCTGGTCCATAGGGGTGGGAGAAGAATCATGAGTGCTTTGAGATTATAGGGTGTGTGGACTAGGGACATACATTGATTTTTGTGAATATTTTCTTCTCCTCGAGGGTTTTATCACGGCTAACGCCAGGCGATTTTATTCAGTTCTGGGAAGCCCCTTCGATCGAGAAATAATAATGTGTGAAGAGGTGAAGGTGGAGTGGGAGGGGGAGGGGGCAGTCGAGTGATAAGTTGTTTGTGTGTACGTACAAAACTGTGCCTACTCCTTTGATCTAAATATATGATAAATTAATGTTTTTCCATACCACTACATTTCATATTCCCTAATAAACATCATTCAAGTGTATGTATATTAATCAATCAATCAATCAGCCATTTTGAGTACACTGCTGAACAACGACCTTTCTCGTACCATTCCACGACTCGCACGATTGCGCCAACATCTGCCACATCACTCCTGCAAACTTCTCTATCTCGTCTCTCCAACTTCATTTTGGACTATCTCTTGCACGCTTTCCATCTCGCGGCGTCCACTCAGTAACACACTTGCTCCATCGCTCATCTTCGTTCGCGCCAAATTTCCTGCACAATTCCACTTCCTTTCTTTCACCGCCTCCACAATATCTTTCGCTCATCTTGTTCTGTCACTCAAATTGTTCTCTTTCTGTTTTTCAGTGTTATCTCTACCATTGATCTCTCCCTTCTCCTCTGGGTATTCCTTAGCTTTGTCTCCATCGCCTTCGTCAGCTTTCAAGTCTCATATCCACAGATTATAGCAGACATTATATGTTCATTTTAAGCTTTGGTTTACAAACTTAGAGGTGGAGAGCCTCTCGTGATCTTAATGTTTACCAAACATTTTCCAAACAATTTTGTTTTACCTTTTTATTTTATTATTATGATCTTTAGTCGCTTTTACCATCTGGTCTAAATAATTATACTCTTCAGCTTCAAGATTTATCGTCGATTATAATTTTCTTTATTTTGAAATTTCATGTTGAACATTACTTTGGTTTTACTCTTATTCCTCTTCAAACCTACGTTGAGACTTTTTTGTTTAGATCACTCAGCATAGCTTGCAAGTCCTATGCTCTTTTTGAAATGAGAAAAATGTCATCTGCAAATCTTAATTGATCTGAATATTCATCATTATCTTACCTTTCTCTTCCCAGCACAACCTTCTAAAGATAGCTTCCAGGCAAGCGATACACACACACGCGCACACACACACACACACACACACACACGCACACACACACACACACACGTACACACACACACACACGTACACACACACACACACGTACACACACACACACACGTACACACACACACACACACACGTACACACACACACACACACACACACGTACACACACACACACACACACACACACACACACACACACACACACACACACACACACACACGTACACATACACACGTACACACACGCACACACACGCACACAAACACAGACACACACACACACACACACACACACGCACACGTACACATACACACGTACACACACACACACACACACACACACACACACACACACACACACACACACACACACACACACACACACACACACACACTTTTATTTCATCAATTCGATGTCCTTGTCTGAAAAACAGAATTCAGCCTTTCATTTGTTTTTTCTATTTCTGCCTGACACCATACCAGTGTTGCGTGTGCTTATTATAATTTTTTTCATTAAGTTGTACATAAATCCGTATTAATTAGGCGGCTCATGAAAGCGTCCGTCAAATGCATCCCAGCTTGACGTAATAAAGGCCAAAACTCTCATTTTCTGAATCTTGGTAATCAAACCCGATGGATTTTTTTTTTGACAAATTTCCCTGCGCTTGTTACCTTAACTGCGGTTGGAAAAAAGTATGAATATGGAACTGTATTTTTGAATGATTTTTATTCTGTGTTGGTAGATAAAACTGGGTAACATTTTTTCACAACAATTTTCTCCTTATTTTTACTGTTTCTAAAAAATTGCGCTGGTTACAAATATGTACTTGCTTTTTTATCTGCCATCGACTGTTTTAGTGATATAGAGAATTATGCTAATGTAAAGGTAAAACTTTTTAATAAAAGTTTTCTCATATTTTTTGTTTGTACTGTTTCTAAAACAAAAAATTGCTCTGGTTACAAATATATACTTGCTTTTTCTTCTAGCATCAGTCGACTGTTTTAGTGGTATAGAGAATAATACTAATATAAAGAAATGTATGGGGTACGGTAAAACACACTTACAATTGTCGCTTACTTTTTTCTTTTTTTTCAAGTATATACTATAGATATTGACGTTCTTGACCATGGTTACAAAATGATGCAGGAATCCACCAGATTCATTCTGTTATGTGTGTGGTTTCCATGTTGGAACCTAAGCAATCCACCAAATTCATTCTATTATGTGTGTGGTTTCTACGTTGGACGTAAACATGTATCACATTAAATCGTGAATAGTGCGAATTACTGGATTCCTTATAGACCAGTGTTTCTTAACCTGGGTTCGATCGAACCCCAGGGGTTCGGTGAGTCAGTTTCCGGGGTTCGTCGGTTCGGCGCATTTCTGAAATTGTCTCTGAGAGGCAACAGCAAAAGTCACATTGATTTGCAGTAAATATTCGTTATGTTTTTGTTTGATATGAAATTCATGTTTTGTTGGTTTTGTTCTTTGAACACAGTGATTTCGTGTGCAAATGATCCATGGTACAGTTTGTGCACTAATACAGTATATAATTCCTATGTTTTGAATTTGAAGAAAAAAAAAATATTTTTCCAACTACGAAGGGTTCGAGGAATGCATGTATGAAACTTGCGGGGTTCAGTACCTCGAACAAGGTTAAGAATCACTGTTATAGACTGTACTATGGAATGAGTATGGGTGACTAAGAGGAACCATGGGGTCATCATGTGATTGTGGAAGTTGTAGATCAAATCAAGATGCATGGCTGAGATGCGCAAGAAAATCAATGCCATTTGCTGTGCCGAGTGTTTAGCGAGAGCAAAAAAATCCCCACCATGATTGTTACTTATGCATGATTGACATATCAAAGTACAGAAAAGCTAAGGGAAGGCAATCCCTTCCATATTCCAGCATTTTATCATCTATTATACCTGTGTCACATGGTGATACCTTGCGGGTTCCACGGCCACCAGGAAATGCAAGAAATCTTATTAAGTTGTGAACTCTATTCTTTGTAACAGAATCAATATTGAATTTTTCCTAATATCTAGGTATGTTGTCTTGTAATGTAATAATACATGCAATTCATATATATATATATATATATATATATATATATATATATATATATATATATATATATGATGGAGGTCTCATTGTTTTGGGTGGCTATTGAAACCAAGTCATTAGGAAAAATATAATATATTTTCTTATACTACTGAGTACTGACAACGAATGCGTGCGCACACCACAAAGGCTGGCTTCAACTGACGCCAAGCTCCAATTTGCGCGGGAAAGACGTGCATCGCATTTGCGATATCTAGTAATATTACAATTATATATAATGTACACATGATTACAATAGATAATAAAACAATGAACAACAAATCATACGACAACTCTACAAAGAGGGGGAAACACACAATTCCCCAAATAAGCAACACACACTACGCCAACACACTCATGAGAAGAGTGAAAAGGTTGTAACAATGAAGAAATGGATGAAAATTTTGAATCAAGACTGAGTACCCGCCCACACTTTCCAAACCAACGTGAACTGGATGAGCTCATCAGAGACTGGGCCTCATTAAATCAGGAGCTGAGCTTTTAGCATCCAGAGTGAGTGAATGGAATCTATTGGGGGGGCGGGACTGTAGATTAATATCATACAGGAAGCGCCGTGAGGAATTCGAAGTATACTTTGATATAAGCGAGGATCTCTTCTTCTGCGAAGATATTCATGGCTTATTTACAACTATTGGAATTGATCACAACCCTGAATAATGGCGACTCTTCATAGATAGTTCTACAAAAAACCTTAAAACTGTTTTACTACATAATGGGAATCGGTATTCATACCTGCTTCTCGAGAAGGTAAACTATGATGATTTTTAAATGGGATGTTTGTGGTGATTTTAAAATGTTTGCCTTCTGACTTGGATTACCGAGTGGGTACACAAAATGTTCATGTTTTCTTTGCCTATGGGACAGTTGGGCAGATAATGAACAAAGTATTACAAAGGCGGAGCATGCCGACAGGAGACCTTTTGGTCCTTATCTAGGTCGGATGCGAAAAAAAATCATAATGATAATAAATGAATAAATAAAAACTATAATAATGTAAATAACAAATCAAATACATGAATAAATGCATAGGTGTAGTTAAATAAGAAACAAACAGATAAATTGTAAATGATAATAGATTGACATATAACTAATAATAAATGAGAATCAAACAGACAAATGATAACAAAACAAAAACAAATAATATAAAATGAGTGATAAGTATTACAGCATCTTGCTTAGGTGTTTATCTACCAGAAAGTGGAGTGACCCCTCGAGATGACTTGCAGCCAGGAAAACTCAGTGTTATTCGATCGCCTCATGTAGAGCCTGCCAAAGTGTTGCTACCCCACACTTCACATAAAGCTAGGCTTGGTCAAACAGTGTGTGATAACATTAGACCATGGTGGAAAAGCATTTCAAGAGATTCCTCCACTCTTTCCAAAGCTATCAGAGGCCAAAGTTAAGGGTGATATATTCACTCTTCCGCAAGTAAGGAAAATGTTGAAGTTAGTGCAACTTGAGAATGCAATGAGTGATGTCGAAAGAGAGGCGTGGTGTGCATTTCGAGATGTATTTGATGGATGGTTGGTACTAGTATAGACCCAAACTACAAGCATCTCGTAGCTTTTTTTTTTTTTTTTTTTTTTTTTTTTTTTTTTTTTTTTTTTTTTTTTTTTTTTTTTTTTAAACTTGGGAGAAATGAGTAAGGAGCATGGTGAGAGGTTCCATCAGGACATTGCTGCAATGGAGAAAAGATACCAAGAAATATGGGACACCGCTGTAATTGGAGACTATATATAGTCATTGGTGCGTGAAGATCAAGGAGCTTGCAATAGGAAATCACGCTCATCAGTGTATTTCTAGCGAGCTCTTATGACCCTATCACATGATTTCATACTTACATTTTTCTCATAAGTTTAAAAAGGGAATACAAGGATAAAATATCAGCTACTATTTATAGACAATGTGAATATTCTAATTATAGTGTACTATCGCAGCTATGTATATCTTGTTTTGTATATAAACCTCATTTATATTTTAGATATCGATGATGTGCATTTTTCAGTGGTATTTTTAAAACCACAAGGGAAAACAACCTTAGAAACACAAAAGACATTTAAAGAAAGAAAACTAGTGTTACACACATTATGATTATATGACTGCATAAGGGTGTGTGTGTATGTGTGTATATGTGTGTGCTGTGGTACGGGATAAGAATGCCGTCACAGTGTTCCCACTAGCGTGTCATAAGGAAGGACTACATGTGGACGAAGTGGGTGGGATTGGGGGATTTACTTTTTTTTTTTTCATTTTTCTCCCAAGTATTGAATCAGATTAAAAAATGAAAATCTTTAACGTGGTTACACCCATATTAGGGCGATTTTTTGACTTTTGACTTTTTGCGCGTGTCGATGACCCTTTGATCCTTTCAGGCAATTTTTTTTTATCTATTTATTTTTTGCAATGGCTATTAGATGTAATGAAAGTCTATCGTCCCAAAATGTCCGTAAAAAAAAAAAAAAAAAAAAAAAAAAAAAAAAAAAAAAAAAAAAAAAAAAAAAAAAAAAAAAAAAAAAAAAAAAAAAAAAAAAAAAAAAAAAAAAAAAAAAAAAAAAGTCGACCTCGTTTGATGTAATTCTAATTCGAAAACATCCGTTAGTATTGTGGGAGACAAATAACAATAACTCGACATCGTTATCGTCTTGCAATCACTGTTGCATTTGTCGTTCTCTACGATAAACATGACCGGCCGTGTTCCTGGCCTAATGGTTACTGACCTGGGATATGTTTTCTGATAAAAAAAAGAGCTGGTGAAACGGCTGTGTAGCGTCAACACATCCGGGACAGGAAACAAAGAAAGGGGAACGAAAAAGATGAAAGTGGAGACATCAAAGATGGGAGAAAGAAAAATAAAACATTTTATTCGTTGTGCAGAGGCAGTACAATGTAGTTCAGTTCGAAACTTTAAGATTCATTTAGAAAAACGCCTTAGCAAGATGCTGTAACGACTGCCATTTATTTTATATTATTTATTTATTTGTTTGCTATTTGTCTGTTTGTTTATTGTTATTTGCTTTATTTTGATTTATTATTAGTTGTCTGTCAATTTATTATTATTTACTATTTACCTGTTTGTTATTTAACTATACCTATGGATTTATTTTATTTATTATTATCTATATTATAAATTCTATTTATTTTAGTTATTTCATTTATTTATTTTTTCTTTTCTTTTATTTATCATTATTATATTTTTTCGCATCCAACCTAGTTATGGACCAAAAGGTCTCCTGTTGGCATGCTCAACTTTTGTAATCCTTTGTGTTTTTGTATCTCATCAAATTGAATTCAGATTCTAAAATGGCTGATGTTATTGTTTAACTAAGTATACCGGAGGCCGGATGGGAGGAAGATATGGAATATATATATATATATATATATATATATATATATATATTTATATATATATATATATATATATATATATATATATATATATATAATTATCCGGTCAGCCGTTAATCTGAAAGTGGTATGGCTAGACGTGGGAGAGGAACGTCCCTCCTACTCTCATCATCACTCCCTTCCTATGGCAATCCTTCCTCCATGGACCTCGTCATTCACTTTGCCAGAAACACAGCAGCGGATTCATTTACATATCTTATCTTTCCCTTTCTCCAGTCGACCATGCACACTTGTGACTTTGTGACACCCCTACGGACCAGAGTCACGCATTTTCTTTTATGAGTGGAGACTAACCCACACTTAAAAAAAAAAAAAAAAAAAATGTGGGTCACTTTAGACTTCCATCGTCCCTCTTTTCAATTTCCTTCTGAAGCCTTTCTTCTTCGGTGCTGGGATAGAAGCGCTGGTGATGGCTCTTGTGTAGTTTCTCACCAACTCGTCGTCCTTCTGATGTGGTGGAGTCCTCCTCCTCCTCCTCCTTCTCCTCCTCCTCCTCCTCCTCCTCCTCCTCCTCCTCCTCCTCTTCCTCCTCTTCCTCCTCCTCTCATGTTTTCCTGCCCGGCAACAGCGGCTAATTCCTCTTCGACACGTTCAAGTGGATTTACAGTAAAACGAATCATGAGGAAATGAAGCCTCTTTCTCCTCTCTCTCTCTCTCTCTCTCTCTCTCTCTCTCTCTCTCTCTCTCTCTCTCTCTCTCTCTCTCTCTCTCTCTCTCTCTCTCTCTCTCTCTCTATCTTTCTATCTCTCTATCTCTATCTATCTCTCCATCTCTCTCTCTCTCCCTCTCTCTCTTTCTCTCCCTCCCTCCCTCCCTCTCTCCCTCCATCCCTCTCTCCCCTCCCTCCTTCTCCCTCTCTCTCTCTCTCTCTCTCTCTCTCTCTCTCTCTCTCTCTCTCTCTCTCTCTCTCTCTCTCTCTCTCTCTCTCTCTCTCTCTCTCTCTCCCTCCCTCCCTTCCTTCTTCCCTTCCATCCTTTCTTCCGCGCTCGTTCGCTCAGTAAATAATCCGGACGCAGCAGGGGAATGGTGAAGTTAATAAACGAATACATAAATGATGAGATGAAAAGAGTAACCTAGCATACGTGCATGTCCAGACGCCATTTCCCCTTTTGCTGCCGGTGGCAAAGGGAGCCCCTTTGCGACTTTGGGGCTCCTTGCAGGTGCTCAGGGGGAGCAGTAACAGGTGCTGGAGCCAGGTGTCACGGGCGTCTCTGCCTCAGAGTCCAGGCTTGGCGGGGGAGTGGGGGAAGACCGACCCCACCATTCATATAAACATTTCATACCCTTTAGGTTGGCTAGAAATAGGTCATCGCTCACTTCCGCAGCTACACTGAAAGTCAGTAGGACAGTACAGCGCCTGTAAGTATAGTTAGCGGGAAAGGTCTTTTTTTTATCTTTACGTATCAAAGAGTGCTAGACAAAAGAAACGCAAACGGGGTAAATGATCGTAAATGGCCGTTGGAAAGTATTATTTAAATGTCAAATGTCAGAGACAGGTGGGGAAATGTCCCGGAGGAAGGGAGGTTAAGAGCCTCACGCCGGAAAGAAAGATCTGGAGCTCCTAGAACTCTCGCATAAAATTTACTCAGTGAAAAATGTGAACCTAACGTTGTCAAACCATTTTGCATATGTTTACATGGCCTTGCTTACTCTCTCTCTCTCTCTCTCTCTCTCTCTCTCTCTCTCTCTCTCTCTCTCTCTCTCTCTCTCTCTCTCTCTCTCTCTCTCTCTCTCTTTCTCACACACGCACACACACAGACACACACACACACACATACACACACACACACACACACACACACACACACACACACACACACAC
>NC_134805.1:24381680-24386680 GCF_046742065.1 Oratosquilla oratoria
TATTTACCATAAAGCGAGAACAAGTGAGATAAGCTAATACACTTTTGATTTTTGATTTAATTTCATATACGTAATCTGATTAAACACGCACGACATATTCTTGGTTATTGTAGTAATGAAATATAGAGATCATCCTATCTAACCTATTATGATGATGAAAATAAAATGAGAAAGATATGATGTATTTTTTTTTTTTTTAGCAGGGGTTCCTTGAGGCTTGCAATTTGTTTTAAAGGTTACGCAAGGGTAAAAAGGTTGAGGAATGTTGCTCTAAGGACATTCGGAGGGGAGAAGTCATAAAGGTTGCAAAGGAGAAATTGAGGGAGGGTAGCAGTAGACCGGTGGGACAGTAGGAGTTCAAAGTGGTCTGTTTTCATTTCCGAGTGCACATTACATTCCAAACATAAAAGAATCTTGGGTGACGTTGATTCGTAGGGGTGAAAACATAGTCGCTTAAGTGTTGACTGCAATAAGCTTATCCAGTCAGTACCTAGTACTCTCTCTCTCTCTCTCTCTCTCTCTCTCTCTCTCTCTCTCTCTCTCTCTCTCTCTCTCTCTCTCTACCCCGTCTCTCTCTCCCACCTCTCTCTCTCTCTCTCTCTCTCCCTCTCTCTCTCCCTCTCTCTCTCTCTCTCTCTCTCTCTCTCTCTCTCTCTCACTCACTCTGTCTCTCTCTCTCTCTTCTCAGTTTCTCTCTCTCCCCCTCTCAGTTTCTCTCTCTCTCCCATCTCAGTTTCTCTCTCTCTCCCACCTCTCTCTCTCTCTCCCACCTCTCTCTCTCTCTCTCTCTCTCTCTCTCTCTCTCTCTCTCTCTCTCTCTCTCTCTCTCTCTCTCTCTCTCTCTCTCTCTCTCTCTCTCTCTCTCTCTCTCTCTCTCTCTCTCTCTCTCTCTCCTCTCCTCTCCCCCCTCTCTCCTCCCCCCTCTCTCCTCCCTCTCTCTCTCTCTTCCCCTCTCTCTCTCTCTCCGCCCCCCTCTCTCTCTCTCTCTCTCTCTCTCTCTCTCTCTCTCTCTCTCTCTCTCTCTCTCTCTCTCTCCCCTCCCCTCTCTCTCTCTTTCTCCCTTAATCTCATCACGTCAGTTGACCCTCTCGCATCGAGCCTCTGCCCTCTCTTTTCTTCTCCCCTTTTGTCCTATTTATACTCTCCTCCTTTTTTACTTGCTCCTCTTGTCCTCACCCTTCGTTTCTGCCGTGTTTAATCCAGTGTTTTACTCTGCTCCGTCTCATTCTATCTCCTCCAAATATGTTGTCTCATTTTATCTCATTTCGTTTCGTTTTGTTGTGACTTTTTTCGCCTATCCTGACATCTCGCTATGCCTCTTGGATTTCGCTCGATTTTTCTGCATATCGTTGTGTTGCTTTTCGTTCTTATTTTGTTCCATATCTTCACATTTTACATTGTTTCCTTTCAGTTTGATAACGTTCAGTACTAGTTCATTCTTCATTTTATCTATTCATCTCAATTTTAATTGAATTCACTTCCATTTTGTTCGTTTCCGTAATATATACACTGATTTGATTTGATGTACTTCATTTCGTTTTATATAATTTCATCTTATCGTTCTTTACTTTGGATTATTATGAATTGATTTACTTACTTTTACTTCGAACAATGCATGACAATCCTCTTTGCATATTGATCACTCTCGTTCTGTCAACTTCGTCTCATTTCATTCCTTCCTTTCTCGCTTAACTTCCCTAAGAACCAACTTTAATGAACCTTAGTTCGCACTCCATCCTCAAACTTCATCTCCAAGTCCATCCCCAACTCCACATATAACCATCCAACTTCAAGGTTCGTATCAGAGATGGGCCAATTCAGATTTCTGTAGTCCTTACCTAACCTAACGTCAGCTAACATAGCCTAGCCTAGCCTAACCTAATCTAGCCTTTAATGAATCCTAACCTCACCTCAACCCTCAACCAAACAAGTTCCTGGTCCTCCCCAGGAACGGGCTACTTTGATTCCTAGTCTTTTGATCAAATTGAAGGTTTGAAAATAGATAAGAAAGGAAATAGATGAACACACAAATGAACATATAGATAGGATTGAGTAAACGAAACTATTTCGATTGCTAACTGCAATGCTCTTCAGTAGTACTACTGAAGAGGATTGCAGTTAGCAATCGAAATATATAGCTTCGCTTACTCAACTCTTTCTTTCGTCCGACCGTGGTGTTAGTTGTGATTTACAAATGTGTTACTACGTCTCTCACCAGTAATATAGATAGGAGACAAATCAATGAATAAGTAGATAAATAAACGAATAACTACATGTGAAATGAACAGGTGCATGAATGAATCCTTGGATGAAATGTGTGTGTGTGTGGGTGTTTGTGTATGTGGCTTTGCGTACGTGTGTTGATATCGTGACATTACTTTATTAGTTTCTCTTGCAACTCTGTGTATCAGCCCTAATTATGCAAATTCACCAAAGTGGACCAAGTTTGAGGCACTAATTAGTGTAACTATCTCTGTGATCCCCAAAATTGGGTCAGCTTTCAGCATTAGCTGTCCAAATTCTGTGCATGATGTCATTCCTGATGGTGAACGAGCATTCCAACCATTTTCTGAGACAAGGTTAGGGTGTGTTTGTTGTTCGTTCATGATGAAGTTTGCAAAGCGTCGCAAAAGCGAGGCTCTGACGCGTGAGAGGGGCGCGTCAAACATAAACCGGCGGTAACGATGGTTAAGTCTTGAGATGGATGTCCTCGCGATAAGCGAGGAGTGTAAAGGGCTGCGAGGGAGGGGGATGGAAAGGATGGAAGGACAAGAGGATTTTTTTTTTCTCCTATTCCTAGCCACTTCGTTTTGGGAGTGACGGGTAACTGGAAAAAAGTATATATATATATATATATATATATATATATATATATATATATATATATATATATATATATATATAGTTAGGAGTAGTCCTTACTCCCGTCCTCGTTTCTTCTCTGGCCGTGCAATGATATTACTGACCCGCAAGTGGTCCTATGGGACACGCTCGCGCCCTCCAGCCGCATGACTTTGCCCAGAGCTTTCTTGAGGCTCACGGGTGGGACAAAGCTTCCTTGAGGAAACACGTGCAGTACTGACATCGGCCAGCGATGATTAACCTGCACCTCGGCCAGCCACGGGATGATGAACACTGGACAAATTGTGGACGTATACCCATTGTCTTCGTGAGTCATCGGCTCACAGAACGTTTTGTCTCAGACTTCCCACGCATCACATTTGACCTCACGCCAATTTCGAGTACGGGTCATGACCTGCTCGTGTATATAAAGGCTGAACGAACGCCGAAGATTCAGATCGCCTCGGGGCAACATCGTGAGCCTGGCTCGCTGCTCATGGCTTTTTCACTTTCCCTCCCCCGCAAGCAGACCAAATTGGGACACGAATTGAAACTCACAGTCGTCACCTCCCTCACCGTCTTGTCCCCTCCCATTTTTCTCGCCCTTAACGCGAGCCCTATCATAACGCTGGCGCCCAACATTCATTGCTAAATAAAAACAACTTTCTCTACATCATAGTTTGCCTCAACCAGCCTAATATTGGCTGCCCAACGTGGTGCAACACTACCAGCCTAATATATATATATATATATATATATATAATATATATTATATATGTATGTATATATATAATATATATATATATGTAATATATTATATATGTATGTATTCATATATATACATATATATATATATATGTATATATATACATATATGTATATATATATATATATATATATATATATATATATATATATGTATGTATATATATAATATATATATATGTATAAATATATATATATACATGTATATACATATGTATATATATATGTATGTATATATATATATATATATATATATATAATATATATATATGTATATATATATATATATATATATGTGTGTGTGTGTGTGTGTGTGTGTGTGTGAAGTATTTGCGACAAATGAAAGAGTAATAGGTGGGGAAGGGTAAATGAAGATGGCTTGGGAATAAATATATTTGTCTAACGTTGCGACCACCATGATATTCTTCAGAGGACTTGCTGCATTACATTCAGATAACAAATTTTATATTCGTGGTGAAAGGGAAGCTGTCAATCTATGAGTGATTGGACGTGCCATTTTCTCCCTTTGGCTAACGATTTAATTATTAAGACACTTGCTGCTTTTGAAAGGCAGGTAAATCCATTCCTCTTTGTTGCTTTCCATGGTGATAATATAGGTAATTTCCACTGTCTTCCTCATGTTCTTTTCAACTCCCTCGTGTAGTATTTCTACTTGGCTGCAGTCAAGTAGGTGTCCGCATTGGTGCAGTGAGGAATCAATAAGTTAGATGTTGTTTGTGCCCTAAGATAGTTTCTGTGTTCTCTCAGGCGTTTTTCAATCCCTCGAACTAACTCGCCGAAGTATGAAAGACAGCCGCTGCAGGGAATTCGGTAGATGACGCTGAGGATATTAGGATTATCAATAAATATTTTCTAGATATTTTACCATATTGGAAGACACTTTAGCTATATTTATTCCGCCTTTCGTTGAATAATCACCAATAGCTTCGTGTTCATAGAATTAGGGACAGATTTGAATTATGATATCTTTTCCCGGGGCCTGGACATTTGATCCTTCGTAGATTTTCTTGTCTGTCTTCATTGTTTTAGTGATCAAGCCTCCAGGGTATTTCAGCTTCTTAAAAGTATTTTTAATGTACGTCAGTTCGTTTTCTAGGAGTTCTTTGCTTCAGACGCAAAATGCTCTGAGAAAGAAACCTTTAAGAACAACCAGTTTTGACTCGCCTGCACTGTGCTGAAAAATAGTGGATGAAATCATCCCTATTGATGGGTTTCCTGTACACTGAAAAACTTTCCTGTTCAATACCTGTGTATCAGCGTGTCTGATAAAAGGTAACGTTTACTCTTTTTTTCTAGCTCAATTGCTAATTGGAGGTCCTTATTTCTAGCGTTGATTCTTTATCTTATTCTCTACAGGTAAACTAAGAATTTAT
>NC_134805.1:24396680-24399180 GCF_046742065.1 Oratosquilla oratoria
GCAGATCTCAGAATCCCAATAGAAGAAGCTTGACCTCCATAACGTAATGGGTGGCGCTCTCTGTACTTAACTCATGCTGCCGTCAGGCGATTTTATTCATCCTCGTGGATACACGCGCGCGCACACACACACACACACACACACACACACACACACACACACACACACACACACACACACACACACACACACGCAGTGTGTGCAATAACCATACACGAATCTAAGAGCAAACACATTGTGAGATACAAAGGCGGGTCACCACGAGCGTAGCTCCCTTTCCCGTATGATACAACTAGGTAAATACGCGCGCGCACACACACACACACACACACACACACACACACACACACACACACACACACACACACACACACACACACACACACACACACACACACATTTCATTTCAAGAGATTTGCCTGGTTGGATAACAATTGAATTTACACTAACATAACTTAGTTTTAGTTTTCAATTAATTAATTAATTAATCAAATGCCTTTGACTATCGAGTTTCTGTTTCACGGGGATGAATCGAGTCCTCTGGCGCCATTTTCTTTTTTTCATCTCGGACACCAACGTGCCTCTGGTCCGGAGGGGTGTCACCAAATCTCCCGAAATATTGATTGCATAAAAGAAGGGTAGCAGAAGTGAGGGATAGTAGAAAGTAAAAACAAAGTCGAGCATTTTATTTATTTATTAATTTTGATCTATTTTTATTTATCTTTTTTATTTATTTGTTTATTTATGTATTTATTGATATATTTGTTTATTTTTGAGTGGAGGCTATTTTCCAATTATAGAAGAGTACTGCGTTCACCTGATCCGTAGAGGTGTCACGACATCCCCCGTTCAGTCAAAGAGGATGCGTGTATTTGGCTGGAAACCTAACGTCCTGTTCACACTAGCGGTTTGAATCGCAGTGGTTCCATCACAGTGTAATTCAATGGAGGTGTTCACACAAACGTGCAGTTTTTCCTTGACTATGCTGTACCAGCAGGGTTTCCGCGCGGTCGAAACCGCAAGTGTGAACAGGGCCTAAATCTTGGGCATCGTGAATAACATATGAAACGATTTGATGTTCTTTGAACGAAGGAGAAGCCGCGTTTTCGTGGCTAAGAAAAAGACTTTTGGAAATAGACATCAAAGGAGTACATTATATCAATAAATACATAATCATGTATACTCGTATAGTTGCAGATTCCCGTAGAGAGCAGAGCTATCTATGCAATATTAAGATGAAATATCAACAAATCAGAATAATATGGAAAATGGCGATGGAGCAGATAAGATATTGAAATAATTTCTTACTTTAACGTCACGCGTAGATTAATAAGAAAATTGGAATTGTCAATTGAACTTCTTGCACTATATGTAACATTATTTCCCCCCTGAGGGGAGGGGGAGGGGGGAGGGTGGTAGGCTCCTCAGTTGAATAAAATCACCTGGCGGCAGGTTAACAAACTATGTAAAGACGTGCCACGTGTACAGCAGGATTTTAATCAACAAAAACAAATATTTATTGAAAATCTAAAAATATTTTGTTGATCTTGTGAAATCACTTTAGTTAATGGTGACTACATTTCGCTGGAAGTTTGATATACATATATATATATATATATATATACATGTGTATATATATGCATAAATATGCATATATATATATATACATATATATATGTATATATATATGTATATATTATATGTATATATGTATGTATATACAGTATATATATGTATATATGTATGTATGTATATATATATGTATATATGTATATATATATGTATATATGTATGTATATATATGTATATATGTATGTATATATATGTATATATGTATGTATATATATATGTATATATGTATGTATATATATGTATATATGTATGTATATATATGTATATATGTATATATATATGTATATATGTATATATATATGTATATATGTATATATATATGTATATATATGTAAATGCAAGGGTAATGGGCAAGGGATTGGAGATGGTTAAAGAAAATGGAGAAAAATGGGAGGTGAGCCAGCTGTTGTTTGCGGACGACACTGCGCTTGTGGCAGGATCGGAGGGATTGAGGAAGTTGGTGGCAGAGTTTGGGAGAATGTGATAGAAGAAAGCTAAAGATAAATGTGGGTAAAAGTAAGGTGATGAGATGTACAAGGGGTGAAAGTGGCAGTAGACTGGAAGTGAGCATTAAGGGAGAGCGACTGGAGGAAGTGGATAGTTTTAGATACTTGGGTGCAAATGTGGCAGGAAAAGGTGGAGTGAAGGTGGAGGTAGAATGTAGATTGAGAGAAACGAGTAAATGCCTTGGTGGATTAAAGAGTGTAATGAGGAGTAGACATTTGGGAATGGATGCTAAGAGGAGACTGTATGAAGGAGTGATTGTGCCAACAGCACTGTATGGGGCAGAAACATGGAACATAAGAGAAGAAGAGAGAAGGAGTTTGAATGTGTTTGAGATGAGGTGTCTGAGAAGTATGATGGGGGT
>NC_134805.1:24414180-24424328 GCF_046742065.1 Oratosquilla oratoria
ACGGGAAGGGGAGCTATGCTCGTGGGATACCGTCTTTGTATCTCATTTTATCTAAATTATTTGTGTGTGTGTGTGTGTGTACTAATGAGAAACACTGGTAACTTGTGTTCAGTTATACAAGAGTGACCACAGGGGAAGAAAAAGTAAATAAAGCAGGGCGCTTTCGTATAATACATCTTCAGTGCAAAGTATGTATGTATGTATGTATGTGTGTAAGCTTGTATGGATCTCTATCACTCGCACACACACACACACACACACACACACACACACACACACACACACACACACACACACACACACACACACACACACACACAATCACGCCATCCCGAAAAACCCCCACTTTGAGAATCGATGGGTTAGGCTAACTCAGCTTAGTTTAGCTTAGCTTAACTCAGCTTAGGTGAACTTAGCTTAGGTTAAATTAGGTTTAGATTGGATCAGCCATCCCAGATAATAGCTTGTAAAAAAAAAAAAAAAAAAAAACTTAGGTACTTTGGGGCTGCTGATCTTCACGTCATTATTATTATTATCATAATTATTTATTTATTTATTTATTTATTTTATTTGTTATCATTTTTAATCTGAAATGATGACCAAGTCATTCCTTTCGGTACAAAGTCAAGCTTATTGATAAAAAATATATATATATATGAACCAACGAGCATTTATATGCGCACGCGTGCATGTGTGTTATTTATCTGCGGTGAAGAACCTAGGCTTATAAGATTACGTCTCACATATCTAGTTTTCGAATTAAATGATGTTATGTTTGGTTATTGAAATTCCTCATCTGTTCTGTGAGCTGGTGCATTCGTATGGAAAACTGTGTTCCTTGACCCCGTTTGATCTGTGCGACCTTGTCCCCACGAATGACCTCGTGTGACCTTGTCCTATGAATGACCTCGTTAAATGACCTCGGGTGACCTTGTCCTGTGAATGACCTCGTGTGTGTGTGTGAATGAACTTGTGTGATCTTGTCCCATGAATGACCTCGTGTCACCTTGTTCCCGTGAATGAACTTGTGTGGCCTTGTCGTCATGAATGACCTCGTCTGACCATATCCCCAGGAATGACCTCGTGTGACCTTGTCCCCATGAATGACCTCGCGTGACCTCCCATCGACGACCAACACGATGACCATGCCACCACCTCTCTTCTTTCTTCTCGTATTGGACACAGCCATGGCGGTTACACAGCCTCTGATCTCCATCCTCGTACGTTTGATCTCCAAGGATGGCAAACAGTTCGGTCTTTGCTGCTGCTGTGTGTGTGTGTGTGTGTGTGTGTGTGTGTGTACATGTATTTACCTAATTGTAGTATACAGGAAAGGAGGAATGATCATTGGGTCGCACGCGCGCTCGCGCGATTGTATGTATGTGTGTGTGTGGTGGGACGCATTTACCTAATTGTGTTTACCTAAATATAACACACAGGAAAGGAGCAGTGGTGGTTGGGTAGTGTGAGTATGTGTGTGTTTGTGTGTGTGTGTGTGTGTGTGAGAGAGAGAGAGAAAGAAAGAGAGGATGTATGTCCTTTCTCTTGTACTGCTTTGTGTTGTTGACACACAGGTAGCATGGCGCGGTGTGGGGGAACTAAATATCCCAATTTTCCAACTTCAGACTTAAGATCTTTTCCACTCCGTTCCATTCCGAGTGTGTTCTGTTCCATCTACCATTCCATATCAGTTTGAGGATAATGCTCTGGTCATTGGCATGAAATAGATAGGTAATAAATCTAGATATTGATATAGTTTGCAAATTAAAAAAAACAAGGGAAAACTGTCATCCTTGATCGACAATTAGGAAATCGGCGGTGATTGAGGGCATACGACAGGAAGCGCTATACTTCGCTCATACTCCGGCGCTAATCTCCACGGTCCCTCCGAGCAAGCTTCCAGGCAGTCACCCTTCCTTCCCTCTCCAAAGAGAACTCGACAGGTTCGATGAACTTGCCCCCAGCCATGAATTCTGTGGACGTCCCCTTTGTCTCCTCCATCGAGGGTTGTCTCTTGTGGAGGAAACGCTGAATAGGATCACCATCAGGGAATCGTGCCACATGCCCATACAGTAGGAGTTGACGTTCACGAATTGCGCTGGTAACAGTTCTAGACTAAGTCTCACAGTACAAAAATACAAATATACTCACCCTTTATGAATAAAAGGTGTATATCGCATGTCAGAGGCATCATGACATTCTGTAAACAATAAAGATTTCAAAGTTCGCTATCTATAGCAAAATTGTCCTCAGTGTGATTGATCAATTTTTCCATCAGAGTTGTTGCCTTGACTACAGCATTCCGACGTAGAGTTGTCCAAAATTTCTCTCTCTTTTGAAAATTTTAATCCTGAAACTTCAGTACTGGACGTGGTTGGTGCCTAGTGGCAGCTAAATGAAATAAGAATAAAATAAAATAAATAAAATAGAATCTCAGGGGGCTTTTACTAAACCAATTTTTCAATATGGATGGAAGAATGGACGTATAATTTCCGTGAAGTGTGACCTCTTAGCCTTTCATAGGTCCGTTTATTCTAACGGCGATCATCATTATCATCGCTTCAGTGAGTTTGATTGAAATGTAATGAAATCTTGTCAGCGCCTGCCGTCTGTCAGCGACGAACGCCGCGCCAAAGGGCGCTGACGCAAAATTTGATACGTTCAATAACACTTAGGTTAGTTTCGTTTGATACTTGCTAATAGTCAATACATTCTCGCTTTGTTTTAGATCCGAGCGAGTGATTTGAAAGCCAATGTAGACTCGACACCTCATTCTGCTTGATGGCGCTTGTGTGTGCGTGTGTGTCTCTTTTTTATGCTAGCTGCCGCTTGCCTGTGCTAGTCGATGCTTGCTTATGCTAGTTGCTTATGCTAGTCGCATGCCTGTGCTAGCTGTCGTTCGCTTATGCTGTCGTTGTTTATGCAAGTTGTCGCTTGCTTCCTCTAGTTGCCGCTTGTTTATGTTTATTGCTGCTTGCTTATGCTAGTTGCTGCTTGCTTATGCTAGTTGTTGCTTGCTTACGCTAGTTGCTGCTTGCTCAGGCTTGTTGTTCTGCACCTTTATCGCTGATTCTCGGGTGAGACAGACACCAAAGAAATGCATCACTTCGATGAGTTGCCACGCGTTGAAGAAATTGTCCCCGGTCAGATCTTGCTTGGAATGGAACCCTCCCTGTACCCCCCCCCCTAAACAAAATAGCCCTCCAACTCCCTCCCCCCGAAAAAAAAAAAAAATAGCTCCCCTCCCTAACCACCCAAAAATCTTCAGTCGGTAAGGTATTTGAAAACCTGCCTGTGCACCTTGACATCCTCCCTCAAAAAAAAAAAAAAATAATAATAATAAAATAAAATAAATAAATAAATGAATAAATAAAAAATAAATAAATAAAATAAATAAATAGATAAATAGATAAATAAAACAAAAATAAAATAAAATAACATTAAAATAAATAAGTATAATTAATGAGTAGAGAAATAGACAAATTAATAAATGAATTAAAGTTATATATATTGAATAAAAATTTCTTTACGCTGAGTATTGGAAGACCTGCCAAGGCTTCTTCACGTCCTCCCCCTCAATAAAAAAGAAACAGGTAAAATGAATGAATAGATAAAAGAATAAATAGATAATTAAAAAAAAATCTTGGTTTGCGATTGGGTTGAGTCACTGGGTACTTGAAGACATCCAAGGCGCCTTCACGTCCAGATATGAAGCTCTGGTAATTAGAAGAAGACTTCTCCAGATGCTCATGACAGCGGGGAAGGTGTCTGCCGGAGACCTTCTGGTTCACAACGAAGAGCAATACATAAAGAAAAATGATAGAATAATACTGAATAGAGTAAAGGGTAAATAGAATGAAATGGTTAAACGATATGAAAATTAGAATTAACCAAAGCGAAGTGAGGTAAAAACGCAACGGAAAAGAAAAGAAAACAAGATAGAAAGGGGTAAAACATGGCTGAAGGAAATACAATAATAAGAAAAGAAGAGATAGAACAAGAGTTGTGGGAGAGAGAGAGGAGGGGGGAGGAGAGAGAGAGAGAGAGAGAGAGAGAGAAACACAAGCGGACTGACTCTGTCCTGGTTACGGCGCGGCAGGTCATATCAAACGCCGTGCTGCTTCACGAAGTCCTGCAAACGGAGCAATTTCCTCCGTCGATTAGCCGGGACAAAAAAAAAAAAAAAAAAAAAAGAGAGAGGGAGAGAGAAAGAGAAAAGAAAACGCGTACAAAGAAGAAAGCGGAACCTACGCATCACTAACAAGAAATCAATAGAAAAAGAGGTTAGCCGAAAAGAGGGAGGAATGGGACTATGTGTATATGTGTGTATGTGTATGTGTGTGTGTCTGTGTGCGCGTGTGTGTGCGTGTCAGACTCGGGAGCACGGCAGCCGGGCTTTCCAGGAGGGGCGGGGCTGGGATGTAGGATGATCGTCTGCGTACATTTTCCCCTCTATACATAGCATGTAAAATCGTTTTCTTTTCAACAGTTCAATTAGAGAGAAACATGACTGTCTACTCCAGCCGGGAAAAAAAAGTGATGAGGGTCCTTACTTTCAAAAGTGCAATATTTCGGGCAATTCAGTCTGACCCCCACGGTGTTGTAAATCCTGTAAAAATAGTATACATCCTTTCCTTGCTCTTGTATGGATACAGCTTCGTTTGCTAAAAACCGGTTCTGTCATGACAGATGTGATATCCATGGAATTGTATGAGAAATTAACGAGGCATGTGTCATTATAGTAACAGTTTCGGGTGTCCGCAGAGGTAAAAATTACTTTTCGGAGATTGATTTGTCTATTGATTGATTTTTGTATTTGTTTATTCGTTTATTATTATTTCTATGATGTGGCATTGGCGAGATAAACCAGATCCCACGAAAACTAAACCATTATATATATATATATATATATATATATATATATATATATATCACTGTCCAGTAATGTTACACATTAGTAATTGCACTAAAAACCCACTATTATTTGGATATAAGAACAGAAGGAAATAACGAATTTCCGTATATTTCGATCACTTGCTGTGACTCTCTTCAAGCGGAATACATAGACAAGAGAACATACATATCTTATATACAGATGAGAGAGGTAAAGTTAGGGAACATGGACAAGACATCTCATGTGGCATCTATATTGTTGCGCGGGTTTTGTAAAAGCGGACGATTTGGCACAAAACCCGCGCAACAATATAGATGCCACATGAGATGTCGTGTCCATGTTCCCTAACTTTACCTCTCTCATCTGTATATAAGATATGTATGTTCTCTTGTCTATGTATTCCGCTTGAAGAGAGTCACATGCAAGTGATCGGAAATATACGGAAATTCGTTATTTCCTTCTTTTCTTATATCCAAATAATAGTGGGTTTTTAGCTGTATATACTATATGATATATATATATATATATATATATATATGCGTAAGTAACCACTAGGAAAAGTAAACTAACGAAGCAGAGCGCTTTCGTATAATTACATCAGTGCAGATACAAAGAAGGAATTATAAGATGAAGAAACAAGGTACAGAATATATGACATAGTGAAGAGGGCATTCGGAGAGGTAGTGGAATAAGTACACGTGCGGGACGTTTGGGCCGTCCTGGTAGCCAACAAGTATGGGACGTTTGGGCCGTCCTGGTAACCAACAAGTGTGGGACAACTGCTCATAATATAATATTACAATTTAAAAAAAAAATTGAAATTTCATGAGAAATAAAACTATCTAATTTGTACAAACCTTGATGAAGATTAACATTTATCCCCTTACTAGATTTGATCAAACTGCATTCAATTAAATTTCTTTCTGTTATGTTGTTGTTGTATGTGATGACTTTAGCGTTATCCCAGTCAACTGGGAGGTTAAAATGGTTCATGTGGTTGAATATACTGCTAGATTGGTTACCCTCTCTAACGTATTTCTTGTGTTGATTGATTCGTGTTGTGAGTGTTTTAGCAGTCTGACCAACATAAAACTGATTACATGATTTGCAAGGTATTTTGTACACACACCCACCCTTTATTCACTATTGATAGAATTATTTATGAGCAGTTGTCTTACAGTGTTCTTATTGTTAAAAAACTACATTAATGTTAAATTTACGTAATATATTTGGAATATTTTGCAGGTTCTCTTGGTACGGTAAAATTAGCAAGTTATTCATATTGAAAGTTTGAGTTGACCTAAGGTTATAAAATGTCCTTTTAGCACGATTGTAAGCTTTGTAGTTTTTAATAAGAAGAACACTGTAAGACAACTGCTCATAAATAATTCTGTCAATAGTGATAAAGGGTGTGTGTACAAAATACCTTGCAAATTATGTAATCAGTTTTATGTTGGTCAGACTGCTAAAACACTCACAACACGAATCAATCAACACAAGAAATACGTTAGAGAGGGAAACCAATCTAGCGGTATATTCAACCACATGAACCATTTTAACCACCCAGTTGACTGGGATAACGCTAAAGTCATCACATACAACAACAACATAACAGAAAGAAATTTAATTGAATGCAGTTTGATCAAATCTAGTAAGGGGATAAATGTTAATCTTCATCAAGGTTTGTACATATTAGATAGTTTTATTTCTCATGAAATTTCAAAATTGTTTAAATTGTAATATAAATTATGACCAGTTGTCCCATACTTGTTGGTTACCAGGACGGCCAAAACGTCCCATACTTGTTGGCTACCAGGACGGCCCAAACGTCCGTCACGTGTACTTATTCCACTACCTCTCCGAATGCCCTCTTCACTATGTCATATATTCTGTACCTTGTTTCTTCATCTTATAATTCCTTCTTTGTATCTGCACTGAAGATGTAATTATACGAAAGCGCTCTGCTTCGTTAGTTTCCTTTTCCTAGTGGTTACTTACGCATTTGTGAACACACGCTCCTAGTGTTTTTATTGCATATATATATATATAATATATTACTTCGTCCGGGTTATACTGTCATAACGCGTTCCAGACAACAAAGAGCCAATTTTGTTTCGACCGCTTTGAATGGAGTAATATTTGCTTCTCTAAAACATTTTTTTTTTTGTCTGATGGTGTGTTGGGAACGATTCGGATCAAGTGTGCAAGGCTCAATAACCGACACAAGTGGAAGGCGGCAGTAAAAAAAGAAATAAAAAATCAGTCGGTAGCAAATACGAATACAATAAAAAAAAAAGATGATTCGTGGTGTCGGATCACGCATTTTTATCTGAAACCCAGGGCAATACCATGGGGTCAACAGGTCTCGAAGAAAGATCATCCACAGTTGGCCACAAGTATAGATGTCCTGGTTCCTCACTGTACACAGCAATGTCCCGAATGGGATGATATTCACTGCATAAGTTTTATATATTCATTGCTTTAGGGGAGGGATTTAGTGACACTCCTACGACCCAGAGTCACGCAGTAATCTCCTAGAATTGGAGACTCGTCTCCACTCAGGAAAGAAGCTTGGTCGCTTTTGATTCGTGATGTCCTTCCTATCTCTCCCTTTGCGACCCAAACTGCGACATTGTCATTTAAGGATAGAAACGCCGGTTATTGCCGACGGTATACAAAACCCCCTTTCTTGGAGAACTGTCTCTCCTGTGCGAGTCGACCTCCTTGGGGAGCGATATCATCCTCCAAGGATAGAGGCGCTGGTTATCGGGCGGCTAAACGAAATATCCTCAAGACTTCCGACATTCCGGAGCAAGTCCATCTCCGGGTTAGAATCCGCGGGACTTTCTGGGACAGATCGATGCAAATCGCACGTGTGTCTTTGACGAGGAGCTGTTTGCGCAAGGCTTACGATGGCTGTACAAGTCCATATCTATCATGTTTCTCTGGCTGCCGTCAGGCGATTTTATTCATTCACGTGGTGATGGGGTTATGGATTCTCTCGTCCCGTCCCTGGTGGCACTTTGCTTTGTCCTCCGACTGCCGCCAGGCGATTTTATTCACCTGTTCGTGAGTCCTTTTGGTAGTGGAAAGGGCGTGCCTTTCGTCTCGGGTAGTACTTTTTTGTTATTAACCTCTCTCTCTCTCTCTCTCTCTCTCTCTCTCTCTCTCTCTCTCTCTCTCTCTCTCTCTCTATATATATATATATATATATATATATATATATATGTTATCCTGGTTGTGCTTCAGAGGAGGAGCTACAGGTGGAAGGGAAGAACGAGAAAGGAAACCGTGAAAGAATCTTCGAAGTGAGTTCGAAGAAGAACTCGGAGGTAATGGTGCAAATGGACGCGGAAAGCTTGCAAAGCCGCGATAAAAACACGCCCTCCCCCCTCGCCGAATGAAGAAATGGAAAGGAAGGAGAAAAGTAAAGGAGGCGAAGAGAAAGATAAAAGGAAGAAAGTGAAGGAGGCGAAAGACAAAGGAGTGACGAGGGAAGGAAGGAAGGAAGGAGGAGGAGGATAAGAGAAATGTAAAAGGAAGATACAGAAGAAAGTAAAGGAGGCGAAAGACAGAAATGGCGAGAGAAGAGAAGAATGAAGGAAGGAAGGAAGGAAAAGAGGAGTCAAAGAGAGAGAAAAGAAAAATAAGAAAGAAAGTAAAGGAGGCGAAAGACAAAGGAAGTAGCGAGGGAAGGAAAGAAAGAAGGAAGGAAGGAAAAGAGGAGGCAAAGAGAAAGATAAAAGGAAAATAAGGAGGAAAGTAAAGGAGGTAAAAGACAAAGGAGTGACGAGGGAAGGAAGAAAGGAAAAAAGGGAAGGAAGCGAAGAGAAATATGAAAGGACGCCGAAGGAAGGAAGGGAAGGGAAGAGAAAGAGAAGACAAGGGAGGGAAGGAAGGAAGAGGAGGCGAAGAAAAAGATAAAGGGACGCCGAAAGAAGGGAAGAGAAAGACAAAGAGAAGACAAACTTCAGGAAGTGTCTGAATGTGGAGTCAGATGGATCTGACAGATTGACAAGGAAGGAATGAGGTTACGAGGAGAGGAGGAGGAAAGGAGAGAGGAGGACAGGAGAGAAGATAAGGAAAGGGTGAGGATACAAGAAAGGAGAGTGTTATCATTTTATGGGCGATAGCTATCACTTGTGATAAATAAATATATTGATAAATAGATAAATATGGTCCATATGATAGATGAAGGAGATGAAATTGTGGAGGATCTCCCACGTAAGAGGAGGTTGTTCTTCGGAGGAGGATGACTGGCGACGGCCTTGGCAAAAATCCCCAAAGGCTTTTTTTTTTATTCCTTGATTTTTATTTTTTATTTTTCCTTTTTTTCCTTTTCTTATTCTATTTTATTTTATTTTATTTTATTTTATTTTATCTTACTTTATTATTATTATTTTTTCTTTCCCGAAGTCTGCTGCAGTCCCCAAAAGCATCTGGAAGTTTAACCAAGAGTTCTGCAGTGGATTGGCAGAGCGGCTCTTATGGATAATGAGGTGACGCCCTAGTTACCCAGAAAGAGAGAGAGAGAGAGAGAGAGAGAGAGAGAGAGAGAGAGAGAAAGAGAGGGGGGGAGAGAGATCTTTATCTAGCTGTCTTCTTGACGTCATACTGAGCTTCTTAGGAGAACGCGACAAGATGGCAAAGAGGATTTTATCTTTCTTATCGTTATAAAAGGAGGAGGGAAGAAGCTTGTCAGTAAATGTATCTAGATAGATAGACATATATGTTTATTGTACCTATGCAGCATCTCCTGTATATGTCTATATACAGGTATCTTTGTAGCTACATCCAAATCTATATTTGGTTTTATTATTCTGTCATTTATTTCTACAAAGTTATATCAGTACATATCTCTGCCGTAGTCACATCTTTATCTCAAACCATTCTCTCGTAGTCTGACCAATTATTACTCAGTTTGACCAAATCTGGGCCATTCCGACTAATTCTGACCAATTCCGACTCAGTCTGAATCAATCTGAGTAAATCTGACCAATTCTGATTAAATTTAGACAAATTTGACTCCATCTGACAAATTCTGACCAAATCAGACACAATCTGAGCCAATCTGTCTAATTCTGACTCAGTCAGACTAAAATCGCGTAGTCATTGTTGCTCCATATGCAAGCGAAGGGCTGACCGAGTGTAAGACCCTATTCACGCTAGCGGTTTTAACCACGGCGGTTCAATTACAATGTAAGTCAATAGAGGCGTTCACACACAACCGCTCAGTTTTCCTTGACTATGCGTA
>NC_134805.1:24424828-24427328 GCF_046742065.1 Oratosquilla oratoria
AGCCAGCCATAGACGACAAATCCGCACCCGTTCGTTCTTCTGCTCTTCCGTAAGCAAATGAGGTATCCATCGAGCACACTTCTTCCTCAGCCCTAAGTGTTCATGCACGATGTCATGTGCGCTCCCATAACTGACACCGAGCTCCAAGGATAAGAATCGAAGAGTAACAGTTGGATCTTCGTTAATGATGGCCCGCGCACGGACCTTCGTTGCTTCGGTCACGGATGTCCGAGGGCGGCCAGGACGATGATCATCTTCTAGCTGCAATTTTCCGGCTGCGAAAGCTCGAATCCAGTGGGAAACAGTTTCCAGCGATGGAGTAGACTCGGGAAAATCTTGCAACAATTCCTCTCTGATCTCCGTTGCTTTTTTCCCGAGTTTCCACCTTGTGAAGGTGTAAAATCTGCAGCCTTCTTTCGAAAAATCCATGTTTCCGGTTAGAGAGGCAAACCAACAATGACGCAATCGCACAGCGCAACGATAAAATGTAAGCTAGACAAACAGCGACAAGCTCAAACATGTAACAACAGGCAACACTTGCTGCCCCTTGCTCCCCGCCCCCCCAACACTTATAGTCTCTCAGCTACGAGTCCGACTGTCATTACTTTCTGATCACCCCTAGTATTTACCTAATTCCTGTGTACATGAAGGTAACAACGCTTGTGGGGTACCACCACTTCCTGTCTATCATACCTATCTTCTAATTCAGTGTGTGTGTGTGTATGTGTGTGTGTGTGTGTGTGTGTGTGTGTGTGTGTGTGTGTGCGTGCGTGCATGTGTGTGTGTGTGTGTGTGTGTGCGTGCGTGCGTGTACGTCTTTTTGAGCAAGTCTTCGACCTCTTTGTCCACGAGAAATAAGGAAGCCGTTATGGTCTGGTTGAGAAGACGATGACGCCCTCCTACCCGCGAGGAGGTGGTCGATGCGCCTCAGGTGGCCCAGTTGTCTCCACCTGAATAGTTTACATCGACTATCAACTCCCTCCCCCTTCCGCCTCCCACCTCCCTCCTCCCTATTTCCACTCCCACTTCCCCCTCCCACATACCACTTCCCTTTTCCCACCTCCCGCACCCCCTCCCACCTTCACCTCACCCTTCCTGCCTCCACGTCACGCCTTCCCTTCCCACCTCCCCTTTCCCCCTACCTCTTCCGCTTCCTTCATCTCCCCATCCACCTCCCCTTTCCCTCTCCCCTTTCCCCGGCCCACCTCGCCTTTCCAACCTCCCCCTTCCCCTTCCCCTCCCCCTTCCAGCCTTCTCTTCCCCTTCCCCTTCCACCTGTTCCCTTTTACGTACCCCCTCCCTCTTCCACCTCTCCTTTCCCTCCACTCCTCTCGCTCTCGCTACGGAAATGATTAAAATTGTTTGACAAAAGCTAGAGTAATCGAGAAATTTGTCACGTTCAGACTCGTGGGCTATAAAGAAAAACACAAGACCATAAGAATGGAGGAGACTGTAAGAGACCATAAGGCCTACACTCAGCAGTTCCATGTCCATTACCGGCTGTCATTCCTATTCATAAAATCATCTAACCTCTTAAAACAACCAATAGTTTCAGAGCTCACTACGAGGTTATTAAGTCTATTTCATTCGTTAACCACTCTATTGGTAAACAAGGTCTTGTCTGTTTCCTAGAGGGGGGGGGAGAGGGTTGGCACTCAGGTGAATAGAATAGGTTGGTGGGAGGGAGGTTGGAAGAGTTTCTTAACCAAAGGGAAAGGCTGTGAGACATTGAAGGTCAAGATGGTGTTTGGAAAAAGCGTGACCGACAATTTTTTTTCTTTCAATATTTGTTTTCATTGTTTTTCTTTTTCCAGCTTTTGTTTTCTCTCTTCACCCCTTATTATTTGTTTATACTCTTTCACAAGTTTTTATTTCAGCATTTTTGTTGTTTTTCCATCTTTTTTTTTTCTGTCAATCTAAATTTTGTTTCGGGTAATTTTTCTTGAAGTGGGCGGAGAGTTAACAGAAGAAAGTCTACGGTTATCAATTGCAGCGTTTCACAAACGATAATTACTGGAAAATGATGAGGAAGAAGGGTTTCAAGGAGCACTAATAAGACAAACAAAAAATAAAGAGAAGAAAAAGTCAATATAAAGATGAGACGAAAGAGTAAAGGGTACAAACAGTTGCTCGTCTTTAAGAGCAGTACAGCAGCGTACCCGAGTATTATACAGATAGGAAGACAATTACTTTTTCATCAATATTTTCTGTCGTGCTTAGTAGCCGCTCAGCCGTGAAACGTACGAGCGAAAGTCCACTATGAACCCAATAACTGCCTCGTTCTAGCTATATGCTATTTAGAAAGGGAGAAATTGCGGTCGGCAGCGTAAAAACACGAGAATGAAGGAGACTGCAAGAGACCATAGGGCCTACATTATGTAGTTCCATGTCCCTTACTAGCCGTCATCCCCATCTATAGAATTATCTCATCTTCTCTTAAACATGAGAAGATTAGAGTGAATGAGACTGCAAGAGACCATAAGGCTTATAAGAGGCAGTT
>NC_134805.1:24429828-24439828 GCF_046742065.1 Oratosquilla oratoria
GGGCACCGTTCTAGCCTTCCAATAGGGGGGAGTTTGTGACGTTAAGCCATATCAGATCAAAGTATTGTACAATGTGTAGATATTCAAATGATAGGTGCTAATGGACATGGAACTGCCAAGTGTGGGCCTTATGGTCTCTTGCATTCGCCTCCATTCTTATGTTCTTATTGTCTTTTTCTCCCTTGGAAGGGAGGTCGTCTTATCAGAAAATATCTCGACACTCCGCTTTTGATAACGTGCATGGAAACATTGTGGCGGTGTTCTTCTCTCCATCTCACTGGAGGATGAGAAAAGAGAATTATTTTATCCTAAGGCTGACTAATGAGAGGTTTTAGAAAGATAATAAAGGTCTTAAAGTGGATCAGCATTGCTGTGTGAGTGGATATTTGTCTCTGGACATACAAGAGTGCTGCGTTAATCTAGTCGTATTGGTGCTATATATCATAGTTACCTGTGACCTCTCCTACGCTTTCACTATCAACTAGATTTTCTCTAGATTACTCTAGATTCTTTAGTAGCAACTTAATGTGGTTATAGTGTTGAAGATATCTGGAATACGTGAATAAATGTTTGTTGTTGAGAAGGGAGTATGGGTAAAGAAGATGGACTCAGGTGGAACTCTGTGTTCGGGCGTCGTGTACAAGCTCAACAGGCAAGAGATATACAGACGAAGGCACCAAAGTCCAACGGGACCAAAGTCCAACGGGACCTCCCACGGACTTCCCATAGACTTTATAAAGTCCGGCAGCAAAGTACAACAACAACAACCCCCTCATATCTTGCCCCTTCCCCCCTCCTTCCCCCCTCCCCCTCCCCCTCCCCCTCCCTCCACTACCAGAGCTTCCCGGGTTGATTGCATAGGAATGTCAACAGGAACGACAAACGAAGAAGAGGAGTTCGTCCAGAGGTGTGGGGGGGGGAGGGGGTGCGCTCGTGGAAAAACTGTTTTGTCAACTCTGCCTATCAACCACGGCGGCCGAAAACATGCATATAGCCTCTTTGATGGTCCGGGGGCCTCTCGTCCTCCTCCTACGCCCCGGAACACCGGCATGGGACAGAGGTCATCCGGAAAGTGGAGGACGGAAATGGACAGAAACGGACAGACGGCGGGGGGGGGGGACTACCTGGGGTTAGGGGGGGGACCTCTCACCCCCTTCTCATCCTAAGCCAGGTTGTTCAAGTGCCTGCCTACCTGCATTCATGCATGCATGCATGTATGCATGATTGAATGACTACCTGGCTGTCTTCTTGACTGCACTTTTGACTGCCTACCTGCCTCGCCTTCTGCCTGCCTACCTACCTACTACCTGTCTGTATGCCTGCATACCTGCATGCCTGCCTGCTTAACTGCCTGCCTGCCTTCCTGCCTGTTTAAATGTATGCCTATCTATTTCCTTGCCTTCCGAACCATCTGCCTGTCTGCTAGTCTGTCTGTCTAAGTGTGTCGTCTTTCCGCTGTACACAGCCAAGGCACTCAGATCACGTGACCAGAAAGACGGAATATGAACCTGCGCTGTGAGAGAGAGAGAGAGAGAGAGAGAGAGAGAGAGAGAGAGAGAGAGAGAGAGAGAGAGAAAGTCTCAAAGCTGCGCATAATGGAACCGAAATGCAACCCTCTAACTTTCCGAGAAACTTGATCTAATCCTCTTTCACTCGACTTTTCACTTCCGCCTCATTTCTCCTGCCACTCTCTCTCTTTCTCTCTCTCTCTCTCTCTCTCTCTCTCTCTCTCTCTCTCTCTCTCTCTCTACTTTCTCATTTTCTTCCCTCCCTTTTCTTCTCTTCCTACTGCCTTTGTGCTTCGCTTTTCTCTTTACCTTTGTGCCTCTCTTCTCCACCTTATTGCCTCATTCACGTTCTCCTTTCAGACGGTGCTCTGACGTCACTTGCGGATCGCCACCAATATAGGCGACGTGGAGACAGAAGGTGAAGGAAACGAGTCATTTTAACTTTACTATAATATACATATATATATATATATATATATATATATATATATATATATATATATATACATATATATATATACATATATATATATATACATATATATATATATATATATATATACATACTATAGCAACTTCTGTCTGTCTGTTTGTTTGTTCACGAACTCCTAGGGTTTTGGAGATAGACCCCCATAACCATACATATTCTGATGCCCTATCACTCCAGGTACTTGGATAACTATATTTCATTTCCAAAAAAATATCATTTTGGCCATGGTTAAGGGTTAAAGGCTATAGTGGGGTAACACGCCACTACAGTAGTGTCCCCTTGACACGATTGGCATTTTGTGACAAAAATTACTATGATTAAACAAACCATTGTATATGTTCATAAATATTATTTATATTTGTGAAATTAATGTTGCCACAAACTATGATAGCCTTTGTAAGGAGAAAGCATGTAAATGTAAAATGATTGTATAATTTTACCAAATGTTTAAATATTAGTTATTTTTATTTTACTTTTTCGCGGGCGGTAATATAATCGGGTTTAAAGATAATGAAAGGTTGGTTCAGTTCTTCTCTTACGGCCGAATATATTTTATTTCCAAAGGGCGTCTCCCTTCTCAAATTGATTTTTTTCTTACTTAACATTTTATTGGTGTTACCTTTCCCATTGAGTTATATTGGTACGTGTAACTTTTCTCCACAAATTCTATCAAAATTAAAATGATCAGAATTTGCCCGGAGCAACGCGCGGGTAATTTGGCTAGTATAATGTAAAATAGACTAAACTACTCGAATTCTTCAATACATTTATCTCAAATTATGACAAAAACATTAGATTTGATATATCTGCACCTTGCCAAAAGTTTTTGATACCGTCCCGCACGAAAGACTACTTTCTAAATTAATTTCAAATGGAATAAGGTATAGCCTGTTGAGCTGGACTAGTAACTGGTTAAACTATCGTAAACAGAGATTTGTTCTAAATGGCAAATGTCGAAAAATGTGAAGAGTGGAGTTCCTCAGGGTTCTGTTCTTGGACCACTCTTATTCATAGTAATATAGTATATATAAATGATGTTGACGATGATACAAAACTGTGCGGAATGGCAAATGATCATTTAAATCAATTAAATTCATTTAGGTAAACACCTATTCAATATGTCGTAACAACAGGCATTTATTTTATTTTGTTTAATAGATTAATTTGTTATTATTATTCATTTATTATCATATATATATCTATCTTTTATTATTTATTCATTTATTGTTTATCTTAAAATATAGTTATTTTTCTGTTTTGTTTATTTTTTATCGTTATTTGTTTATCTATTTTTATTCATTCATTTACTTATTTATCTATTACATTTTACCGCATACGACCTAGTTATGGACCAAAAGATCTCCTGTTGGCATGTTTTTCCTTTATAATCCTTTGTAATACACACACACACACACACACACACACACACACACACACACACACACACACACACACACACACACACACACACACACACACATATATATATATATATATGCTGTGTTTTTTGTATTACCTTGATTTCTTGTTCAACACAATCTCATGTAATACTACTTGTAGCAATCCAAAAGTCGTCGACAACTGTAATAACAATAAACAATGAATTAATGGGAAAAGCTTTCTTGCGTCTCATTGGTTCGCATTAGCTTAGAGTTTGTGGTGCTTGGCTGCCACCCACGTTGATTTGCATTCGCGACGTTAGCGTGATCTTATGAGACGGAATATAGCCTTTATCGTCTTGTCTTTCTTATTCTTGTTGGTGTTGTTGTTCTTCTTCCTCTCTTTGTTGTTGTTTTTCTTCTTCCTTTTGTTCTTCCTGTTTTTCTTGTTATAATTCTTTGTCTTCCTCTTCTTCCTCATCTTTTTCTTATTTTTTCTCTTGTTGTTGTTGTTCTTCATCATCTTCCTTTTCCTCATCTTCTTCCACTTCCCTGTCTTCCTCGTCCTCTTCCTGTTTTTCTTCCCTCTTCTTTTTCTTCCTTCTCTCTCTTATTGTTCTTCTCCCTCTTCTTCCCTTTCTCCCTCTTCTTCTTTCTCTTCCTCCTCTTCTCCTCTTTATCCTTCTTTTTTACTCTTCTTTCTCTTCTTTTTCTTCTTCTTCCTCTTCTTCTTCTTCTTCTCCTCCTTCTCCTTCTTCCTCTTCTTCTTCTCCTCCTCCTCCTTCTTCTTCTTCTTTTTCTTCTTCTTCTTCTTCTTCCTCTTCTTCTTCTTCTTTTTTCTTCTTCTTCTTCTTCTTCCTCTTCTTCTTCCTCTTCTTCTTCTTCTTTTTCTTCCTCTCGTTCTCCCTCTTCCTCTTCTTCTTCTCCTTCTTCTTCTTCTTCTACTTCTTCCTCTCTCTTCTTCTTTTTCTTTGTCCCTCATCACACCACCTGAGCTTCCGTTCTCCCTTCACATGCTCTTGCATGCCTTGATCCCTCCCCTTTTCCCCTCATTAAACGTCCTTCCCCTCTCTCCCCCTTTCTTTCTTTTAATCCTTCCTTTCCTCTTCCGTCATCACAATTGCGCTTCTCAACCTCGCCATCGCTCCTCAAGTCTCCTTTGCCTCTTCTCTCTCGTGTTTCCGCTTTGAAGTCACTCTTACCATGTGCGTGATCCTCACCAATCTCCCCTTTCTCTCCCCGCCTCCCACATTGTGGAAAGAGAGGTCACGGTTTTACGGAATATCTGTAAGTGGCGAGATACAATCCCTCCTCCAGTTCGGGAACTGTTATTCCATCTGAAGGCTTTTCACTCTTCTTCCTGGCGGGGGGCCGATCGTCGTTTCCAATTCCGAGGTGACCTCGATTTCTCGCCGGTGCGCGTTCTGTAAATGAAAAAGTGATTTATACGAGGGTTGCTGCCTCCTGGCTTTGATTTATGTCTTCGTTGTCCAGGCAATGTCCAGACGCCTTACGGGAGTCAGTTTCCGTCTCGTGCTAAATGTTTAAAGAATGTGTTTCGGCGGGGGAACGCCCAATCAGAGAAATTGTATATAAAAAGGTTAATTCGTATCAAAACAATCAAGGAGCACGAAGGAAATGTGTATTTGCTTTGTGTATACATGTGTATGTAGGTGTACATGTGTGTGTAGGTGTACATGTGAATGTTTCCGTGTAAGTGTACGTGTCAAGTACATGTGAGTGTATGTGTACATATATGTACACGCATATGTATACATATACGCGTACATACGATTATACATATGCATATACGTGGACATATACCTGTTTACGTGTGCATATATATATGTACAACATAATTATTATCATTATCATTGTTATTTTGGATGGATGTAGGATGTGTTTATGCCCTGACTCGTCTAGCCTCATATGAATAGCCTTTTAGTATATACATACATATATATATATATATATATATATATATATTATATATATATAATATATACATATATATATATATATATATATATGACTCATCTCGCCGGCCGTCTGGGAATGAAGCCATTCCCAGACGGCTGGCGAGATGAAGCCAATACTGGGGTGTATATTGTCCACAAAATCTGATAGTCTGTAGTCTCTCTGAGGAAGACATTCATCGAAAGGTTAGAGAATATTTACTCCTGCATTATCCTGCGTCCCCTTGCCACCTTTCACTCATCTGCCTCCACTTTATGCTACACACACACAGACATATATATATATATATATATATATATATATATATATATATATATGTGTGTGTGTGTTATTATTCTACATATTGCTGCCTAGCATTTGGTATAAACGTGTTTTGAGTCTACGGGAGCGTCCGCGAGGAGTCCTCTTCTCAGAACGTAAGCAAAGAAATTCCGTCTATTCGCTGTGTGTTAAGTTGGCGGAACTCTAGTAATTTCTAACTAGCATGCTACTTGCTTTTGCTACAACGTTTAGTTAGAAATGACTTCGGTTTCGATCTTTTGTTTTTCAAATTTCCAAATGTCAAATTACTCCTGCGTGGGAAGCCGAATGACAAACTAAGAGACGCTAAAGTTCTGCGAATATTAAACGCTTTGCCGAAGTGTTCTTAAGGAAGTCTAGAAGATCATAACCGAGGTCGTTTCTACTTAAACTAAATAGCAAAAGCGAATAGCATGCTAGCGAGAAACGTCTAGTGTGCCGCCACCTCTAGTCTTCGACAGTTTTCTTCAGCGCCTTTTATCGTCGTCATCAGATACGACCAGGAACTCGTGCCTCAACGAAAGACTCGTTTCCTGGATTGTGTAGTGTCCCCAGGTGTACGCGCGCACGGAAAATGAGATCCTGTCTCAGTGTGTTTACCCGCATTTGTACTCTTAAGTGCTGCAGCGAGGATTTCTTCATGTCCTTTTTGTGTGTGTGTGTCGGGACGTAAGGAACACACTCTTTCTTCCTCCTCCTCCTCCTCCTCCTCCTCCTCCTCCTCCTCCTCCTCTTCCTTCTCTTCCTTCTCCTCCTCTTCCTTCTCCTCCTCCCTTCCTTCTCTTGCCCCTTCTCCCCCTCTGCCTCCTCCTCCTCCTCCTCCTTCCTCCTCCTTCCTCCTCCTCCTCCTCCTCCTCCTCTTTCTCCTCCTCTTTCCTCCTCCCTCCTCCTCTTCTTCTTCTCTCCCTCTTCTTCCTTTCTCCGCCTCCTCCTTCTTCCTTCCTTCTCCTTCTTCCTTCCACCTCCTCCTCCTCTTCTTCCTTCCACCACCTCCTCTTCTTCCTCCTCCTCACTCTCCTCGTCTTCCTTTTCCTCCTCTTCTTCCTTCTCCTCCTCCTCCTTCTCCCCCTCCTCCTCCTTCTCCCCTCCTCCTCCTCCTTCTCTTCTCCCCTCCTCCTCCTCTTCCTCCTCCTCCTCCTCCTTCTCCTCCTCCTCCTCCTCCTCCTCCTCCTCCTCCTCCTCCTTCTCGTCCTTCTTCTCCTCCTCCTCCTTCTCCTCCCGCTCCTCCTTCTCCTCCTCCTCCTTCTTTCACCTCCTCCTTCACCTCCTCTTCCTCCTCCTCCCTCTGCTCCCTTTCCGTCCTCTGCCTTCTATCTCTCATTTTCTGCAGTTCATCTCCTATTTCCGCGTTCTTCTCTTCCATCCGTCTCCCTCTCACACCTCTCCTCTCTCTTCCCTTTCCTTCCCATTTCCTTCCCAATGATCTTTCCCCTTTCCCCATCCCCATCCCCTTCCCTCATTTCCTTCTCCATCTCTCCTTTCCCTTCCCCTTTTCTCTCTTTCCCTTTCTCCGTTCCCTTCCCCAGTCCCTTTTCCGCCTCTCCTTTTCCTTCCCCCCCTCTCTCTCTCTCTCTCTCAATCTCTCTCTATCTCTCTCTCTCTCTCTCTCTCTCTCTCTCTCTCTGTCCCCTCTCTCTCTCTCTATCTCTCTCTCTCTCTATCTGTCTTTCTCTCTCTCTCTCTCTCTCTCTCTCTCTCTCTCTCTCTGTCCCCTCTCTCTCGCTTTCCCTTTCCCATCTCCATCCCCTTCTCCCTTTCACCCTTCCCTTTCCCTTCCCCTTTCCTCTCTCCCTCTCTCCTTCCCACTCTCCCTCTCTCCCTCCTCATTATCTTCCCCCTCGTCCTCTTTCTTCTTTCCTCTCCAACTGAAAGGTTAGCGGAAGTGATCAGGTCCGAAGTCTTTTGCCCGTCACTCTGGTCCGCGTCATGATCCTTCCGCGTCTCAGCCGAGGAAGCCCTTAGCCGCGCGCGCATCCCGGGACGGACAATGGGGATTATTTCTCAGTTTCGGAGATTTTGAATAAGGATAAAAATATTCAGTGTTATCTCTCTCTCTGTGTTTTTCTGTCCCCCCTCTCTCTCTGTCCCCTCTCTTCCAGTCCCCCAATATGTCTCCATTTCTCTCTCTCTCGCTGTCGCTCTCTCTCTCCCTCCCTTTCTCTTTCCCTCCCTCCCCCTCCCCCCCCTCTCTCTCTCTCTCTCTCGCTCTCTTTCTCTCTCTCTCATACGAGGGAATAACCTACTAGCCTTATCCCCAAGAGACCCGCGGCCCTCCAGGCAATCGGCCACGGCCACCGGTTTGGCCACTAACTTGATCAAAAAAGAATTTTTGTACTGTTGCCTGGATAGGGTGAGATTGGGATGAGGTGCCCAGAGTCTGTGGTGACCGCTGGATGGTGACTTAATCCCCGTCTTCTGTTTCATAAAACCAATTTAATTATTATTTTTTTTCAGAAATGATCTGGCAGATGTTTAAGTCGCGTAGTATCATCGTGCGAAGAAGAAAGAAAATGTCAACACGCGTAGATTTCTAGGTAAGTACTCACAACGTTTTCAAATGCTACTCAAGTCTGGTGTCCTTACCAGGACGAGATAAACACGTAAACACACTGGAAGGAAGGAACGTGGGGAGGTATGCTTCTCTCCCACCCCCAACCCCTATCTTCCGTACTGAATGGTCCCTTTCCTTTCTTCCTGGTTGCCGTCACGTGATTTTATTAATTTCCGTAGGTTAGAGCGTCGCTACTTGCGGCGGAGGTCGAAGTGACGGTAGTTCGAACCCTGCCGCCAGCGAGTTGGACCAAGGGCATGGTTCATCAGATTCCACGCCACAAAGCCTCCTGACAGGGGGAGTACGCGCCATTAAACATAATTGATAGGAGTCTGTCTCATATTCTCAGGTAGACTCTTTCGTAACGTTTTTTATTTTATTTTATTTTATCTTTATTTTTTTTATTTATTATTTATCTTTTTATTCTGCCGGGAGAGATGGTAACCTGGTTACGATAACCTTCATCCCTTGCAACGAAGACGCTTCGGTAACGATAGATGCCAGTTAGAAATGAAAAGAAGAATTCGTTCATACATGATTCTAAAAGTGGGATCATTCGTAGTCTATGTTATAATTGTCTAATATTCTGAGCTTTAGCCTGAATAAACGCTCCAAAGGGCGTCGCATTGCCCAAAGGGGCAGTAATGCTCTCTTTGGAAGGTTATACATAAGGACAGAAGAATGGAGGAGACCGCAAGAGACTATAGGGCCTATTCTAGGTAGTTCCATGTTATATTTTAATAGATGTAAATTATGATTGCATATTGTCGATGGATATTCGTAAAAACGGTTGTAGGGTGATACTTTTTTTCTTCTGAAAAATTGTCTTCATCATCTAAAGACTTTGAATGATAATAATAGTAGTAATAATGATGGTGATGATAATAGTAACAACAACAACAACAACATGTACAACTACAACAACAACATGTACAACTACAACAACAACCATGATATTTATAATGATAATGATAATAATGACAATAATGATAATGATGATAATAATGATGATAATGATGATGATGATAATGATAATGATGATGATAATAAAAATAAATGATAAAAGAAATAATATTGATGACAGTGTCAGTAAGAAGAGGAAGATAAAAAACAAAACAAAAAAGGGAACGAGAAGAAGAAAAGGGATCCGTTCAAATGATAGCTGCAGTTTCTCCATCCCCCACTCCAAAAAAAAAAAAAAAAAAAAAAGAGGAAGGCAGAAAGAAAGGTTGCCTTCCAAATGACAGGTGCAGCCTCCCCCTCCTCCCTCTCCCCCCCCCAAAAAAAAGAAAAGAATTGGGGGCTGGAAGGAGAAGAAAAAGTGAATCAGGTTTCTTCGCAGATTCCATCAGAGTCCTTTCTCATTGAGATCAACCGAATTAAAGTTGCCCATTTTGAGTTGACCCGAACCTTCCTGAGGAAAATTACGTCCGACATAGTCGTTCCCTTTGATTACAGACAACGACGACGACGACGACGACGACCAAGAATCGCATTTCTTGGCCAAACTCGAACGCTTTGTGTAACAGAAAATCTTCTTTTGGTGATATTACACGCCCTTCACTCATGCGTACGCACACACGCATACACTCACACACAAACACATGTACACTTACACACAAACACATATACACACACACTCACGTAAACACACAAACACACATACACACAAACACACACACTGACACTCACACATACACACACACACGCACACATACGCTCATACACACAAACACACACACTGACACTCACACATACACACACACACGCACACATACGCTCATACACACATACA
>NC_134805.1:24447328-24452328 GCF_046742065.1 Oratosquilla oratoria
CCCTTTCTCCCTTTCTCCCACCTCACCTCCCTCGCTTCTCACCTCCCCTCCCTCCTTCCTCACCTCCCTCCCCCTCCTCACCTCCCTCATTCTCTCCCTTCCTCCCTCCCTTCTTACCTCCTCCCTCCCTCACCTCCCTCCCTCCCCACCTCCCTCCCCTCCTCCCTTTCTCCCTCCTCACCTCCCTCCCTCCTCACCTCCCTCCCTTCCTTCTTCCCTCCCTTCCTCCCTCCCTCCCTCCCTCCCTCCCTCACTCACTCACTCCCTCTCTCTTCACCTCTCTTCCTTCTCCCTCCCTCACTCAGTCGCGCTCACACTCACATGTTTAAAGGCTAGGCTAACGGCTTAGTACCTCATCATCTGGGATACAGCGCATGTCTGTTTATGCATGTATGTATTTTCCTAGATACCTATGTATGTATGTATGTATGTATGTATGCATTTTCTTAGCTACCTATGTATGTATGTATGTTGGTGCGTATTTATGTATGTATGGATCTCTCTAGCTACGTATGCATGTATGTATATATGAATGTATGTATGTATGTATGTATGTATGTATGTATGTATGTATGCTTAAATGCACCTAAATCATTCTCATTCGGAGTATGCTGTCCTGTTAATCCTTAATTTTCCGAGGCCATTACTTCATGTCATTAAATACGATTGAGTATTTTTGTTTTTATTAAGTAAAGGCGACATTTAACACCTGAAAAAACTGGCGATTATTAATGCTGAACCAAATTATTTCTTGTCAAATCATGAATACTGAAAGAAGACCTTAAGGTCCTGAAAAAGGTCGTACACAGAAAATGAGATAAAACAAAGGTATAGAAACACAGAACCAGACAAAAGCAGAATAAGAATAAACACAGAAACGGACGGAAATGAAATAGGAGAGAATCAAATGAAAATGATTCGTTCACAAACTTGAGAGCCTTGTGTTTGTTCGAGTGACACCAAAAGTTGAAAGTGTTCAACGCGGAATGTATCTCAGTGAGAGACCACGTTTACGCGAAAGATTCTTGGCCAAAAGTTTATTGCGGAAATTCATGTGATATGTGTGTGTGGTTGTTCTTCAACTCTTTTTTCACTCTCTCTTTCTCTTTTCTCTCTTTTTCTCTTTTCTCTCTTTTCTCTCTATTTCTCTTTTCTCTTTATTTCTCTCTCTTTTCTCTCTCTCTTCTCTTTCTCTCTCTCTCTCTTTCTCTTCTCTTTCTTTTCCTCTCCTTCTCTCTCTCTTTCTCTCTCTCTTTTTTACTCTTTCTCTCCCTCATCCTTTCTCTCTCCCTCTCTTTTTTCTCCCTCTTTCTTCTTCTTTCTCTCTCTCCCTCTTTCCTTCGTTCGCGCGCCCAGCACAAACACAGCGTTTTGAGTTCTTCGTGTTTAATTTCATTAATGCTTTCTCTGCAACTTTTGGCCGAATAACTGTTGTGTTCATTGTGTTTTTTCCCCAACCCCTGTTGAGACATTTTCGCTCGTCTGTCAACAGCCCGAGGAATAATAGAACATTTTGAATATTAACTCCGTTAGTTTTGCATTATCGTATAATGCAGACAGAGGAGGCTTTGATGAGTTACGAAAACATTCGTTCTTTGCTGGAAAACGAATGGATGAGGAACTCGCCTTTCGGGGATCTCTGTCTGTGACTCGAATCGCTTGTCGCAAGAGGAAGAGTGAAGATAAAAGGAGGAGAGATCGTAATAAACTTTTAACGTTTTAAGAGGTCCTGCTAATTTATGTTGCAAATATCATCATGTCTTAGTTTCCAGTTTCCAGCACGCTCCGGAGAGATGGAATCGTATATACTGTACATGGTTGAGATTGAAAGGGCGATAGAAAAACGGAGGGAAAGCAGAACTTAAAAAATGGTCTCCATTGTTTTTTTGAGTGGATATGCACTCTTCCATAATCAAAAAATTCTGCGTGACTCTTGTCCGTAGGGGCTGTCGCTGAAGTCCCTAAAAATTTGAACTGTATTAAACTGATGCGGCCAGTGCCCCATACGGAGGCTACAGGAAGGGAGGAGGTGGCACGTATGTGAATAAAATAGTTTGGCGACATTAAGAATAAAAATTAAAGTACCCTCCGGTATGGAAGGCCCCAAAAGACGTCTTCACTGATGCAAGGTCCCCGTTGATTTTTTTTTTTTTTTTTTTTTTTTTTTCCTCCCTTTGGTCGCGTACATCAAACAGCTCCTCCCGCATAATGGCTTTTGAAACTTTGCCAATGTTTTGAAAAGAAGGCGGCCGTTTTAAGTTATGGGACCACGGAAGTCAGCTTACAGGTAGCAAAGGATGAGTCCTGCAGCTGAATGAAATCACCTGGCGGCACTAACATGACACCATAAAAATGATCAATCGGGATTGATTTTTCAACATTTTGAAGCGCGTGTGTGTGTGTGTGTGTGTGTGTGCGTGCATGTGTGTGTGTGTGTGCGTGCATGTGTGTGTGTGTGTGTGCGTGCATGTGTGTGTGTGTATGTATATGTGTGTGTGTCTGTGTGTGTATATGTGTGCGTGTTTTTGTGTGTTTGTGTGTGTGTGTGTGTCTGTGTATGTGTGTGCGTGTTTTGTGTGTGTGTGTGTGTGTGCGTGTGTGTGTGTGTGTGTGTGTGTGTGTGTGTGTGTGTGTGTGTGTGTGAAGTCTCACCACTGCCCACAGATTGGTCTATACACAGTTTCTGAGCTCTTATCCGGGGAAATATTGTTTGTCTATCACGAGTCTAATAACTGATGCAAGACCACATTCACAGTCTCACACACACGTGCGGGCACACACACACACACACACACACACACACACACACACACACACACACACACACACACACACACACACACACACACACACACACACACAGGTACACACTCTAAAGAATAATAAAAAACAAAACAAATAAAAAGGAAAAATGTGGGCGTCACCATGGGCGGTCGGGCGGGCGGATGGGGGAGCGAGTGACCTGTTGCGAAGTTCGGGAAAGACACGATGAAGTCGTAAAGACTGACATAAACGCGAGAGTCGGGTCTCCTGTTGGTGGCACATCAAGGTTTAAGACCTCCTCGAAACGAGGCATGAAAACAAGACCCTGCAAAAGAGTCTGTGCCGCAAAACCTTCGACTTAGGCACGAGTGTCTGCCGCAAGACCCACGTCTTGTACACGGGTGTCTGTCACAAGAAACCCTCAATGTATAAACGGGTTTCTGACACAAGACAGCCTCGATTTATACACGGGCCTCTGCCGCAAGACCTTCGTCTTGTACACGAGCCTCTGCTACATGACTGCGTCGTATACACAGGTTTCTGCCACAAGGCAGCCTCGATTTATATACAAGTCTCTGTCACAAGACAGCCTCGAGTTACGAACGGGTTTCTACGACAACACCCTCGACTTATACATGGGTCTCTGCCACAAGACCTTCGACTTATACACAAGTCTCTGTTACAGGACCTGCGTCTTAAACCAAGACATGCACGACATGAAGATGAATGAAATAGTCTGGCGACAAAAAGGAAAATTGCTAAGGGGTTACAAGGACGGTGGGAAGAAGGGAGGGTACCAGAGAGATGAATTAAATCATCTGACGGCATTCTGAATGCATGGGAAAGTGTCACCCAGTAAGGAAGGGGTGGAAAAGGGGGGGGAATGCAAGGTTGATTGCCTTTGCGTTTTATTTCGTCCAAGGTAGAAATTTCCGTGAAGGTTCTCGAGTAATATGGGACGGCGGCCTCATCCAATCCCCGGATCTGACGAAGAATAATCCCTAGCAGCAGCAGCAGCAGAAAAAAAAGAAGAAAAGAGTAAACAGAGATTTTGTTTTCATAAGTAAATTAATAAATAGGAAACTGAATAAATCTTTTGAAACGCTGAAGTTACACGGGACAAATATTTTTTACAGATTTCAAAAGCAAAAAAGAAATGTAAGTAAATAAATAGATAATAATGATAATGACGATAATAATAATAATAATAATAATAATAATAATAATAATAATAATAGTAACAACAATAATGATATTAATATCATTATTATTATTATTGATATTATTAATAATGATAATAATAATAATAAAAAAAAAGTCTGAATACGGAGACTCGAGGCTTCTAACGCTTGCTCGCGGAATCAACTTCAGGACTTCGGCGTCCGGGTTAGATCATCTGAAGGCACACACACACACACACACACACACACACACACACACACACACACACACACACACACACACACACACACACACACACACAAACGGTGGCGCGGTTGGTAGAGCGCTGGACTGCCAGCACGGTGGTGCTCGTAGTACTTGGTTCGAATCCTGCCCAGGGCCAAAATTATTTCGGTATCGCTGCGCTTCGGGTCGTTACTCTGACTCTCGTGGGCGGGGAGTTGGGTGTGTGTGTGTGTGTGTAAGGTCATAGCATTACCCATAGATCGGTCATACGAGCTCTGAGCTCTCTTCCGAGAGTGAAATAGCTGTCGATCACGAGTCCAACACGTGATCCAAAGACCAAGGTGAATACACACACACATTTCGTTACCTACGAGAGTTGGAGTGCCGGCTCGCAGTGCAGCGATGCTGAAATTATTTCAGCCTTGGGCGGGAATCGTACTCGGACCGCTGGGGTAGTGCTTGTAAACGATACCACTGTGTCGTCGAGCCGTGTGTGTGTGTATTTACCTAGTTGTATTTTACGGGAAGAGAGCTATGCTCGTAGTGACCCGTCTTTGTATCTTTCAGCATCAAGTGTGTGTGTTTGTGTGTGTGTGTGTGTGTGTGTGTGTGTGTGTGTGTGTGTGTATTCACCATGGTCTTTGGATCACGTGTTGGACTCGTGATCGACAGCTATTTCCCTCCCGGAAGAGAGCTCAGAGCTCGTATGACCGATCTATGGGTAATGCTGTGACCTTACACGTATACACACACACAACTCCCCGCCCACAAGAGTTGGAGTAACGACTCACAGCGCAGCGATACTGAACTCATTTCAGGCCTGGGCATGA
>NC_134805.1:24457328-24464828 GCF_046742065.1 Oratosquilla oratoria
TACTTCTCTATGGGTTCCCATATCTTTCATCCTGGAATGATACTATCAAAGGCCTTTTCCAGATCTAAAAAGACGATATATGTTTTTCATTTCTCCATTTCCAACTCTTTTCAATTAACATATTCAATGAGAATATTAGTATTAGATGAACAACAGTTTTGTCACAACTGGAGCCATGATGCCACTTCCATAGTATTTGGTGTATACCATTCCCTAGTTAGCTTCCATAGCCCAATAGGTCCCATGATTTTTTTTTTTTTTTTTTTTTTTTTTTGATGGCGTCAAAGCTGGAGGAATATTCGAAAACAGAATCTCATGCCTCATAGATGAGTCTTCTGGAGTCTTACAGAAAATTGCTCTACAATGGGACGCCAGACAGGCGGGCAAGGAAGCAATCACATATTTTTTGAAGGTCTGTTTTATTAGCGATTTTTTTTTCTTGAATACCTCTTTTGGAGATTTCATTCTTGAAGAAAATGTTCTTGATTTTTTTCTTTCTTGACTTTTTTCTTGCTGCTCCTTTTCTTCCTCCTCCCTCTCCTCTTCCTCCTCCTCCTCGTCCTCGTCCTTATCTTCCTCCTCCTCCTCCTCCTCCTACTCCTCGTCCACGTGCAAATGCTCCTCCTCCTCCTTCTTCTCTTCCTCCTTCTTTTTCTCGTCCTCGTCCTCCACTTCCTCGTCCTCACCTTCCTCCTCCTCCTCCTCCTCCTCCTCCTACTTCTCGTCCTCCTGCTGCTCCTCCTCCTTCTCTTCTTCCTCCTTGTCCTCGTCCTCGTCCTCGTCTTCCACCTCATCGTCCTCATCTTCCTCGTCATCATCCTCATCCTACTCCTTGTCCTGCTGCTGCTCCTACTTCTACTCGTCCTCGTCCTCATCTTTTCCTCCTCCTCCTCCTCCAACTCCTCGTCCTCCTCGTCCTCATCCTCGTCTCATCATCCTCATCCTACTCCTTGTCCTGCTGCTGCTACTTCTCCTCTTCTTCCTCATCGTCCTCATCCTCGTCCTCCATCTCCTCCTCCTCCTCCTCCTCCACCTCTTTCTCCTCCTCATCCTCCTCTTCCTCGAGACTTGGAGGGATCCACCGAAGCGAAGATCGTTACTTTCGGGAGTAGTTCCTCTTCTTCCTCTTCTTCTTCCTCTTCGTTTTCTTCTTCTTCTTCTTCTTCTTGGGGATGTGGGCGGGGGTGGGGGGAACTCTCGTTTCTCCGCCTGATCGGCTGCTGCCCCCATTTTTCGGCTACTTGGGTTATTTTAAGGGTTTTGTAGAACTTCTTGCAGTCGAGAGGGAGGGGGGGGGAACAGAGATGTGTCTGCAAAAAAAAGAAAAAAAAAAATAGCCCTCCGGTTGTCACCTATTTATAGCCTCTGCTAACGTTTTTCTTTTTTTTTCCTTTAATCATAACGTACCATAGTATTTTCTTGTCTACATATTGTTGTAACTATTGTTATCTATTTGCTTTGTTCTGTTTTCATTTTTTGTTTATTTTCTTTTATTTCATCTATCCTGTTAACTCGTTTGTTTTATTCATCATTATTATTGTTATTATTACTATCATATTATCTCTGTATTATCATTATTATTGTTATTAGCATTATTGTTATTATTATTATTACTATTATTACGATCATCATCATCATCATCATCATCATCATCATCATCATCATCATCATCATCATCATCATCATCATCATCATCATCATCATCATCATCATCATCATCATCATCATCATCATCATCATCGATATTGTTATTATCATTTACATACCAAAGTAACTATTCTATTATTTATTTATTCATTTATAGGTAAACGCATGGTCTGTATTTTGAACAAAGTACGGCTATTCTAGAAGTACGCGGATCTCTCTCCTGCCGCAAAAGCAGATAGATTTTAATCTCTCTCTCTCTCTCTCTCTCTCTCTCTCTCTCTCTCTCTCTCTCTCTCTCTCTCTCTCTCTCTCTCTCTCTCTCTCTCTCGTTCTCTCTCTCTCTCTCGTTCTCTCTCTCTCTCTTTCTCTCTTTCTCTCTCTCTCTCTCTCTCCCTGTCTCTCTCTCCCTCCCCCCCCCTCTCTCTCTCTCTCTCTCTCTCTCTCTCTCTCTCTCTCTCTCTCTCTCTCTCTCTCTCTCTCTCTTCCTTACTCTCTCCCTCTCTTTCTCTCTCTCTCATTTTCCATCTCCTTTTCTCCCTCCTTTTCTCTCTCTCTCTCTCTCTCTCTCTCTCTCTCTCTCTCTCTCTCTCTCTCTCTCTCTCTCTCTCTCTCTCTCTCTCTCTCACTCTCTCTCTTCCTTCCCCTCTCCCTCTCCTGTCTACCCACTCGCGCTCATAATGGAATCTGCTCTTTGCACAGGAAATGATGTTTCTGCGTTGAGCCCATTTTTCCCCGGACCTGGATTCCATTTGGCCAGATACTTTCAGGACAGAGGGCTCCTCAATGTTCTTCGTAGGTTTCTTTTTATTTTATTTTTTTATTCTTTATTTATTTATTTTTATTTATTTATTTTTTTTAATTTCTCTAAGTTCACAAATGTGAGGAAAAGAACACAAACAAATGGAGGTTATTAAATCGAACTTGGATCCTCTGAGTCAGGAAGGAGAGGGTCCTGTTTGTAAGTTCTCAAAGGGAGTATAGAGAATATGAACCTAAACAAACGAAAGCTATGAATAGGTTTCGGGTCATGTAGGGCAGCGAGGAAAGGTCTTTGGTTGATTTGGCTCTCTTTGGTTTGTTTTCCGTTCGTTTTGATCTTCAAGGAACCTTAATTGGTATATCTATTGATATACCAAAGGCTTTTTCCCTCTTATAAGAGAGGTAGCCAAGTCACCCATTCCATTCCCATCGACAGCCCTCGTTTCCTTCGTATTTTAGCCTGCCCACGGAAGCAATGCAGGAAGACACAGCACCTTAAATGTACAATAAATGCTTTTGTGACAACAGCCCTCGTTTCCCTTGTATTTTAGCTCATCATGGATCAGGGTTCATTCCTGTCTCCTGCCCACGGAAGCAATGCAGGAAGACGTAGCACCTTAAATATACAAAAGATGTTTTGTGACAACAGCCCTTGTTTCCCTTGTATCTTAGCTCCACACGGATCAGGGGTCATCCCTGTCTCCTGTCACGGAAGCAATGCAGGAAGACACAGCTCCTTAAATGTACAAAGGATGTTTTGTGACAACGTTACTCCTGCGCCGCCGACCTGTCTCGTCGGTACCAAATGTACAAGAATTCCTCCGGAGAGTTTCTGGTTAACACTGGCAGGGGTCGTGGTTGTTGATTACATATACTGTACATGAACAAAAACATGGTTTTCGAAAACAGTCATTGGCAATGTATATTTGTTCTTGGAAGTAACAGAGAGACTGGAAGTATCGGTGACCCTGCGAGATGGCTCAGAATCTCTGGATTCATCAAATGTTCCTTTATCACAGCTTCGAGTTTTTCCTCCTCTCTCTCTCTCTCTCTCTCTCTCTCTCTCTCTCTCTCTCTCTCTCTCTCTCTCTCTCTCTCTCTCTCTCTCTCTCTCTCTCTTTGCCTCTCTTTGCCTCTCTTTGCCTCTCTGCCTCTCTGCTTTATGGACCGAAAGGTCTCCTGTCGGCCTCTTGCCTTATCGACGTGACTTCGTGAATCAGCGAATGTTGCCGAAGTGGAGCCGCGCAAAAGGCAAAGAGACAAAAATCCCCAAAGGGAGAACATTAATCGGCTTTCTCGCGTCTTGAGTCTCTAATGTTCCTGCTGCCTGTGCCTCCTGTGCCGCCTGTGCCGCCTGTGCCTCCTGTGCCTCCTGTTTATGCCCGGGAGCCGTCCGGTTGCCAAGAGTGTCGAGTGCCTGCAAACAGCCAACTCCTGAGGCCGTTTGTCTCAGGCGCAGGAATAAGTATTAAACCTTTCTTTGCTTGAGACTCCTCCTCCGCTTCCTCCTCCCCCACCTCTCTCTCTCTCTTTCTCTCTCTCTCTCTCTCTCTCTCTCTCTCTCTCTCTCTCTCTTTCTCTCTATCTCTCGCTCACCTTTTCGCAGCGTTTATAGACTGTAGCCTCTTGTTTTAGCTGCCGCCAAGCGATTCTCTTAGGATAAGAGAAGCCCCCGCGAAAGTGGAAGTGTTCACTTTAGTCAATTATACCAGCTGCCGCCAGGTGATTTTATTCAGCTGAGGATATGTCCACCTCCCTTTACCCTTGCATTGGGTCCCAAAACCTCCCCTCTCATGAATAAAGTTGCCCGCCTTGCTGCCAGTCCATTTCACTCATTAATGGAGATGTACTTAACCACGTTACCAAGGCCTACGTGTACCATAAAATGTATATTTTCTTTATAAACATGTATGAAATTGTCATTATAATATCTATTGCTTGTATTATCTCTAGTCTGTTGTCTCTGTAATCTATTATCTGTTTTATTGCTGACGGTGGGACAAGTGCACCTTTGGTTGTCACCTAACTTATTTTGATAGACTAGGACTTTTATAAACACACTGTAGTTATCATCGCACTGTACATACACAACACACACACACACACACACACACACACACACACACACACACACACACACACACACACACACACACACACACACACACACGCACATATATGTGTATATATATATATATATATATATATACACACTGTATACACATATATATATATATATATATATATATATATACATATATATGTGTATATATATAATTATATATATATATATGTATATATATATAATGTATTAATTTGTTTCTTTATTTGATTATCTATCTATATGTTTACTTATTCATTTAATTATTGTCATTAGGATTTTAATTTATTTTTTTGTAACCAGACAAATATATATATATATATATCTATATATATATATATATATATATATATATATATATATATATATATATATATATTTTTTATTTACTTATTCGTTGTTAATAGGATTTTTTTTTGTAACATGACAAATACATTTAGAGAACACGTAGGGCATGGTTCCATGTGGGCGTGCTTGCCACGAGGAGGAGGAAGATAAGGAGTAGGAGGAGGAGGAAGATAAGGATTAGGAGGAGGAGGAGGAGGGCGTCCTTTGGTGTCTTGGTAAGACACGATAATGAAAGTTCTGCTGCCTCTACGTTCTCGTATCTGGGCTAATCTTCTCTTCTGAGTCGCCTCACCCTTCCCACGTCGTTCCCTTTGCGCGCCTTCTCGATGATCACAATCGATCTTTAAGATTATTTTTCGTTTTCAGTTTGATCACTTTTTTTTATCGGTTATCTTATGCTACTTCGTTTGTTTTTTTGAGACTTTTGCTACCGAGGAGGTGAGAAAAATCGCTCGACGGCAGATAGGATAGCAGGAAAAGTGCTACTTGTTGCGGACGGAGTTTAAGTCTAAGTATGTCTTGTTAACGATGATTTGTTCTGGATTTTCTTCGGATACGGGAGTGAGACTTTGCAAGTGATCAGGTGATGATACATGGGACGAGATATAAAGGCGAATGGAAGGAAGAATACATATATGTATGTATGTATGTATTTATCTATGTATCTATGTATATACTGCATGTATGTACGTATATATGTATCTATGTATATACTGCATGTTTGTATGTATATATGTATGTATCTATGTATATACTGTATGTATGTATGTATATATTTATATATGTATGTATCTATGTATATATTGCATGTATGTACGTATATATGTACCTATGTATATACTGCATGTATGTATATATGTATGTATCTATGTAGATACTGTATGTATGTATGTATATATTTATATATGTATGTATCTATGTATATACTGCATGTATGTATGTATACGTATGTATATACTGCTTGTATGTATGTATATATGTATGAATTATAGAACAAATCATTCGTAACAATGACGTAATTCAAACAATGAAATTCGGCCTTTGCAAGCTTTGTGTGTAGGTGTGTATGTATGTATATATGTATGTGTGTATGTATGTATATATGTATATGTGTGTATGTGTATATATATGTAATGTATATATGTATGTGTGTATGTATGTATGTATATATGTATATATGTATGTATGTATGTATACAACGAGAAAGAAATCTCTGTCTTGAAATAAACTGTTTGGTGTTATCAATCGAACGCGACTCATAAAAGAAAAACTAAAATTCACAGACCACATGATCTCGAATGGACATAAACTTTGTTGTGTTCTTTATGGAACGACTCTCTGTGGGTATCTTTTCAATTCAGTGATCCATTTTATTTAATTCTTTTTTTAAGTTCTTTGAGGTAGGTAGACGACTCTGACTGCTATGGAAGAGATGAGGGGTAGATGGGTGATCAGAGCTCTTTGGGGGATGGGGGTGGTGTTAAGGGAGAGGGGATGATGGATTGGGGGTATTGTTGGAAGTGAAGAATGAAAAAATAAAAAACTTATTTACCAATAGAGTGGTTAACGAATGGAATAGGCTTAGTAACTATGTAATGAGCGTAGTAACAAATGTTCGTTTTAAGAGAAGGCTAGACAACTTTATGGATGGGGATGATATGTGGTAATGGACATGGAACTGCCTAGTGTAGGCCTTATGGTCTCTTGGAGTCTCCTTCATTCTTATGTTTTTCAGTGGGGACGTAACAGGCTGTAAGTGGTGGTCTCGCTTCAGTTTCAGCTTCAGCAGTGGGATTCGATCGTTGCTATAGCGACACAAGTGGAAGTAATTGCAGGTTGGGTCGGAGTGTGTCTTCCCATGTGGGGGGAGGGGGATGGGGAGGGGTCCTCAGGATATGTCCGGGACTAAAGCGATATGACGTCATGTCTATCCATTGGACGTGTTTAATAAACGAAACAAATTTTTACGTGTTTATTCTTTGAATACACGACTGTGAGGCAATGAACAGTGCTTCGTTTGCTGTATACTGAATGTTGTATTTCGGTTTGTTGTATTAAGCAGAGTCTGGGAATAGAATGAAATGAAGGGTGAAGAGAGGGAGGCAGGTTTCTATTTATGTATTGACAGGTAATTGGCAGCTATTGAGCTCATACGCTCTTGTGGGGAATTTCAATATAGCGTTGGTATAAAGGGTAGGCGACTGTGTAAATTATATATATATATACGAGTATACAGTCTCCGCCATCATGAATATGGATGTTTGGAAAATGCCTTTCTCCTGCATCTCGTTATGGATGATGTAGATTTGTCTATAGGGATGTTGGGCTGACGTGGCTGGAGGAAGACATGGTCAGGCTGTCAAACATGCTGTAATGTGCGGTCATAATGAGGTGTCAGCTGAGGGGGACGTTCCTCTCCCATGCCAAGCCACCTCGCTTTGCTGGTCAAATGGATAACGGGATGAAAAGAAAGTGTGTGTATATATATATATATATATATATATATATATATATATGTGTGTGTGTGTGTGTGTCTGTGTATGTGTGTAAAACTCCGGTTACACTAGTCAACGGAATGGTTTGATTCAGTTAGATTTCGTCCAAGGTTGGAATGTAATCATGGCTTTAAACTACAGCTACCTTGA
>NC_134805.1:24467328-24477328 GCF_046742065.1 Oratosquilla oratoria
CGCTCTTAATGTCGATACTGGCAATGCTCCTGCTGTTTATCCATCCGGCCGCTGTTCGATGGTGAAGTGTGTTAGGGGCCCAGCCGGTCCCTCCGAGTGGTTGATTCTGTTAATTGAACTTAGTTACAAGACTCTCGATACAGTGACGCCCCCCCCTCCCCTCACCTGAAGGGAAGCTTCTGGTGCTCACCGGAAGAAAGACTGTGAAGTCTGCCACCGGTCTGGAACGGGGTTGACTTCTTTGGTAGCGAGTGGCACGGAGGAAAACCGCCTGGCGGCAGCAGAAGTCTTGGGGAAAGGACCGCCCGGAAGGAAAGGGATCGGTCGAAGGAAGGGTTATGGTCACCTTGGGACGACGACGACGACTACTACTACTACTACTACTACTACTACTACTACTACTACTACTACTACTACTACTACTACTACTACTACTACTACTACTACTACTACTACTACTACTACTACTACTACTACTACTACTACTACTACTACTACTACCGCCACCACTACTACTTCTATCACTACTACTTCTATCACTACTACTACTACTACTACTACTACTACTACTACTACTACTACTACTACTACTACTACTACTACTACTACTACTACTACTACTACCACCACCACCACAACTCCTTCTCTTCCCCCTCCTCCTCCTCCTCCTCCTACTACTACTACTACTACTACTACTATTTTCTCTTCCTTTTCTTCTTCCTCTTCTTTTAGTTTCTCCGACGTCAAAAGAAGAAGAAAAAGAAATGAAAAGAAGGAGAAGAAGAAGAAGAAGAAGGAGAAGAAAGAAAAGAAAAAGAAGACGAGGAGGAGGAGGAAGAGGAGGGGGCGAAGCGCTAGAAGGAATAATTGCAGGGAAACAAGCAGTAAAATATAAGGTTGGGAAAGAAAAATGGAGGGTATGGATGGAAAATGAAGATAAAAATGAGATTACAATTGAAGAAGAAGAAGGAAAAAAAAAGACGAAGATAAAGATGAGGGTAAAGAAGATGACGATAAAGAAGAGGAGGAAGGGGGGAGAGGAAACAGAACAAGAACAAGAACAAAAATAACAGCATGAGGAGGAGGAGGAAGAGGAAGGGAACGATAGGAGGAGGAGGAGGAGTAGGAGGTTGAGGAGGAGTAAGAGGTGGAGGAGGAATAAGAGGTGGAGGAGAGAGAAGAGGAGAAGAATAATGAGAAGGAAGAAAGAGAGAAGTGAAAGGAAAAGGAGGTAGAAGGGAAGAGGAAGAGGATGAAGAGAACAAGAGGAGAGGAGGAAAAAGAGAAGGAACAGAAAGGGGAAAAGGAGTGGAAAGAGGAAGAGGAGGAGGAGGAGGAGGGGGAGGGTGGAAGAGGAAAAGAAACTGTAGAAACACGGAAAGGGGAAGCAGAAGACAGGAGAACAACGAAGAGGAGGAGGTGGGGAGAAATTGATGGGTCAAAAAAAAGAAGACGACATGGCGGTGGGGAGAGGGGTAGAGGGGCAGAGGAGAGGCAAGAGCCGTAGGGCGGGAAAGAGAGTAAGAAAAAAGAGAGAGAGAGGGGGGGAGAGAAAGGGCGGATCAGGACGAACCAGACAACACTGACAAAAAAAAACAAAAAACAAAAGACGAAAGCAGTAGTAAATAGTTAAATAGATGAAATGAATACATATAGATATATTCGTACTAACTCTTCTCGCTCTTGTCCTTTACCATGACAACCCCCTCTCTTTCTCTCTTTCTCTCTCTCTCTCTCTCTCTCTCTCTCTCTCTCTCTCTCTCTCTCTCTCTCTCTCTCTCTCTCTCTCTCTCTCTCTCTCTCTCTCTCTCTCTCTCTCTCTCTCTCCCTGTGCCTCTTTGTGTGTGTGTGCGTGCGTGTGTGTGTGTGTGTGTATGTGTGTGTGTGTGTACGTGTATGCGTGTGTTTGTATGAACGTGTGTGTGTATGTACGTGTGTGTGTATGTGCGCGCGTGTGTGTGCGCGCGCGCGCGTGTGTGTGTGTCTGTGTGTGTGTATGTGCGTGTGTGTGTGTATGTGCGTGCGTGTGTGTGCGCGCGCGCGTGTGTGTTTGTGCTTGTGTGAAAAGTTATATTGACGGTCTCGACTATCCTGCAGTGAAATAAAATGAATTATTTGATAGCGGCAGTAAGATCATGTGTCTTATTAATAATGATAATACATTAGGGTCGTCTTTCTTCGGATTATTTTTCGCTGGGTAGTGGGAGTAAGGGAGGGAAGTCGCAACTTAGAAACTGAAACACGAAACAGAAACATTGGAACCAGGGTGCCCCGCTTTCACAGAAAGAGTAAAGCAGTACTCTTCTATAAGGATTAGCAAAGATGGTGGCTTGTTATGGACTGTGGTTTACCGGCGTTTCTATCTTTGTGGGCTGTCCTACGCCACCGTAATACAGTCTTTTAGGCTTCATGTGTTGGTCTACTAAGCCCAGGGTATATATATATATGTATAGTATATATATATATATATATATATATGTATAGTATATATATATATATATATATATATATATATATATATATATATATATATATATAATGTGTGTGAGAGAGAGAGAGGAAGAGTCCAGCGAAACGCGGCGATCAAAATAGGCAAGACATATCAGGTGTTCAGAAAGTTACCAGATGTGATTCATTAGCTTCTGTGTTGCTTCGGCAATCTTCTTATTACCTAGATACTTGATGAGGTTATTCATTAGGGAGTGGAGCGCTCATGTAGGCCTCTGAATATGTGAAAATGGTAAATAGTGTGAGATCCTGAATTCCACGTTCCTGAGATCTGGTGAGTTTGAATTGTTCCCGTAACATCAATATTTTCAGAGACTAAATGACATTGGCTATCCACCGAGCCCCGGGCATTGCACCTGGCTGACAACACTTCACATTCTTCTTGGTACTAAGGATTGTAAGAGCGAGGTTGATGAACTCTTCATGGTCTTCCCCACCTTGCCTATTGAGGAAACTGATCAAGGATCCAGTCTTCCAGACAATCCATGGCTGCCTTTGCTTCTTGAGCTTCGCTAGAGCCTGTGTGGAGCTTTGGAACACCAAGAAACTGTTCTTTTCCAACTCGTGAAACCAAAATGGGCGGTCTTTCCACATGTTCTTCAGAGGCCAGGTCTTCCATCAATTTCCCATTCCAGTGAGCAGCTAAGGGACCATCACCCTAGAGACTAGATTTTATCTGTTCAATTCTCTTGGTGCAGAGTTTTTCTCCTTAGCAATGAATTGAGGATGGATTGATGTTGTACTCAACTGGTTTAACGTTAAAGCTAGAGGCACCGTCAGAGAGCAGGCATGCCGATCTGGAATAGGTTTTAGTCCGATCGGGTGCTGCTTCAAGGTCAGGGGTCATGACATTATTTTTTTGCCACGTCTCTTCTTGGATAATGGTCCATCACATGCCCCTTTAGTCTTCATCTCATCTGAACTGTCCTCAGTGCTTCTGCTTGGTGATGACTACAGAACTACTTGGATTGTGGCATTCCCAACTTCCGCCGCCGAAAGCTTTCTTCGCGCCTCTTCTTGAGACACACACACACACACACACACACACACACACACACACACACACACACACACACACACACACACACACACACACACACACACACGCACGCATATGCGCGCGCACACACACACACACACACACACACACACACACACACACACGCACGCATATGCGCGCACGCACACACACACACACACACACACACACACACACACACACACACACACACACACACACACATATATATATATATAATGTGTGTGTGTGTGTATGTGATCTATTCTATTATTTATCTATTCATTCTTATTATTGCCATACTATCATTATTATAATTAATGTTATCATTATTTTTTTTTTAACCTAACGCTCGGAGTGTTGGAAGTATTTGGCGCTTAGTCACCCACCGGTGAATGTGGCCAGAACACCACGAGGGGGATTAAACACATTAATTGACGAAATTAATTAATGAACTGACGGGATAACCCAACAGAACAGAACTTCGGCCTCTGATAATTTGATATATAATATCAAGTTTATTCCCTCGCCATGTTAAATCCAAATATCATGTAGGCAATATGTTAGTTAAGGTTAACGTGAAGTTGGGCGGAGTGTAATGTTACTTTGCCTACAGTCTACTAAACTTAAACTAGAAAAAACTTTCTGTTTTGAAATAGATTAGTAGTTGTTATGATTAGTTATTATGTGGAATTCTGTTTTGGTAATTTTTATCATCATGACGATGAACATCATTATGAATATGAATATGATTTCGACTATGATGATTGTGGAATGGATAATGATTATGGTTGTAATTGTGGTTTTGATGTACTTTTGTTGTGGTTGATGAGATAATATTTATGATTATGTTTCATATATTAATAATTATCATGGTTCTGATGAGTGTGATTATTATCGTTTTAATTATTTTGCCATAACAGTGTTTTTGTTCCGAATGTAATAAGTCTTCATCATCGCCATCATCATCATCATCGCCATCATCATCATCATCGCCATCATCATCATCATCGCCATCATCATCATCGCCATCATCATTATCATCGCCATCCTCCTTCTCCTCCTCCTCCTCCTCCTCCTCCTCATCATCATCATCATTATCGCCATCATCATCATCGCCATCATCATTATCATCGCCATCCTCCTCCTCCTCCTCCTCCTCATCATCATCATCATCATCATCACCACCACCACTATCACCATCACCACCACCATCACCACCACCACCACTATCACCATCACCACCACCATCACCACCATCACCATCACCATCACCACCACCACCACCACCATCACTACCATCACCACCACCATCACCACCATCGTAGTCCTCCTCCTCCTCCTCCACCTCCTCTTCCTCCTCCACCTCCTCTTCTTCCTCCTCCTCCTCCTCCTCCTCTTCCTCCTCCACCTCCTTCTCTTCCTCCTCTTTCTCCTCCACATCATCATCATCTCTCTCTCTCTCTCTCTCTCTCTCTCTCTCTCTCTCTCTCTCTCTCTCTCTCTCTCTCTCTATCTCACTATATTTAAGAGCATACTGATAAATAATTTTCATTATCATTTGGTAAGAGTTATTGTTACTATCCTTGCCATTATTATTGGTTTGGCTTTCGTCATAATTTCTATTGTACATTAGTAATTTTTACATAGCATAAGCATACAAAACCTTTCCACATTTGGTGACAATATGGATGATGGTCGGGTGTGTGCCAACCCGTCAAACCTTAAAAAAAAAAAGTCGACATGACGTCATTCCACGATACATGAAGTCACTTATAAGCCCCGCCCACCAGAACCCCAAAGATCTAATTCGTTCTTTCCCACTGTCTATTTCCTCTCTTTTGTACATCCCTTTATAGTCCTTGCTTTCCTCTTCCTCCTCCTCCTCCTCCTCCTCCTCCTCCTCCTCCTCCTCCTCCTCCTCCTCCTCTTCCTCCTCCTCCTCCTCCTCCTCCTCCTCTTCCTCCTCCTCTCTTCCTCTTCCTTCTCCTCTTCCTTCTTTTCTTTGCGCTATCAATCGCAGCCCCTCGGCCTCCCTCTACACTTGACGTCTCTCTTATCCTGAAAGTGGACCTCGTATACATCCTCGTCTGTTCTTCGAGTCCCTTATATTTATGCGCCCTCTTAATCGCTCTCTTCCTCCTCCTCCTCCTCCTCCTCCTCCTCTTCTTCTTTCTCCTCCCCTCCTCCTCCTCCTCCTCCTCCTCTTCTTCTTCTTTTTTCTCCTCCCCTCCTCCTCCTCCTCCCCTCCTCCTCCTCCTCTTCTTCTTTCTCCTCCCCTCCTCCTCCTTCTCCTTCTCTTTCTTCTCCCCATTCCTGCTCCCCTTCCTCCTCCTCTTCCTCCTCCTCTTCCTCCTCCTCTTCCTCCTCCTCCTCCTCCTCCTCCTCTTCTTCCTCCGTGAGAGTCTCACCCATTGACCTGAATGGCACTTTAACCTTTCACCTTGGCTGCTGCCGCCGGGCGATCTTATTCATCACCGTGGCCGAGGCCCTGTTCTCACTAGCGGTTTTAATCGCGCGGAAATCGCGGCGGTACTGCATAGTCAAGGAAAAACTGCGCGGTTGGTTGTGGGTGAACGCCTCCATTGACTTACATTGTAATTGAACCGCCACTGTTGAAACCGCTAGTGTGAACAGGGCCTAAGGCAATCTGTGTCGAAGGAGTGATAGCCCGTCTCGACGGGCCGTTTCCATACCGGGTGGCAGTCTTCCCTATGATTCACTCTGCCGTCAGGCGATTTTATTAACTTCTTTTGGTACGGGAGAGGGGCACCCTTAGTACGTCATATTCCAAGCTTTTGGAACGTAAACACAGATAGACGAATAAAATCACCTGCCGACAGTCTAAGGGTCCTTCTATGGGTCCCTCGAATGAAAGATCGTGACCCCTTTACTACCATAGGCGGGAGGGGAGGGAAGGGGAGGGGGGCAATGAAAATGAATAAAATCGCCTGGCGACAGGAAGAATAGAAGGAAAGGTGCCTCCCCCCACCCCCCCGCTACGGAAGAGGAAGGAGAGGCCCTCGTTGGAAAAATGGAAATACTTCGGGAAATACTTCGAAAGCGACTTCGTCGTGGAAGTACCTGCAACCCAACCCCTTCCCCCTTCCCCCCTTCCCCCCTCCCCTTCCTTCAGGAGGTGGTCGGCCCCCCCGTGGGAGGGGTGGGGGGGATCTTCAAGATCAAGGTAATGCTTCCTTCCGGCTCTATCCGGTAGGTGACCGGAAGATGAGATCCTTCCGGTAATAGTCCGGAATAGGAATCACCTTTGACCCCAGAGGGGCTCCTTTCTGCCCCTCCCCCCCCCCAAAAAAAAAAAAGATTTACTATTGAAAATAACAAACAACGAAGCATTTAAACAGCTGTGAAGTTTATGTTTATCATATCTATTACTGTTTTGTTTTCTGTAGACTTGACAGCTGATCATTCTGTTTCTTTATTCTATAGCAGATGTCCTCCCCTTGTTTAGCCCCGTTATTCATTTCATTATAAGGAATGCTACTTTCTCGTATCTTTGTTGTTTTCCCCTTTTATAGATAAATGAAAAAAAAAGAAAGGGAGAATCAAAAGCCTCGAGATATTTTGTTTTGTCCTTAACGCGTACATTCTCCTTTCATGCCCTCGCGCATTTGAACATTCGCCTTTGTGTGTAATGTCTTGACTAGCGGCACGAGCGTCGTCCCTGCGGAGTCGAACCACCCCCCCTCCCCCCCGGCCACCGGCTTCAAAGGAATAAAACAAAATCCTGCAATTGCAAAACCAGGAACAAATAATCACAAAGAAGCGAGCGTCCTACGTCGAGAACAAAGACCAGGAGAAGGGTCGCGGCGGGAAGGTGCAATCTGTTCTCTCTAAAGGGGCTCTCTTTCTTTCACCCCCCAACACCGACTCTCTCTCTCTCTTTCTCTCTCTCTTTCTGTCTATCTCTGTCTCTCTCTTTCTCTCTCTCTCTTTCTATCTCTCTCTGTCTCTCTCTCTCTTTCTGTCTCTGTCTCTCTCTCTTTCTGTCTCTCTCTCTCTCTCTGTGTCTCTCTCTCTCTCTCCCTCCCTCCCTCCCTCCCTCCCTCCTTCCCTCGCTCTCTCTCTCCCTCCTTCCTTCCCTCCCTCTCTCCCTCCCTCCATCTCTCCCCCCTCTCTCTCTCCCTTCCTCCCTCTCTCTCCCTCTGTCTCTCTCTCTCTCCCTCTGTCTCTCTCTCTCTCCCTCTCTCTCTCTCTCTCTCTCTCTCTCTCTCTCTCTCTCTCTCTCTCTCTCTCTCTCTCTCTCTCTCTCTCTCTCTCTCTCTCCCTCTCTCTCTCTCTCTCTCTCTCTCCCCCCCCTCTCTCTCTCTCTCTCTCTCTCTCTCTCTCTCTCTCTCTCTCTCTCTCTCTCTCTCTCCCCCTGTCTCTCTCTCTCTGTCTCTCTGTCTGTGTGTGTGTCTGTCTCTCTCTCTATTTCTCATTTTCACGTTCTTTCTCTTGGTGGCTAGTGTGTGTTTACAACTTATCGGAAAGAAAGGAAGGAAGACAAGGAAGGTGCGTGTGCGTGTGTGCGCGCGTTCGCCTGCGCCGGGAGGCAGCGGAAGCGGGAATGGGAGTAGTTTGAGAACAAAATGGGTTTGCCTTTCCTTGGCGCGGAGCATGTGTGCTCTCGAGTGGCTACGGAAAGACTTGCGAAAGATTACGGACTCGCACGCAGGGGGAAGGTATCAGGTGTGTGTTTTTAATAAGTATTGAAGCAAAAAGGAAAGAGGCTTCAAGTGGAGTTAAGGTATTATCGTTTCAAGTCCCCTCACCGTGCACTGGAAGGGGGGACACGGTGCTTCGGGGAGGGACTCCAGATGGGTCCGCCCCCCTCCCGACGAGAACACGGAGGACAAAGAACGGAGAACAAAGAAAGAAGGAATATACACAGAGATAGAGAGAGAGAAGGGGGAGGAAGATAGAGAGAGAGGTAGATAGATAGATAGGGAGAGAGAGGGGTAGATAGAGAGTGTTTGTGTGTGTGTGTGTGTGTGTGTGTGTGTGTGTGTGAGAGAGAGAGAGAGAGAGCGAAAGAGATAGAAAAAGAGAGAAGAGGGAGGGAGAGAGAGAGAGGTTAAGAAATAGATAGGGAGAGGGAGGGGGAGATAGAGAGAGAGAGAGAGAGAGAGAGGGGGGGAAAGAGAGAGAGGGAAAAAGAGAGAGAGAGAGAGATGGGGTCGAGGAGAGGGAAAAGAGCGAGAAAAAGTGCAACTGAGGAAATATCTATATCTACAAGATTTTATCTAACTATTAACTGTTGTCTTTGTCAGATTAGATCGTTATGAAATAGATTTTATCAGAGGTTCTATTCTGGTAGAAAATCTGGCTTCTCAGTAGCGACATCTCCTTTCCTCTCCTCAACTTTTCCTCAAACTCAATTTCATATATTTTCTTACCTTCGCCATTTTTTCGCGTCTCCCTGTTTATTATTATTATTATTATTTTTGTCCTTTTTTTCGTCTCCGGCACCTGATCCCTTTATAGAAAAAGAAATCACCATTATGATAATTTAATCGTCCACCTTCGCTTATTTATCGTTCATTCTCCGTTTTTTTCTTATTCGTTTTCTTTTTTTATTTCGTCTTCTCTGCACTTAGAAAAATGGTCAAAAATCAAATGTTTATTTCGGCAAACCCCTTCCGTACCGTGGGGTAGCGAAGTAGTTATAACCTTAATATAATCATATATCAACGTATATAATATATATATATATATATATATATATATATATATATATATATATATATATACACATATATATATGTAGATATTTATGTATTATGTATACAGTATATATATGTATATATTTATGTATATATGTATACAGTATATATATATATATATATATATATATATATATATAAATATATACATATATATAGTATATATAAGTCTACATATATATATATATATATATATGTATATATATATATACAGTATATATAAGTCTATATATATACACATATATATACATATGTATATATATATAAATATATATATATATATATATATATATATATATATATATGTATATGTATATATGCGACACTGCTGACCCAGGGGCGGTGGACAGGATACAGGGATGACCCGTCATCCAGGAGGTGCCAAGATAGGAGGAAGGAGGGTGGAGGGGAGTGGAATATATGGGTAATGAAATGGGTGGGAGTGATTTTCTATGCCTTTTTCTTTTTGGCTACCCTCCGTGTAAGGGGGAAAAAGCCTTTGGTATATGTATGTATATATATATATATATATATATATATATATATAATATGGGATCCTGTATATTTTCGAAACTCATATTTTCTTTTCACTCGAAGTTATCCCCCGTAATACCCCTTGTAATGGGGACAAGAGCATTTGGCATATGTATGTAACCTCTTTAGCTGTTGATATTCATAATAATGATAGTCGGTTTAAGAGGGATTTGGAAAGTTGTGAGAGTCTCGGTTACACAAGGAGATGCCTATCTAC
>NC_134805.1:24484828-24534828 GCF_046742065.1 Oratosquilla oratoria
TAAAATGATTGAACCTTTGAACGATAGCAAGGGTAGGGGTGGGGCAGGCAGAAAAATATATAGCAAGGATCTCTTGTCACCTGTGGGTTAAAATTAACTAGGTTACGGCGTGTAGAAGATTAAGAGGGAAAGTTTAATCAAAGTTAGGATTTGTTCTAAACTGAATAAAACCGTCTGGGATTAACCAAGACAAAATCCTAAGGTTTGCTAAACATCAAAATGGTCCTTGAAGGGTTAATCGGGATAGTTTAACCGAGCTAGTTTAGTTAAGTCCTTCACAGATTAGGGCTAACTCTGTGGTAAATAGAATAGCCTTGTGTTAGACAGAAAATATATTCTAAAGTCCCAAACTCGTCAGACCCAGGAACTCTTCAGTCTTTGGCTTGGAGGTTGGAATAGGATCATCATCGTCATCATCATCATCATCGTCATCGTCATCGTCATTATCATCATCATCATCATCATCATCGTCATCGTCATCATCGTCACCATCATCATCATCGTCGTCATCGTCATCATCATCGTCATTATCATCATCATCATCATCGTCATCGTCATCATCGTCACCATCATCATCATCGTCGTCATCGTCATCATCAGCATCATCACCACCATCATCATCATCATCATCATCATCATCATCATCATCATCATCATCATCATCATCATCATCATCATCATCATCATCATCATCATCATCATCATCATCATCATCATCATCATCATCATCATCATCATCATCATCATCATCATCATCATCATCATCATCATCATCATCATCATCATCATCATCATCATCATCATCATCATCATCATCATCATCATCATCATCATCATCATCACCATCATCATCATCAACGGTTGAGGTCGTCATACGCCAGGGGACGCATTGCTTCACTCACACGCAGGCGCCAATCCCCACGTGGGTCTCTCCGAGCAAGCTCCCATGCATCCACCCTTCCTTCCTTCCCACTCCAAAGAACTCTCGACAGGTCCGATCCACTTGCCCCCAACGATGATTTCTGTGGACGTTTCCTTCTTCGTCTGCTCCATCGAGGATTGTCTCTTGTGGAGATAACCCTGTGAGTGTTGAATAGGATCACTCAACACTAATCAGAATAAAATCTTTAGCGTGCGTCACCTTCGTAGTGATGTTTGTCAAGGTAGACAGCAATACTAAGACGACCTTGCCTTAGCGGAATAAATGAGTATTTTGTATAAATATAGAATTCTCCTCCTTATTAAGAAGGTGACTAAGTAACAGCACACATTAAAAACCCCAATCCCATCTCAGCACCTCGTGGATGAGGGGTCATCCCCGACCCCCGCCACCCTGTTAGGGTCGAATGCAGTGCAAAGAAACACGATATGATGAGTATATTGTTAAAAAAAAAAAAAAAGGAATTTGTAGAATTGCTCTGAACACCAGATGTTTGTGTTGGGAAGTGGAAGAACCGGCGAAGCACCAGAAGAATTCTATTGTCAGAGTTTTGAGAAATTTATAAAAAAAAAAGAAAAAAAAAAAAGAAAAGGGGAAGTCGAGCGACTGGTTCCCACTGCGAGACCTCATTGCAATTCGCGACACAAAAGTCAACACAAATAAAGACTCCTCCGAAGACTGAAGACAAGAGCACTCGGGGGAAAGTCAATTATGCACCGATGAAGGCAAAGTGATCGATCTTTTATGGTCGAGAGAGAGAGAGAGAGAGAGAGAGAGAGAGAGAGAGAGGGAGAGAGAGAGAGAGAGAGAGAGGGAGAGAGAGAGAGAGAGAGAGAGAGAGGGAGAGGGAGAGAGGGAAAAGGAGAGGAGGAGGGACAAAGAAAGAGAGCGAGCAAGCTTGGAGCATTTTTTTGGGGGGGGAAGGGGGCGTTACAGACCCCCTACTATTTTATCATTTGGGGGTCCTCTTCAAATCAGACTTTACCGAGGCCATGCAGTTGTACATATGCCATTACTAAGAACTGTTTACAGTCAACCTCGCTATCGCCAGGAAGTGTTTTATTGACATAAAAACATTGTGACGTGAAAGGTCATGTCACAGGAGGTGTGTCAGGTGACTCGGGCTGTGACCTCGTTTTGTTCCATTCTGTCGACAGCACCACACGGAGGGCGCCCGTGACGTCACGGTGCACCGGCGGCAATGCTCGTGGTCCTTGCCAATTTGGTGTCTTGAACCAAAGAACTGGAACGTTTTTGGTGAAAACTGTTATCGCTCTCCAAAGGGTTAGAGATGATTGTTATTTAATGTATGTAGAAGAAAACACACACACTTACACACACACACACACACACACACACACACACACACACACACACACACACACACACACACACACACACACACACACACACACACACACACACACACACACACACACACACACACACACACACACACACACACACACACACACACACACACACACACACACACACACACACACACACACACACACACACACACACACACACAATATGAATATTAAACAAAATTCAATAGGCGCGTATGCGACAAATAATTTTGTTAGAGTTTGTCAAATAGAAGAGGTGATGGAGGTTTGAAATGGAGAAGACTCACTTATACGACGGCTGCTGCTGTTTTGTATGCATGCCTGCATATGTGTGTTTGTGACTGTGTGTGTGCGTGTGTGTGTGTGTGTGTTAGCATGTTTACATGCATGCTGGCTTGAGTGTATGTGTTTCTGTTTTTTTGTGTACAGGTACATGTATTAGTGTTTTCTTTTTTCCTCCACATCATGTATTAGACAGGCCTCTTTGTATGTGAATATAAACTTTGCATACAAAAATCATTTACGTAAGTTATCACATTGTTTACAATCCTGTACATTTGTCAAAGAAAATTTAATTTGGATGACACAACGAAAAAAAAAATCCTTCTCCATTTTTCATTTAATTTTATATTTTGCAGTGATTATCAGTGATTTAATCAAAATTATTTTTATATCTTGATAATCTGCTTGATATAATCAAGGACTAATTGAAGTCCAATTTTCTTGGAAAATGAGGGAGTAAGGAAGGAGGCAGATTTGGGAAAGCCAAGAGCCGTTTCCAGGTCATTGGGTGTTTTGATTGATCGCTTTAGAGTTTTGATTCATTTCATACAAAAGAAGAAGAAGAGGAAGGTGAAGAGGAATAAGAAGCGGAGGAAGAAGAAGAGAAGGAAGAATGCGAAGAAAAAGACGAAGTAGAAGACGAAGAAGAAGAAAATAATGAAGAGGAGGAGGAAGAAGGAGAAGAAGCAGAAGAATAAGACAGAATAAAAAGACGAAGAAGGTGAGAAGAAAGGAGAGAAAGAAGAAGACGAAAGAAGAAGAAGAAAAAGAAGACGAAAAAGATGAAGAGGAAGAAGATGAAGAGGAAGAAGAAGACGAAGGAGAAAAAGACAAAGAAGAAGAAGAGGAAGAAGAAGAAAAAGAAGGAGAAGAAGAAGAAGAAGAATAGGTCTAAGAAGAAGGCGAAGAAGAGGAAGAAGGAGAAGGGCTGTTTCTTTTGTCTTCACATAAACTTAATACGTTGCTAAATGAATGGACTGCATTTGGCGAATTGGTAAAAGCAGCTCCAGCTGTCTATCGATTCAGTAAATATTGTATACACCATTAACGTGTAATCATAGTATATGAAAACTGTACATAACGATGATGGAAATTCTTAAAAGCCTTTTACCACTGTACATGTTCCTTAATACTGATTAATATTCTCATTGATTCGATAGTTACATACTACTAATCAGTAATCTCGGTACACATGAAAATAATATATCAAGATCTTTGAACACTTGTTATCACTGTAATTCTTCCTTAATACGAACCAACCTTTGTAGCTGGAAAGAAAATCACGGTTATTGGCCCCAAGAAAAAGAAGAAAAAGTAAAAGATAATGAGGGAGAGCATTGACGTCTGACTGGGAGCAAAGACTAATTGGAGAGACTGAATGCGTCGAGCAATTATAAAGATTAGTCCCTGGGTGGATGGCAGGGAGGTCGAGTCCTGGGCCTGATCGATATGCACAGTTGCGGACACTAGACCTGACCCAGGATGCGCCAGAGCTATACAGGTATAGTTCCCATTTACTAGGATAACTAGGATTTACTAGACTTGTTAATAGAATTTAGGTAAATTGTTTTCGTTATGACGGAAGCTACTCTGTCTGTGTATGTATTGAATATTAAACAATAAAATTTGCGGTGAAAAAATTCCCACTGTCGGAGAAAGTAGACGGATGAAGAATAGAATTAGCCGTATATTTCGACCACTCTCTGTGGTCCACTTCAGCAGATAGTTACATGGTGTATATGTAAGAGTTATATAGTCGATGCAAAGGGATACAATGGGAACATGATAAGGTGGATCAAGTAACTCTAACTTGGTTACGACTGCTGTCTTCTGGGCCATCTACACTGGGTAAAAGTTTTTTAATTACTAATGTTGTTAAACAATCTGATGACCATTGTCCTTTAGATGTATTATAATTTGGATCATTTTTAATTAATGGTGACTCGATGATCTTTTTCCGGAAACTGCACTTAGAGTTGTACATGATTTCTGCTTTCTCCCAATTTATGTGATAGTTTTTCATTTTAATAATTTTTAATGAAACAACAGTCTCATTTTTCATTTTCTTCAATATTCTTGGATGCCAACCGTCAGGCCCTGGTGTTTTATTAACTTTGAGTTTTTTGTATATTTTTTCTCTTGTTATATTTACAATAGTGAATTTCCCCTAAACTTATCATAGTCATATAGTATTTATTTCATTCTTAAGAGGTGAGGTAAGGTTGGGTATGATGGGGGAATTCCTCCATCTGACTAAAATCGTCTGGAAAGACGCGAGATATATGGGCAAGAATGCAAAACATAAACCCAAAACACAAATTAAACCCTTTACGAATCAAAGGCTATTTGAAGCCAAATGAAATTGCCTATCGTTTGCTGTGGAAAGATATATATGATAAATTTGGATTTCAAAAGGCTAATCAGGACAGTTAAATCGAAATAGTTTTTTAACCTTTTGTCAATCAGAGGCTTCTCAGAGATGAGTGGAATAGGCTGCAGGTAGTCTATGGCAGCGTTTCTCAACTTTTTTACCCTTGCATAACCTTTAAAATAAATTTCATGTCTCAAGGAACCCCTGCGCAAAAAAAAAAAAAAAAAAAAAAAAAAAAAAATATATATCTTTCTCATTTTATTTTCATCGTAATAACAGGTTAGATAGGATGATGTCTATATTACATTATTACAATAACCAAGAATATGTCGTGCGTGTTTAGGTATATTACGTATATGAAATTAAATAAAAAATCAAAAGTGCATTAGCTTGTCTCACTTGTTCTCGTGGAACCCTTGGGGGCCTTTTGCGGAACCTTAGGGTTCCGGGGAGCCCTGGTTGAGAAACGGTGGCCTAGAAGGTCAAACACAAACACGTCTTTAAGAAAACACCCCCATCGCACAGACAAAAAAAAAAAAAAAAAAACAGAAAAAAAAACAGAAAAAAAAAAAAACATAACGCTTCATGTCCTAGAGAGGCAACTTTAACCTGGGTACGTCGGAAAAAAAAAGAAAAGAAAAAAGAAAGACAGAAGGAAAAGTGAAGAAAAAATAGATATTCTTTCTTGTCATCGAGGAAGCGGCAGAAAATCTGATCGTAATCCCTCCGTGATGGAAATATTAGTCATTATTTTCAATCACTAATGTTTATTGCCCCCGAGAGCAATTGCTACACAGTAAAAAATTATATATATTTACGGGTGTCGATACGACATTTGCATACATAATGTATTTTGATACTGGCAGTGAAGCCTGTAGAGTTGCAGAGTACGAGGGATGTAGGCAGACGCACATACACACGCGCGTGCACACACACACACACACACACACACACACACACACTCACGACTCAGTGGCGTGGTTGGTAGAGTTCCCGGCTGCCACTACCGAGGTCCGGGTTCGAATCCCGCTCAGGGCTGAAACAACTTCAGTATTGCTGCGCTGCGAGTCGTTACTCCAACTCTCGTAAGCGGGAAGTTGGGTGTGTGTGTGCGTGTAAGGTCACAGCATTACCCATAGATCGGTCATATATGAGCTCTGAGGTCTCTTCCGGGAGGGAAATAGCTGTCGATCACGAATCCAACAAGTGGTGAATCACACACACACACACACACACACACACACACACACACACACACACACACACACACACACACACACACACACACACACACACACACACACACACACACACACACACACACACACACACACACACACACACACTTATCTCACTGCAGTCCATTGTAGCCGATGACGATTTATATTTCTTCCTAGGATGATGCGATGAAAGATGAGGTGTTATGGGTAGCCCTCGCCGTCTGTGAGTGTTCTTGTGGCGTACTAGTCCAATTCTTGAGCTGCACATCTTCCCACAATTTGAACATAACCACAGGCGATTCGTTGCAGCAGGGGATTCTCTATTAGCATGGCGCACGCGCGCGCACACACACACACACACACACACACACACACACACACACACACACACACACACACACACACACACACACACACACACACACACACACACACGCGCGCGCGCGCCCGCGCGCACACACACATTATATTAAGCTTCCAGTATTTCATTTAAGTACTGTATATTCCTCCATAGAATTACCCGATACGTGGTAAGTTTAAAATCCTTATGGCCTGTGCATGGTAAACTCTTGGTTACATTCAAGAGCTCTGTTTCCGTAAAGATAAAACATGATGATTCTGAAATGAACTAAACACACCGATTCCATGAATTTTGGATTGGTTCCAGTTCAGAAAAGGATTGGAGAGTTTCCCAATCAATGGTCATGAATAAAAAGGAGCTAGCAAGTGGTTATAGCCAATCACATCACTTTTGCATTGCAGAACAACGAAGAGATTAAACGAAGGGGTCTGAACCTGTATCCTTGTGTTCCCTCCATACTTTATGGATTGCTGTTGATCTGCAGTCGTCTGAAGACCCCTTCAACACCGAATAAAATCGTCGGGCATCCACTGACTGCCACTATATTTTGGATTGTGGTTTCACTTGTGAGACCCCCCACCTCTCCACCATCCATACCACCACCCGCAACCACCACCACTATGAGATCTCTACTTTATGGATTGCTGTTGATCTGCAGTCGTCTGAAGACCCCATCAACACTGAATAAAATCGTCGGGAATCCACTAACTAACACTATATTTTGGATTGTGGTTTCTCTTGTGAGACTCTGAGAGCCCCCCCCCCCCACCATCATCCATACCACCAACCACAACCACCACCACTGTGAGATCTCTATAGTCCATAACTTGAGGACCCTTGGACAAGAACCTTGATGAGTATTGGAGAAGTATTTGGCCTTCTTTGCCCTAATGGTCCCGCTTTGATGAATACACGCAACCCCTTTTCCATCCAACGTGGGTGTCCCGACAATGAATAAAATCACCTGACGACAGCAATAATAAGAGGAAACGGAACACCCGGTATGGAATGGGGTGGGTCAACACTGAAAGTGTGTAAATAAATCATCTGACGGCAGTCAGACTGAAAGGCTTGATATTGTGTGTGCATGGATGAGATCGCAGATTCCGTGGTAACTACATTCTCCTGAAAATATTTGATTAAAAATAGGATACCTTACATGCTTTGGCTCAGAAAAAGTGCGACATTTGTGTACCCGCCAGGATATGCGTACGTGTTTGTATAATGTATTTACATAGGCGGGTGCTTGCATGCTCATACACACACACACACACACACACACACACACACACACACACACACACACACACACACACACACACACACACACACACTTGACGGCACAGTGGTAGCGTTCGCGGCCGCCACTACGGCAGTCCGGGTTCGAATCCCGCCCAGGGCTGAAATAATATCAGTATCGTTGTACTACGAGTCATTACTCCAACTCTCGTGGGCGGGGGAGTTGGGTGTGTGTGTGCGTGTAAGGTCACAGCAGTACCCATACATAGGTCATACATGAACTCTGAACTCTCATCCGGGAGGGTAACAGCTGTCGATCACGAGTCCAACTTGTGATCCAAGACCATGGTGAATCACACACACACACACACACACACACACACACACACACACACACACACACACACACACACACACACACACACACACACACACACACATACATACACACATACGCACACATACGCACACGTGCACTTTTGCCTTCAGGCAAACAAGTTGGGCCTTAGAGGTAAACAAAATGGGGCACTGGAGGATTTGCTCTCAAAGCTTTGTTCTTCATATTTGCTGCTGACCTTCAAACAGAACTGGCCGTCGTGCGACGCCGTATTTTGAATGCTCAGCTGCTGAATTCAGCGCATCGGGTCCGCCAGTTCCGGCTCTCACCGCGTGCGACGGGCCCTGGTGGTCGGTTCTCGCTCCCCGGTGAGCGGCGTGGGATCAGGTCGTCACGTTTATGGTGATGATGATATGGTTTAACGTCACAAACTCCCCCTTATCGGAAGGCTAGGACGGTGCCCCTCACAGAGGACTTTCTATCGTGGAATTTAATTAAACATGCCCTTGGTTCAACTTCGCCGGTGGCAGGATTCGAACCGCCATCTCCTCGACCTTCGCCGCAAGTAACGACGCCCCAACCCGCTCAGCTAAAAGATCATGAACTGCCGTTAAGTTTATATTCTGCCAAAGTAGCTGCCTTTCCCCCCCCCACCTGCCCTCCCCACCCGTTTTCTTTAACACATTTTTTTGTGACAGACATTATCAGATTTTTTATGAATCTCATTTTGCCTCCGTATTATATACACGACGATCATCTGGTTGAAACAAAAACTCTATAGATGGCGTAATCGGAAGCGTGTTGGTCTCTCTCTCTCTCTTTCTCTCTCTCTCTCTCTCTCTCTCTCTCTCTCTCTCTCTCTCTCTCTCTCCCCCCCCCCCCCGTGTCCACCTGTTTCACTCTGTCTGTGTTGTGGCGGTGACCTCTCTCAATTTCGCATTGACCTCACTGCGGATCCCGCCCTAATGCGATCCTGAGCCCGGGGATCATTCGTGGACGGAGAGAAGGGGACCATCAGGGCTTTGCATTCGCCTCGTCTACGCCGCGGCACCGGGTTCTTCGCTGGCGACCCGAAGGTGAATAAAATCGCCTGTCCCCCTCCCCTATAAGGATGTCAACCCTTGGAGGGGACCTAACCTGACCCGTATCGTCATGTCTGCCCCCATGTGATTCTATTCAGCTGAAATGGGGGGACTTGAAGAAGACGAGGGTTTTTTCATATGCAATTATCATTAAATGTATGCAACATATGACTCATATTTGGTGTCATTGCTATGACGATCGTGAAATCGATTTTCATGAAAGACTTGGCGAAAGGACACGGGCAGGTGAGCCATTAGAGGAGAGTGTGACGTCACGGGGGAGCTGGCGAATGAGCTTTGAAAGATTAATCAGCCAATTAGAGTTTGCGGAATCACAAAGAGGTGCCACCTAAACCAGGGCCAAATTGAATTTCACAGCCGACCGACAAAAGTGACTCGTTTATGGGTGATAACCGCCATCCAGTGTATGTATATTTTGTATGTATGTATGTGTATATGTGCGTGTGTATGTATGTATGCATGTATGTGTGTGTGCATTGTATATATGTCGGGTCGGTTGGTGGGACAGTTTCGAGTATGGTTTGCTCAGTGTATGTATGTATATATGTATGTATGAACATTTTTAGAAGCTCTGCCATGGGATTCGAACCCTGACCCGTGCGTCCATAATCACGAGGTCAAGACGCTAGCGACCGTGCCACGTGTGATGGTTCAACATACATAATATGTATGTATGAATGTATGCATAGTATGTATGGATGCACGTATGTATGGAATGTATGTATGCATGTGCGTGCAGTATGAATGCATACATATGTATGTATATATAAGAACATAAGAATGGAGGGGACTGGTAGAAACCATAAGGCCTACACTAGGTAGTTCTATGTCCCTTACCGCCTGTCATCATCCATAAATTTATCTGATCTTTTCTTTAAACAGCCAATTGTTTCAGCGCCCATTACATGGTTATAAAGTCTATTCTATTCGTTAAGCACGCTGTTGGTAAAGCAGTTCTTGCCTATTTTTTCCTTAGACACATGTATGTATATATGTATGTGTGTATATATGCATGTATATATGTGTGTGTATATATATATATATATATATATATATATATATATATATACGTGTGTGTACGTATGAACGTATGTACGAGTATGTATGTGTTTATGCATGTATATATATATATATATATATATATATATATATACTGTATATATATATATATGCAGAAAGATCACTATTAACAACACGTGATCCACAAATTTTGCTGGTAATATACTGTCCGATTTTAGTGAGCAAAAAAAAAAAAAAAAAAATATATATATATATATATATATATATATATACTGTATATATATATATATATAATGTGTGTGTGTGTGTGTGTATACACTTACAAGTGTGTTTTCATATATATATATAGTGTGTAGACAGGTAGGTAGGAATGCATGTTACCATAGATATACCACTCCCTGTACATATCCTGTTGATTCTTGTGGCTTCACCTGACCTGAAGAAGAACGCCTGGATTTAACCAGAATATAATCATGAAATCCCAACAATTTGTGCATCAGGTCCAAATAAATTACAGCCATTGCTCAGTTGAATTTCTAGGTTTGCATATGTACAGTCACGGGCAAAAGTTTTAACGCACCCAGAGATTTCCATGAAACAAAATTCAAATTCTTTGTCTGGCAATTTTTTTTATCCATTTAAGAAAACTGACTAACTGTAAGCTAAATACTACATAGAAAGATATATGACACACTTGACAAAGATTAATTGACTATGTGATAACTATAGCGTGTGTAAAAATTTTTGCTTGTTAATATCCATGTGCACTGGGCACGTAATTGTTTTATTTCATCTTTGAAATATGACATGGGTTTGTGCATTGAATTCTTTATAAGCGTTAATTTATTTGTCTGAAAGTAATGCAGAAATGTTTTCCTCTGCCTCGTCACGTACCTGGTGTAAAAATTACTCGTTTGTAATTTCCATGCGTTCTGTTTTCTTTGCAATTCGTGTAAGTCTTGCTATGACATATTTCATGCTCATACTGTGAAGTGTACATATTTATAAATCATATTTGCAAAAATATTTCAACATAAAAAACGCGTGCTTATACCATAAATTACATATCATTTTTAGTGATGTATACACAAAATCCAACATTAATCATTTGCATGATCATATAATAAAGTATACATCATTTTTGTTGTTGAAAAATCCAGATCTAAAAATCAACGAATTCTGTATCACAGACAACATCATTCAAAGTTGCGTCATTACATTCAGGACTCATTGGCCTTTGAAGTTGAGACCACATTTTATGAACGAGCCAAACAGTCATGTTCCCATGACCTTGGATCTTTGATGAGAGCTTGACCTAGGCTGAGGGTTCCAACGTCCCCCAAGGGCACTGATTCCCATTGTCTCATCGTTCTTGACCTAATCTGTCCATGAGTCCCCCATCCGGATGACCTTTCTTGACCTGACACGGGGCTCTCGTGGTCAAACGTGTCCATGGGCTTCTCTGGTGAGCACGTTAGAGCTTTTCCAAGGTTAAGAAAATAAAATAAATAGAAATAAAACGAGAATAAATGTAGAAATTAGCAAAAGGAGAGGACGCTTGTTTTGGAGAAATGGAGATGGGTTGTCACTGTTAAGTATAGTTATGCATGTGCACCATTGCATTCTTCTATAAACACATGGAAGGAGATGCGTACATACGCGAGCACCTGCGGACACACACACACACACACACACACACACACACACACACACACACACACACACACACACACACACACACACACACACACACACAGTGGTAGCCTTCGCGGCCGCCACTACGGCGGTTCGGGTTCGAATCCCACCCAGGGCTGAAATGATTTTAGTATTGCTGCTCTGGGAGTCGTTACTCCAATATATGAGCTCTGTGCTCTCTTTCGGGAGGGAAATAGCTGACGATCACGAGTACAACACGTGATCCAAGACCATGGTGAATCACACACACACACACACACACACACACACACACACACACACACACACACACACACACACACACACACACACACACACACATACACACACACACACGTTAAAACAAGACACAAGGATCCAGACCGTGCTGTACTCGTGAATGAATGATTCCCATCATTCAGAGCTGAACTGGGGACATACAAAGCAACAAGGACACATCCGGCTCAATGAGCTCATCTAGGCAACGTCCCCCTCCTCCTCCCTCCCACCCTCACTCTTGCACGCCCACTCCACCCACCCACAGACGCCCACGAGGCGAGCAGTTAACGCGAAACTCTCCTGTTTGCGAGTGAGCAAATTCAAAAGAAGAGAGTCTGTGTAGGTTCTCTTGTTCTGACGCTTGATTTTTCGAATTTCGTCTAGTGCAGGTGGCCTCAACCTGGGGCCCTCATCCTGGGGCCCTTACCCTGGGGCCCTTACCCAAGGGCCCTCACACTAGGGCCCTCACCCTGGGGCCCTTACCCTGGGGCCTTCACACTAGGGCCCTCACCCTGGGGCCCTCACCATACGGCCCTTACCCTGGGGCCTCCACCATGGGGCCCTCACCCTCGGGACTCCACCATGGGGCCCTCACCCTGGGGACTCCACCATGGGGTCCTCATCCTTGGGCCCTCATCCTGGGGCCCTCACCATGGGGCGCTCACCCTGGAGCCTCAAACATGGGGCCCTCACCCTTGGGCTTCCACCATGGGGCCCTCACCCTGGGGACTCCACCATGGGGCCCTCATCCTTAAGCCCTCATCCTGGGGCCCTCACCATGGGGAACTCACCCTGGGGCGCTCACCCTGGGGCCTCCAACATGGGGTCCTCACCATGGGGCCCTCACCTTGGGGCCCTTACTCTGGGGCCCTTACCCTTGGGCCCTCACCATAAGGCCCTCACCCTGGGGCCCTTACCCTGGGGCCCTCACCATGCGACCCTTACCATGGGGTCCTCTACCATGGGGCCACATTATTTCTTTGTTCTCAATCCATTGTTTGCGGAAGATAGCGTATCAAAACCTGCATTGAACTGTTTGTTTTTTCCAGTGTAATGCTTATCTCTGTATAACGCGTGTTGGTTATCTGCACGGAATGAGAAAAAAATAAAAAATAAAAACGAAACAAAAATAAAAGCCGAACGGAACGCGTTCATTCCAGAGAACGCCAATAAAAATATGAAAAAAGGCGGAAAATAGATTATAATAATAATAATGAGTATTTTTAAGGAACGTCGGGAGGATGTGAACGTTTATATATGAGAAACGATCGGTAGGATCTGGTCTCTTGTCAGATTCTGACGTAGAACTCGACTCGATGGTGCGGTGGTTAGAGTTCCGGGTCGTCACTACGGAGGTCCGGGTTCGAATCCCATCCAGGGCTGAAATAATTTCAGTATCGCTGTGCTGCGAGTCGTTACTCCAACTCTCGTGGGCGGGGAGTTGGGAGTGCGTGTGCGTGTGCGTGTAAAGGTCACAGCATTACACATTGATCGGTCATGTATGAGCTCTGAGCTCTCTTCCGGGAGGGAAATAGCTGTTGATCACGAGTCGAACACGTGATCCAAGACTATGGTGAATCTTGAGAGAGAGGAAGACGAGACGACTACGAAGAGGTGAACGAAATGAACTTAGAAGATTATAAACATATCTATGACAGTTTTTTTTAAGCAGAATGGACTCTTTATTGACGCTAGCCCACCACCTCAGCTGAATAAAATCGTATAGTGCCATTACTAAGAAAAAATGTATATATATACGTTCATATATATATATATATATATATATATACATATAATATATATATATATACACATACATACATATATATATATATATATACATATATATATTTACACACGCACATACGTCACCCTCCTGTTCGCCCCTGTGTCGTGGTCAGATACTCTCTAGATCATAATCATAAGAACAGATCAATATCCACTATTAATCCGAGCAATCGTGACACCTGGCCTTCGGAGTTCGACCCTCAGACTTTTAACCTTTGCCTAAACACAAGTGCGTACAGTACACCACTGTTCTTCACGTGTTGAGGACCCCTTTGCTCTTCACCTCCTCCCCTCCATCCAATAGCTCGCCCATCACACGCCCCCGCCTCCACTCCGCAAAGCCTCCCCCGCCCCTCTTGCCATCCTGTGCCACAACAACATTGGTGCTCTGCAAGTGACACGGGCCCGCTTGATCCATCACCCTCGGCTTCCAATATCCACCGCTAGGGTCGCTGCCATCGTGGCTGGCTGCCCCGTCCTTCCCGTCCACGCTCTTCATATATCACATCGTCTTGTGTGACAACACTAATGGCTTCAACAGCCCTTCTCCCCTTCCTCACTCTCACTCACTCACTCACTCACTCAAACACTCTCTCTCAAACACTCACTCTCTCAATCCTTTTCCAACATTTCCTCTCTACTTCACTCTCTCTCACTCACTCCCTTCCCTGCCTTTCCCTCCCATTCATACACACATGAATGCATACATACATACATACATACATATATACATACATAAATATATACATACGCACATGCATATATTCATACGTACTTATTATTCTGTCAACAATAACCGGTGGTTCTATTCTTGCATGCATACACATGTAAATACAATATATGTTTGAGGACTGGCATTGGTACTATGATGACAATAATGATGATAGTGGTGACGGTGATGATTATCATGATGACGATAGTGATGATGATGATAGCTATGATGATTATCCGTAATGAAAATAATTGAAATGATGATGATAATGACGATGATGATAACGGTGACGACGATGATCAGTGTTCTTCACTCGTTTTCTCTTTTTACGTGTCTTTAGGCTCGTTTTGCTCGTTGCGATAATATGCCTACTACCACAGCCAATGGTGGCTGATGCGCATCCTACTACCTGAAATTCTTTTTGGGTAAGCGCGTTGGTTGTAGGTTTGGTTACAATGATCAGCCTCGTACTTTGCAGCTCCAAGCAAAATGACCCTAAAAAGAAAATAAATAGATAAATAAATAGATAAATAAATATATATATATAGATATATATATATATATATATATATATATATATATATATGCAAGCAATCACATCACCGTGATACAAAAATGCAAAATAACCACAGAAGAAAGGAAACTTGTAGACACTAAATACTTTCGTATATTACATCTTCAGACTCTGAAGATGTAATATACGAAAGTACTTACCGTCTACAAGATTCCTTTCTCATATATATATATATATATATATATATATATATGTATATGTATATATATATATAATTAGTGCTCTAGATAATCGTTTGACGATCATCGTTGAGCCATGAACGATTATCGTTGAGCGATATTCTTACCAAAGCAAAACGTACCTTTACGTAACGACTGGGCGGCGGACAAAAGCTCTTGATCCGGTCTCGGGTGTCGACCGGGAACTGTAGGAGGAATTCCCGGGGTCCGTGAAAGATGACGGCAGCGGCAAACAGTCCTCACGGATGCAGGTTTTGTTGCAATCCAGGCCGAGGTCCTCAGAGGGGCGTAGCACAGTTGCCTTCAGATCCGTTTCCTGCGCCTACAACAGTCCCGTTTGTATTCGGTCCCTGGTCGCCTTTTACCTCTTCTCTTTGCTTGTTCGTCCGTCTGTCGGTTGATTCACTGAAGTGCAGTGATAAAGCAAAGGATCAGGAGACCTTTCGGTGCATCCAAAGTTAGGCTAAAAAAAAAAAAAAAAAAGGGGGGGGATGGGGGTAACAATAGAGCAATCGCATGGAGTGACAGCCAGGATGGAGTTAATTTGTGGAGTGAAAGGTGCGAAGTGCTTCCAGGGTCAGGACGTTCATACCTGTGGGAGTGTTATGAATGGCTCTGTGTGGGATGAAATGTGACGCTGTGTAGCAAAGAGAAAGAGGAAGGGGGAGGGAGAGGAAGAGATGAAGGGAGGAAAGGGAAGGGACAACGAAGAGAGGATGAGAGGGATCGGAGAAGAGAGGGAGAGATAGGAGGGGAGAGAAAGAGAGAAGAGGAGAAGGAAGTGAGAGGGAAGGAGAAAGAGAAGAAGGAGGAGGGGAAGGAAGAGGAGGGGGAAAAGGATGGGAGGAGGAGGTGAAGAAAAAATGGAGGGAGAAAAGGGAAGGGAGAACGGGGAGAGGAAGAGGGGGAGTGAAGGAGAGAGGGAGAGAGGAAGAGGGAAGCGAAGATGAGAGAGGAGGGGGAGAGAAAGATAAAAGAGGAAAAGGAAGAGGGAGGGAAGGAGAAAGAGAAGAAGGAAGAAGGGAAGGAAGAGGAGGGGGAAAAGAATGGGAGGAAGAAGAGGAGGTAAAGGATGAGTAGAAGAGAAAGGAGGAGGAAGAAAAGGAAGAAAGAAAGAGTAGAAAGAAAAGGAGGGGAGGAAGAAGAGGAGGAGAAGGAGAAGAAAGAGGAGGAGGAGGAGGAACAGATGGCATAGGTACGTTATACCATAAATGAAGAGAGAAAACATAATAGTTCGGGGACAGGGAGTGGGAGGGGGAGGGGGGCAGTCTAGCCCATCGTTGTTTACGAGCTCGCTAACTGCGAGATCGAGTAAGTTGACACTCGAGTACGACCGTACCTCAGCGGAGGATTGGGTGGGTGTTTGGTGGGGGCGCCGTTCATATGACGAGTCAGGACTAGTGAAGAGGAGGAAGGGGAAGGGAAAGAGGAGAAGAAGGAGGAGGTATTAGTGGAGGTGGTGATAGTAGAAGATAGAGACAATGCTGGTGAAGGTATTTCGGTTGCTGGTGGTGGAGGAGGAGGAGGAGAAGGAGGTGGTGGTATTGGAGATATTAATGGCGAAAGAAGGGGAGGTACAGTAAAATTCATTTTATCCGGCCTTCGAACATCCGACTATCCAAACATCCGACTATCCAAACATCCGACTATTTTTTTCAATGTTTCAAGTCGGATAAAAGTTAAATTTGTCCAAACATCCGACCGTCGAGTGGTTTAGTTGCTGCTACTGACTTATGGTGCTGAGGTCAGCTGTTATTTTCTCGGGCATTTCAGTGTTTGTTTACAGATGGTCTTTGGTGGTTGTTTCTCCTCCTCTCAGCCCTGTTGCTTATTGTGCTTTATTGTACCGTAAGTGAAAATGTCTCAAACCAGCGAGTTATTTTTTCCCCTTAATCTTTTAGTGTACGTCCAAACATCCGACTTTTCCAAACATTCGACCAAGGGTAGGTTCCACCAAAGTCGGGTAAAAGGAATTTCACCGTAACAATGGAGGTGGTGATAGTAGGAGTATTGATTGTGGAGGTATTGGGGATGGTGGTGAAGGAGGAAGAGGAGGAGGAGGTAGTGGGTGGTTCCTGGATAGTGCCTACATTGTTTGGAAGTGTCAGAGGTTAGTCGAAGCGTCAGAAAGCAGGAGGGTCGGAGGGGGAGAGGGAGGTGGGATCCTTTTGGACGCTCCTCTGCATTAGCAGAAGTGCGCGCGTCAGAAGAAGAGAAAGCTGAGGACAGACCAGAGATTCAGGCTTTTTTTCCTTCTTGTTTTGTTAAGAGTCAAAAGGTCTCTTATCGAGGAAACGGGTTTGTCTCTATAGATTCCAACGTCATCCTTCTTCCCCTGTTACCTGAATGAAATCGCCTGACGGCAGTCAGAATAGACAAACTAGGCGTTACATCATAGTAAATCAATGGGAATATGGTTGGATGTTGGGAAGTGTGTTCTACGGGGGCGGATGTGTGGGGGTGGATGGTGAGGGAGTGGGGGAGTAGTGGGGCGGTATTCCGTGTGAGTGGCCGTTGCCTAGGAAAAGCTACGGGATCGGATGCGCTCCCGTGGTATCCAATATCACTGCGTTATTCGGCCTTTGAAGGGAGAGGTTTGCATTACTTATAGCCTATTTTAGACGCCAAGGTCTTTGTCATGGGGGGGCGGTGTGTGTGTGTGTGTGTGTGTGTGTGTGTGTGTGTGTGTGTGTGTGTGTGTGTGTGTGTGTGTGTGTGTGTGTGTGTGTGTGTGTGTGTGTGCACCCGCGCTCTTAATGGATGTGTGTGGTCGTAGAAGTGAAGACATGTGCATCCATACATTCATGTGAGTATGTAAGACCATAAGAATGGAGGAGGCTGCAAGAAGCCCTAAAGGCTACGCTAGGCGGTTCCATATCCCTTGCCACCTGACATCTCTAGATGCGTGTACATATGCATACATTCATGTGAGTATGTACGTGCGTATGCATGCATGTATGTGTGAATATATGCTTGCATGCATGTGTGTGTGTACATATGCATGTATGTGAGTATGTGTGTGCTTATGTATGCTTGTATGTGAGTATGTTTGTACATGTGCGTGCATGCATGTATGTGTGTACATATGTCTGTATGCATGTGAGTATGTGTGTACGTAGGCATGCATGCATGTGGATATGTGTATATTTATGTATGCATGTATGTGAGTATATTTGTACATATGCCTGCATGTGTGTGAGTATGTATGTGCGTATGCATGTGTGTAAGTATGTATGTACGCATGTATGCATGGAAGTATGTATGTGTATACGCTTGCGTATATGTCCCCCATGTAAGCTACACATCTGGGTAAACGTGCTTTGAGACCTTAAGCTAAAAGAAGAGAAGCAATAAAAGAGACTTAGAGATCAAACCCTAAGAGAAACAGTCTCCTCATAGTTGAACATTAGGAGGCAAAGTATCTTGTCCCACTAAAGGACAAATATAACTATATAGGTAAAGTAATGAATTAATAAATATATGAATAAAAATAATTGAATAAAAGAATATATAAGCAGGTGAAGACATAAGAAAATAAAATAATAAATAGGTAACAAATTTATGGATAAATGATTGCATGAGGAAATAGACAAATAGATGAGAGACAGAAATGTAAGAAATACATTACTAAATAATTAGATAAAGAAATAAACAGTTTCACTGATAAATGTGTAAGTAAATTAACGAATAAATTTATTAGAATAAAGAGAACTAAGTGAATATGGGTAAACCATTCTAAAATAGAATAATGAATTGATTGATTGAATAGAGATTCTAGAAGACTTTTTTTCTTGTTTTGGGTCAATATGTTCATTTTGGAAAACAAAACTGAATTGAAACATTTCGCTGGAACAAAAGTATTATCGAAGATACGAAGGTAATCTTCATCTAAAAAATGTAGCCATATTCTTCTTTCCTTCCTTCAACACTACTTGTCCAAGAGGGGAGGGGCTTACGAATGACGTCAAATCGTTTTGTCACCAAAAGAAAGTCTGAGGACGACATGACGTCACAGGGACCCAAAAGCCCTTTTTTTTTAACCAAAGCAAATATATGTATTCTTTAGACTTACAACATTCACAAACTTAATAACACCGACTTTCTCTCCATTTCTCTCTTGTTCTCGTGGTCTGTTCTACCCATATCTCTTTCATTCCTCTCTTCTTTCTACGGGTTTCCCCTCTCGTTCTTCATTTATTTCATTTCCTGTCCTCTTTCTGACGTATCTTCTTTCCCTCTGACGCCAGCATCTATTTCTCTTGAACGCCTCAACACGGCGACCTAATACAACTCCGGTCTAATCTGTCGCCAGGCAATTTTATTCAGCTAAGGGGCAGGAGGGTTCGTGATAAAGAAATCCTTGGTATCTACAGCCCCAGGGCCTTCGCATGGGGGGCATATCCCCCCGGGGGGGTGGTGGCATTTTTAGGAAAAGGTGGCCCACAAGGTTGACAAAACATGATAATAAAAAAAAAAGGTTAAAGAAGCCCTGAATATTTTATCATAGTCAACGATTTTTCCGGTCGAATCAACAAAATATGAAAAATTTCCCCTTGTTCTTTCTGCAAGGGGGACATTAAATACAAAATTTAAAATCTGTTTATTTATTTCTTAAGTCAATAGCTAATATAGGCAGTAAGGGATGGTGGAGGTGGGAAGTGGTGATACGGGAGTGGGAGGGCATCACTGAGAACATAACCCAGGGGCTCCACTTAGCCATGTAAGGGCTCTGCGCGGGCCCCTTGCCCCCCCTTGCCTTCCCTTGCCCCCTCTTGCCCTCCCTTGCCCCCCTTGCCCTCCCTTGCCCCTCCTTGCCGTTCCTTGTCCTCCTTCCTTCCTCCCCTCAGCGGAATAGAATCGCCTGGCGGGAGGGTGAGTTGGTAAGGCGTGTTACTGTATTGAAGATATATATATATATATATATAATATATATATATATATATATATATATATATAATATACATATTTGAATTCCAGGTTTTTTCACGGTAGAACCTACGAAAAAACGAGGATGGCTTCCATTAGTAAGGGATATTTTTTCTTTTACTAAAAAAAAAAAAAAAAAAAAAAAATCTGGAGACTTTACTTCCCTCCTCCTCCTGACCACCCCAAACTCCCACCCAGTTAACCCAAGCCCTCACCCCAACCCACATCTAAAGTTTACATCCCCATATATTCTCCTTCTGCTATTGTTTCCTTGAGGAAATTCCTTGTGGGAGCAAATTAATATATATTCATGAAGACTTATATACATGCATGCACACACACACTTAGACATTCATACGCACACAAATTTACACACGTACACATTCATACACACACAAATTTACACACGTACACATTCATACACACACACACAAATAATTACAGTTACACACACATACGCACACACACACACACACACACACACACACACACACACACACATACACAAACACATACATTATTCTGGAACATATGAATGCTTCCTTCCAGACACAATAACTCTTGAAAGTAAGACGTCAAGAGCAGCTAATTTCTGGTTAAGTTGACTTGAGACGGGCGAAGATTACTTAAAAAAACACTAACCGCTAACATTCCCTCGACCTGGGAACGTTTCCACTCAAAACGTCTTTCGAACGACGAAACCCCTCGAGTTTTCAGACGCTAGCCAGAATAAAAACTCACGCTTTGTCCGAATGTATGATATACCGAAGAGCCGTTTCCCTCTTATGAGGAGGATGGCCGAGTCAAATCCCATTTGTTTTACGAAGTTCTGCCACAGAAAACAGAGAGAGAGAGAGAGAGAGAGAGAGAGAGAGAGAGAGAGAGAGAGAGAGGTGACCTAGGATAAAGAGAGAGGGGGGATTCTCAGAGTGGCCTGGCGTTAGAGGTTTCACACTAACAGTCTTAACACTAAAGAAAAACATTACATGATATATAATAATATGAAAATATAATAATGTAATAATATACTAATGTCATATATGATAATGATACAATGTAATATAGTACAGTTAAGATAAGGTAGGATAAAATAATACACTAAATCTTCGTATGATATAGAGTATTGTATTATGATATATTATGATGTTTCGTTCTTGAATTTTTATTTTCTTATTTTTTCCGTTTTCTTTTTGTCTCGCTCTGTTTTATTTAATCTCGTTCTGTTTCAATGCAATTCAACTTAATTTAATTTGGTTTAGTTTAATGTGGATTAATTTAATCTGACTCCATTTAATCAGAATTCAATCCTTGCACGGCGGACGTGACCGTGACGCTCTGCGAAGACGAAGACGAAAAAAAAAAAATGTGGACGATGACAGCAGGACAGACAGGGAATCGACTCCGGAGGCTCATTTGGAGACCTTTTTACCTCGGGACCCTCTCCCCCCGGGGAGTGTGTGTGTGGGGGGGTGTGGGGGGAGCCACCGAGATGAAAAGAATCGTCTGACGGCAGCAGGAGGGAAAGGAAAAGTGACGTTTGGTACGTAAGTGGTCAGTCTTAAATATGGTACAATCCTCTTGTTTTGAATATCTTGGGTGTTTGTTTTGTTTGCTTGTTTGTATGTTTGTTTACTTATTTGTTGTGTTCTTTTTCTTCTTCCACTGACCTTGATATGGACCAAAAGGTCTCCTCGCCCTGGCTCTGGTTCTCACTTCTCTTCTTCCTCACTCTCTTCTCCTCTTCTCTTCTCTTTCATCTCACCTCTCACGTTCTCCACTTCTGACCTTGATATGGACCAAAAGGTCTCCTCACCCTGGCTATGGTCTTCACTTCTCTTCTTCCTCTCTCTCCTCTCCTCTTCTCTCTCTCTTTCATCTCACCTCTCACGTTCTCCACTTCTGACCTTGATATGGACCAAAAGGTCTCCTCACCCTGGCTATGGTTCTCACTTCTCCTCTTCTCTCCTCTTCTCTCCTCTCCTCTTCTCTCCTCTCCTCTTCTCTTTCATCTCACCTCTCACGTTCTCCACTTCTGACCTTGATATGGACCAAAAGGTCTCCTCACCCTGGCTATGGTTCTCACTTCTCCTCTTCTCTCCTCTTCTCTCCTCTCCTCTTCTCTCCTCTCCTCTTCTCTTTCATCTCACCTCTCACGTTCTCCACTTCTGGCATCCTTCAGCTTCTGCTTCCCCTCTCTCCTTCCCTTCCCCTTCCAATTATTCTCTTGTCGTCCTTTTTTTGCTTCCATCATTCTTGCACTGTCTTCCTCCTCCAGGTCTCAACCTTCCTCAATATCTTCCCCTTTCTCTTTATCCTTTCCATTCTTTTCCTTCTCGTTCTCCTCCTCCTCCTTCTCCTTCTCCTCCTCCTCCTTCTCCTCCTCCTTCTCCTCCTCCTTCTCCTCCTCCTCCTCCTCCTCCTTCTCCTCCTCCTCCTTCTCCTCCTCCTCCTCCTCCTCCTCCTCCTCCTCCTCCTCCTCCTCCTCGCCCTCCTCCTCCTCCCTTTCCTCTTCTTTGTCATTCGCCTTCTCTTTCTGTTTCTTCTCTTTCTCCTTTTTTTTCTTCTTTTCTTTTTCCATTTACTTCGACTTATCCCTCTCCTTCTGTTTCGTTCTGCATTTTCTTCTCTTTCTCTGTACTCTCCTTTTCTCCTTCCTTCCTTCCTTCATCTCTTTTCATTATTCCTCCTTCTCCTTCCTTTCCTCCTCTTTCGTCTCTTTCTCCTCTCCTCGTCAAACTTGTTCTCCTACTTTCCATCTTCCTCCTCCTCCTCCTCCTCTCTTCATTTTCCTTTTCCTTCTCCTCTTCTCCCTCTTCCTCCTCTTGTTCCTCCTCTTCCCTCTCTTCTTCTTTCTTTTCATCCTCTTGTTTCTCCTCTTCCTCCTTCTCTTCCTTTTCCTCTTCTTCCTCCTTATCCTCTTGTTTCTCCTCTTCCTCACTCTCTTTTCCTCTTCTTCCTCCTTAGCCTCTTGTTTCTCCTCTTCCACCCTCTCTTCCTTTTCCACTTCTTCCTATTCATCCTCTTGTTTCTCCTCTTCCTCCTTCTCTTCCTTTTCCTCTTCATCCTCTTGTTTCTCCTTTTCCTCCTCCTCTTCCTTTTCCCCTTCTTCCTTTTCCTCTTCTTCCTCATCATCCTCTTGTTTCTCCTCTTCCTCGTTCTCTTCCTTTTTCTCTTCTTTCTCTACATCCTCTTCCTCCTTTTCTTCCTTTTCCTCTTCTTCCTTTTCATCCTCTTGTTTCTCCTCTTCCTCCTCTTCTTTCTTCCTCTTCTTCCTCTTCATCCTCTTGTTTCTCCTCTTCCTCCTCATCTTCCTTTTCCTCTTCTTCCTCTTCATCCTCATGTTTCTCCTCTTCCTCCTTCTCTTCCTTTTCCTCTTCTTCCTCTTCATCCTCTTGTTTTTCCTCTTCCTCCTTTTGTTTCTCCTCTTCCTCCTTCCCTTCCTTTTTCTCTTCTTTCTCTACATCCTCTTCCTCCCTTTCTTCCTTTTCCTCTTCTTCCTTTTCATCCTCTTGTTTCTCCTCTTCCTCCTCTTCCTTCTTCCTCTTCTTCCTTCCCCGAGGTGTCGTGCTCTGCCTCCCCTTCCTCTCCTTTGCCCAGTCTTCTCTTTTCTTATCGGTGTCTTTGTTTCCTTTCTTCTTCGAACTCGTCTTCTCCTTCTTCTTCTTCTTCCTCCTCTTCTCTTCTCCTCCAGTCCCACAATGCAGCTTTAATGCGAACGGACTGAATAATATATTCCTCACGTGATGACTGCATACATCCTTTGTGCGAATTTTATTTTTATCTTTGAAGCAGAAGAAGCGCGAGAGGCAATGGAAAAGAGAGAGAGAGAGAGAGAGAGAGAGAGGGAAATAGGAGAGAGAGAAGGAGACGAGTATTTCATTTGAATTTACCTGAATTGATAATGATGCAACTCGGAAATTCATTACGGAGAAGTTTTAAGACTCAGGTGTGCATTTCAGAGCAAAGATAAATCACACTTAGTTGCTGGCGGTGGGAGCAAAACAAAGGCACCTTAGTACACGTCCTCCTTTGTAGTATGATTAGGGTTCTCCTTATAAACTGGCCTTTTTTGGGTTTGGCAGCCTTGTTCTTCCTTCAAAAGAACTGTGTCTGGTTTACGAAAAAAGCTAAATGAGACTTAATTGAGCAATAAAAAAAAAAGGGGGGGGCAACTTTATGCATACTCGTATCGTCCTTAGTATCATTAAGGGGGTATTAAGGAGGTTTGACTCCTTTCTAATGAGGTTGAATCCCTCTTTAAAGGGGTTGGATTCCTCATAAGGTGGTTGGATTCTCTTTAGAGGATTTAGATCCTTTAAAAAAAATCCAACCCCATTAAGACAGATCAAACCCTATTAAAAATAAACTAAATTGATTAAAAGTTATCCAATCCCTTTTTTTTTAGAATCCAATCCCTCTAAGGTCCTCCTTATGGACGGGACTTTGAATACTTCGCGGACTTCCTTATCCTTTGACTGACTTTTTCCGCAACTTAAAAAAAAAAAAAAAAAAAAAAAAAAGGATAAACTAAGGATGCGAGGACGGTGTCCCTTATAAAGGACTTTATTATGCGGAACTTAATGTACCATGCCCTTGGTCCAACTCGCATGTGGCAGCGTTCGAGCATCCATCACCTCGACCCACGCCGCATGTAGCGACGCTCTAATCCGCTCGTCTAACGAACATTCAGTAAAAAATAGTGTGAATGTAAACAACTTGTTACCTCACAACGAAGTCGGGCTCATAAATTCATAACTCGAGACTGTAATGCATACGAGTGGTCATGCAGGGACGTTCCCGTGAACGTGGTCTCCAAAGGAACAAAGTTCTGTGTATCTGTTTATATTTATGAAAAAGATTATTTAAAGACACATGTACATACGAACACACACGTTTGCGCGCTCATATACGCTCTCGTGTATAAACACACAGAGAAACTTGCACATACGTGTGTGGGATAACACACACACACACACACACACACACACACACACACACACACACACACACACACACACACACACACACACACGACTCGGTGGCGCGGTCGGTAGAGCACTGGACTGCCAGCGCGGTGGTGCCCGCAGTATCTGGTTCGAATCCTGCCCAGGGCCGGAATTATTTCGGTATCGCTACACTTCGGGTCGTTACTCTGACTCTCGTGGGTGGGGAGTTGGGTGCGTGTGTGTGTGTGTGTGTAAGGTCATAGCATTACCCATTGATCGGTCAAACGAGCTCTGAGCTCTCTTCCGGGAGGGAAATATCTATCGATCACTGGTCCAACACGTGATCCAAAGACCAAGGTGAATACACACACACACACACACACACACACACACACACACACACACACACACACACACACACACACACACACACACACACACACACACACACACACACACAAAGTTATAGAAGAGACCTGAAAAAATAAAAAAAATTCCACATAGAGCGGTGGATGTCTGGAACAAACTGGACGAAACAATGGTGTGTGCAAAGACTATGCACGAATTTAAGAGCAAACTAGACACTGCGAGATGCAAAGACGGGACATCGCGAGCATAGCTCCCCTTCCCGTAAGATATAACTTGGTAAATACAACTAGGTAAATACACACACACACACACACACACACACACACACACACACACACACACACACACACACACACACACACACACACACACACACACACACACATTCTATTGTTTAGAGTTCTCACCTGCCAATACGGCGGTCCGGGTTCGACTCCCGCCCAGGGCTGAAATAATTTCAGTATCGCTGCGCTGCGGGGTGTTACTCCAACTCTTTGGCGGGGAGTTGGGTGTGTGTGTGCGTGCAAGGTCACAGTATTACCCATAGATCGGTCATACGAGCTTTGAGCTCTCATCTGGGAGGTTAATAACTGTCAATCACGAGTCCAACACGTGATCCAAGACCATGGTGAATCACACTTATTCTGACGTGAAACAGCCGAGCTTGAAAACTAAAAAGGATTTATTTCTTCTGTTAAGTTTCTCCCAAGAGACATGTGACATTCTCAGTGAGTAATGAGGAGAGAGAGAGAGAGAGAGAGAGAGAGAGTAAGCACCATGTGCAGTCTTTTATCCGGCATGTGCTCATCGAGGTTCCCCAACCCTGGAGGGGGTGGGTGAGCGGTAGGGCGAGGGGAGAAGTTCACTTTCGTGGCAAGAGTTTTGTGATTTGCGATCTCGTAGAACAGCGGACGCACAATGACAACTCCCTCTTCTCGTAAATCACAGCAGATAACGAGGAGTTTCTTGTTTGACGTGTTTCAAGAAGATAAATAGTGTAATATTTTTTTCAGGTTTGGTTGTGAGTATACGAGAGGATGAATTTATACACATAAATAAGAGCACAGACACACACACACATGGGGACAGAAGTCCTTGATAAAGAGGACTTACTAAACTGGGATAAGAGAAATACAAATGGACATTAAAAGAAACTCAAAAAGGATAGTTATAGAAGAAACCTGAAAAAACAGTTTTTCATACAGAGTGGTGGATATCTGGAACAAACTGGATAAAACAATAGTATGTGGAAAAACCATACACGAATTTAAGAGCAAACTAGACACTGCGAGATACAAAGACGGGACACCACGAGCATAGCTCCCCTTCCCGTAAGGAACAACTAGGTAAATACAAGCACACACGACAGACACTGTGGTGCTCAGAAGTGAAACGGGTGGGATGGAGAGTTTGAGCTAAACTGTGAAAACTAATAAACATTTTTAGATCTGATATTATTTAGATTACGTAATCACGGAAGTCAATTGGCATAATGAATATATGTACGAAGAATGCACAGGAGAAGTGAAAATGGCCGTGGAATTTAGTATTGCAATCCAAGGGAAGACGAAAGCACATTTTCAGAATTAACGTGGAAGGAAAATGAGATCTGATTAATTTTACCTTTCGTCTTGGTGAAGTGGACGCACGTGCACACACACACACACACACACACACACACACACACACACACACACACACACACACACACACACACACACACACACACACACACACACACACACACGATGGCGCAGTGGTAAATTTCCCGGCCGCCACTATGGCGGTCCGGGTTCGAAGCCCGCCCAGGGATGAAATAATTTCAGTATCGCTGCGCTGCGAGTCATTACTCCAACTCGCGTGGGCTGGGAGTTGGGTGTGTGTGTGCGTGTAAGGTCACAGCATTACTCATAGGTCGGTCATATATGAGCTCTTAGCTCTCATACAGGAGTGAAATAGCTGTCGATCACGAATCCAACACGTGATCCAAGACCATGGTGAGGCGCGCGTGCACACACATACAAACACACACACACACACACGCACACGCACACGCACATCATATATATATATATATATATATATATATATATATATATATATATATATATATATATATATATATTTAAACAATGTCTTTGTGTACACTGGTTACTTTTAAATTTTACCATCCCTCCTCTGTGCGCCCCTCTTTAAATCCTCTTGTCCTCTTTGGAGCCGCTGCTTCGTGCTCATTTTCTTGAGGCCTCTCTGGGGGAAATGCAGCTTTGTGTTCTCAAGTACTGTAATGTATTCGCCATCATTAGGCGGGAGTGGTAGACTTGATCCCAGTAATTCCTCTTCTCCCCTCTTCTCCCGCGGCATACATAACGCTGGATGGCCCTTCAAGCGTGTATGCATCAAGGCAATTAACTTCGTAAGTTGTAATCAGAGTTATCTTAACGTCTTCGGCTTTGTAAAGTATATAAGTTGTCCTACGTAATTGGAAAATATAATTAGCTCTTCGTCACTGTATATGTACGTGCGTGTGTGTGTGTGTGTGTGTGTGTGTGTGTGTGTGTGTGTGTGTGTGTGTGTATTCACTTGGTCTTTGGATCACGTGTTGGACTCGTGATCGACAGCTATTTCCCTCCTGGAAGAGAGCTCAGAGCTCGTAGGTCCGATCTATGGGTAATGCTATGACCTTGCACACACACACACCCCCAACTCCCCGCCCACGAGAGTTGGAGTAACACCCCTCAGCGCTGCGATACTGATATTATTTCAGCCCCGGGCGAGGGTCGAACCCGGACCTCCGTAGTGGCAGGCCAGAGCTCTAACCACAGCGTGTGTGTTTGTTCGTTTAATATACTCATATGATTAGGTGTGCTAACGTTTGTATGTAGGTACATTTGAAGGAATAATGTTATTTCAGAGTCTGTTGGTGGATATTTGTGGAAGAGGCTTCAGTGCCAACGCAAAAAGGTTTCTGTGTCTGTGTCTAGACGCTGTAGTGTCTGCCAAAACGCTTCCGTGTCTTGAGTTAAAAAGATATCGTTTGTGCAAACACGTTTACATGTTCGTTTCAGAACATTTTCATTGACTGATGGTGATGGTGGTGCAGATGGTGGTGGTCGTCGTGATGGTGGTGGTAGAGCTGGTGATGATGGTGGTGTCGGTGATGACAGAGACGGTGGTCGTTATTGTGATAATGGTGGTGGTAGAATTGGTGATAGAGGGGATGATGGTGGTGGTGGAAGAGATGGTGGTGGTGATGATGGTATTAGTGGTGGTGATAAGTGTGGTGGTCACCGTGGTGATAGGTGCAGTATTCACCATTATACAGACGCCATACAGACAACCTTCAGTCGGCTCATCTCATTGAAAGCACAAAGTAATTATAACAAGACTTTTTTTTTGCAGTTGACATAAAAACAGAAATAAGATTTGTCGAAAACACCAATAATGATATAAAGAGTGATAGATACAATCATTGTGCAAATGGCATTGTTAATGAGAAAAGAGAAAAGTTACCTTAATGATAATTAATTCATAACAGTATTAGAATACGATGAAGAAAGAAGAAGAAGAAGGGTGATAGTCTCTGTAGATATTATTCTGCCTGACAACAGGCAATTTTATTCATCTGAGCAAGTCCCACCAGTGTCACGCATACACACACACACACACACACACACACACACACACACACACACACACACACACATACACACATACACACACACATACACACACACACACACACACACACACACACACACACACACACACACACACACACACACACATATATATATATATATATATATATATATATATATATATATAATATGTATATGTGTATATATATATATATATATATATATATATATAATATACATATACACATACATGTGTGTGAAAAAAGGAAGCTGAAGATAAATGTGGGTAAAAGAAAGGTGATGAGATGTACATGGGGAGAGTGTCAGCAGGCTGGAAGTGAGCATTAAGGGTTGAAAGACTGGAGGAAGTGGATAGTTTTATATATTTGGGTGCGAATGTTGCATGAAAGGGAGGAGTAGGGGTGGAGGTAGAATGTAGATTGAGAGAAGCGAGTAAATGCCTTGGTGGATTAAAAAGTGTAATGAGAAATAGACATCTGGGAATGGATGCCAAGAAGAGGTTATATGAAGGAGTGATTGTGCCAACAGCACTGTACGGGGCAGAAAAATGGAACATGAGAGAGGAAGAGAGAAGGAGTTTGAATGTGTTTGAGATGAAATGTCTGAGAAGTATGATAGAGGTTACTAGGCTAGATAGAGTGAGAAATGAGGAGGTGAGGAGGAGAACAGGGGCGGAAAGAGAACTGGGAGATAGGGTTGATAGAAGAGTATTAGGATGGTTTGGACACATGGAAAGAATGAGTGAAGAAAGATTAGGGCGTCCTAGGATGAGATGGATGGATGGGGTAAAAGGGGCATTACAAAAGAGAGGAATGTCTGTGGAGGAAGGACGGGAGAGGACAGAAGATAGGGGTGAATGGAGAGGGGTTGTGTATAGATGATGCTGTGATGCATGATGGGGAGTGGGTGGGGGATGGGGGGTGATGAAGTATGTATGAGAAAAAAATTGACGCAGCCCAAAAGGATTTCTCCTCGTCTTCTCCTTTTCTGCATGGGGAGATGGAGAGGGGAGGGGGTCGCCGAATTTATGAAGCGGCCTCGCTGTGGATGTGCTATGTCTTGCAACACTGCTTCTGATCCAGGGCAGTGGACAGGATGCAGGAGGTGCCAAGATGGGAGGGAGGGAGGAGGATGGAGGGGAGTGGAATATATAGGAAATGGACTGGGTGGGAGTAGTTTCTATGCCTTTTCTTTTTGGCTACCCCCCGTGTAGGGGGAAAAGCCTTTGGTATATGTATGTATATATATTATATATATATATATGTATATATATATATATATATATATATATATGTGTATGAGGAAGGAGGAAGAGAAAGACACGGGTCTAGGACCGAGTTGATTCCTGACCGGTTTCGCTTAGAGCTTCTTTTGAAGAAGTTGTAAGCAAACCCGGTCAGGAATAAACTCGGCCCTAGACCCGTGTCTTTCTCTTCCTCCTTCCTCAAACCTGTCACAATGTCTCAACAATATATATATATATATATATATATATATGTATATATATATATATATATATATATATGTATATATATATATATATATATATATATGTATGTATATATATATGTATGTATACATATATATATATATATATACATACATACATACACGAGCATGTTAGTATGCATAAACAAGGCCTTAGCACACTGTTAGTTACTTGCAATCAGTTATGCATTGATTGGTACTGAGTGAGGATTCTCAAAATAAATAAATAGTAAATAAATAAACAAATAAATAAATAAATAGATAAATAAAACATTTCGTGAACCATGGGAATTAGTCATTTTAAGATGAGGGTGGACATTAAATTCTTTATAAAACTCGAATAGAAGGGGAATCAGGCTTTGCAGGAGATTATGACGATGAAGATCCAAAGGAAACAGCTGTGTACAAGTGGATTCAGTGATTCTGGAAAGGCAGGAAAGACCTGGAAGATGATCCTCGGACGGGAGACCAAGAACATAAAAAAATGATGAAATGATTGATACTGTTAAAAATCTTATTGAAAAAAACAACAACAGAAGAATAACAGTTAATCAATAGCTTTGGCCCTGGAAATATCGTATGGCTCGGTAAAATCTATTTTGCATGAAGATCTAGGACTCGGGGAGCTCTCTGCGCGATGGGTCCCAAAAGCGTTGCGCCCAAACCAGCTGGTTCTTCGAAGTGATCTTTCATTGGCGATGTTCTGAGCAAAATTAAGGCTGATGAAGAGCTGTTTATAAGTTGAATTATTACGGGTTATGAAACCTGGATCTATCAGTGTGATTTTGAGAGTAAACTGGAGCCCAAAAAATGGGTTCTGCGTGAATCATCTGGATCAGTAAAGTTCAAATCTGAAAGGTCAGTTCAGAAAGCAATGGCCACCGTGGTCTGAGATTCAGATGGAGTGATGCTTGTGGACTTCCTGGACGGAAAAAGAACTGCTCACGGGTCTTACTATGCAGAAGTTTTAAGGAAATTGAGGGCTACATTGAAAGAAAAAAAAAAAAAAAAAAAACTGATAAGCTGCATGGCAGCAACCTTTTTCACCATGACAATGCATCATCACATTTTGCAAGAGTTGCGAAGGATGTGATTCAAGAGTTCCGATGGGAAATATTACCTGACCTGAGCTTACACATCAGACTTCTTCCCTTTTCCAAAGCTCATAAAATCGCTAAATGGAGCCCACTTTGAAAACAGGGATGAAGCAAGAAATATCATAGAGTTAGTATACCACCACGCGGATTTGTATTTCTTTAGTAGCGGGGTTGCGGTTCTTAGTAATAATGTCTTTTATTACTTTTTCATATTTTTATATGTCTCTGTGAAGATGTTATGGTGATATATGTTAATATATTGGGGCTTGTGGGATTTTTGGGGAGAAAGATAGTCACATAATAATCTATGACATACTAGATCAAAATCACTGTTGGAAAATTCATAATTTACTAAAATTTGGGGCACGTGTCTCAATTCTGTGTGTAGGTATTGCCATGTAGAGCACACTTTGATAGCTCTATGAACAGAAGCTCTGATAATATTACGTTTATAATTGTCTGAGCATTCACTTTTACCGTTAAGGCATTTGTCTGTATTAGTAGGTTTTCTATAAATAATTGTAGCAATTTCCTCCGAAGAAGAATCCGCTAAAACATCCAGGAACGGAATTTGCCGTCCTTATTCGATTCAGTCGTGAAGCTTAAGCCTGATACTTCCTGGAGGCGAAGTTCAAGTTTCTCAAGTAGGTTGTCAGACCGCGTACAAAGATGTCGTCGATGTATTTGCAGTAGAGTTGCGGTTTTACGTCCTTGTCTTGGAACGGTGATTCCTCGACAGACGACATGAAGGTTTGAGCAAAGAGGACTCCGAGAGGGGGGGCCCGTTGCTATCCTATCATGTTGGACGTATAATTTCCCTTCTGGACAAATTTAAGGGGGGTTTCGGTGGTGTAAAATTTTAGTATTTTTTCCATGACATATCTGGGAATAGTAAGGGGAGGGATATCAACGTGTTCGTAGACATACTGGTGAATGATATTATTAGTTCCAAGAACTGGGACATTAAAGAATAAACTGACAGCATCTAACGAAGCTAAAAAATCATCAGGTTTATGAGCACGTATGATATCATTAAATTCATCAGTACATTTTAAAGAATAAGTGTTGGATATATATGGAGAAATGATGTTATGCAACTTTTTTTAGGCACCCTCGTCCTCACATCCCTGCGACACCATCGCGTCAGGTGAACCTAACCTCCTTCACTTCTCACCCAATATATATATATATAATATATATATATATATATATATATATATATATATATATATATTGTTACGGGCGGGCTGGTTAGTGAAGAGACGTTACGTATAACGGATAAGTGCTTAAGAACCAGCTCACTTCTAGAAGCCACTGTAGGACTGAACTATCTGGTCAGGGCCTAGATAATTCGTAAGACTAGAAGTAAAGGTAACAAAGAAGATTCCAGGAAAGGAATATTAAACTAGCGATAAAACTAGTAAACGAAATTATTAATATGGAAAAATATTTACAGGCAATCAACACAAAAGAGAATGGGCAGTAGGGTCAATGGGACCGTTACATGATTATAAGAATATGGAAATTATCGTTCAAATAAGAAACACAAGATACGTATACAATATGGTACTATCTAAGTACAAAGAGATCAGGGACATGCATCAGAATAAGTAATAATTACAAATATAAGTATAAAGTAATGCAATATATATCAGACACGTAATGTAGGCAAAAAGGGTGATCACTTCACACCAATCGTCTCATGAGTCTAAACTTCCAGTTTTTATCAAGAGATAAGATATGCGAGAAAATGACGAGGAGTGAGCGATTTCCACCGCTTATATACCATTGGACCGGAAGCGGGATACTTCCGGGTGAGAGCGAAAGAGGGGGGAGGAGGGTAAGTTAACACACGTCAACATGGGTAGTTTTAAAGACCCTCGACTCGCTTGAACAATCTACTTATTTAGTAACTGTCAAATCTGTGCGCTCCGAACTATTCAGGATTTCGCTTGTCTGTTTGTTCTACAAGAGTGCGCACCTTTCTCCGCACGTAGGCAAGATTACATATAGTGGACGGGCGTTACTGCTTAACATTATTACAATACATACATAGACAAGAAATATGAACATAGTTATGTAATACAAAGGAACACAATTCTATAACATAATTACACATATGACGTAATATCTAATATTACGTTACACCTCCACCGTTTGGGAAAGCTTTTCACTTTCTGTTGAAAAGCTATGTTCTAGAAAGGACGTCGGCTAAAACATTAAAGACGCCTTTTATATGATGAATTGTTAGATTAAAGGGTTGGAGAAATAAACTCCAACGTGTAAGTCTCGGATTCTTGTTTTTCATAGTCTGTAGGAACTTTAAGGGGTTGTGATCCGAATATACTTGAATGGTAGTTGAGGAACCCAGGTAGACTTCGAAGTGGATAAGGGCCTGGACCAAAGCGAGCGTCTCCTTCTCAATTGTTGAGTAGTTCTTCTGCGCAGGGGACAGCTTCTTGCTGTAGTAGGCGATAGCGTGAAGAACTTCATTGTGTTCTTGCAAGAGGGCGGCACCGACACCGGTGTCGCTGGCGTCGACTTGCAGAAGAAAGGGTCGTTGGAAATCGGGTGCCCTTAGAACTGGTGCGTTAGTGAGAAGGAACTTCAGGTTTTTGAAGGCCGTCTCACAGGTAGGTGTCCACACGAAGTCGTGGTCTTTTCTCAACAGGTCAGTCAATGGTTCTGCTACATCTTGTTTCTCAGATAAGTGTCCTACTTTTATCTGAAGATTTTGTAGTATCTGAGAGTTTTCCAAGGGAATCTCAGGAGGATTAGGCAGGTTATCAGGAGGCTCTTCCGATTCTATTGTGGTAGAGCTGTAAATTGGAATTGGATCTCTGGAATGATAAGGTTTTAAGGTATTTATGTGACAGAGACGGGAACTCTTTCTTCTGTCTGGAGTTTTGATTATGTAGTTGAGATCATAGGGTCCTTTGTATTTAGCCTGCAATGGATCTCCTGGTATGGGAAGATAAAGTAACACTTGATCTCCTGGAGAGAAAGTTCTAAGTTTAGAATTTTTATCATACCGACCTTTCATTTCTCGTTGAGCATTCGCCAAGTTCTCTCTTACCAACTTCCAAGCTTCTAGCAACTTCTCGGTGACCTGGGACACGTATTTCAAAGAAGGAACTGGTGGTTCTTCTTTCATCCATTGTTCATGAAGTATCTTTAGGGGACCACGGACTTCATGACCGAAGACTAATTCTGACGGGCTGAATCCAAGGCTTTCTTGAATTGTTGTTCGGGTGGCGAACAACAAAAAGGGGAGTCCGTCTTCCCAATTTCGAGTGTTCTCAGCACAGAAGATTCTTAACATTGTCTTGAGCGTTTGGTGAAAGCGCTCTAGAGCACCTTGTGATTGAGGATGATAGGCGGAGGAAGTTACATGATTTATACCTAGTGTTACAAGAGTTTCTCTAAACTTGTTGGAAAGAAAATTACTTCCTTGATCACTTTGAATGTTCTTAGGAAATCCTACCATAGTGAAATATTTCAACATTTCTCTGATTATGTTTTGAGCTTTAATATTTTTCAAAGGAATTGCTTCTGGAAAACGAGTGCTCATACACATGATTGTGAGAATGTACTGATTTCCTTTACTTGAAGGAGGTAAAGGTCCTACACAGTCAATAAGAACTTTTTTAAATGGCTCTTCCATTACAGGAATGGGATGGAGTGGAGCTTCTACAATTTTCTGGTTGGGCTTACCTACAAGTTGACATGTATGACATGTTTCACAATATTGGGCAACATCTTTGACAACCGTGGGCCAATGGAAATGTTGGGTTATGTTGAACAAGGTCTTTCTTACCCCTAAGTGACCTGCTAAGGGAGTATCATGAGCCAATCTTAGAACATTATTCCTGAAACCAAGAGGGAGGACTATTTGATTCCTTACTTGCCATGGCTGGTCAGCGGTTGCGGTGGATGCTCTCCATTTTCGCATTAGGACTCCGTTTTCTATATAGAAACCTCGTGACATATTTTCAACTTCTTCTGGAGATGAAATAATCTCGTACAAATTTTTAAGAGAATGATCTGACTTCTGTTCTTTGGTTAATTCTGCTCTAGATAGAGAAACTGGTGAAGAAGAAGATGGGTCAGTTTGGGAGAATAGGGATTCTAAATTATAGGTCTCCTCTTCAGATTTCTTGTACTGAGATCTGGTTACAGCACAAGCGGGAAACAACTGTAAGTTATCTGAAGGTTCTACTGAGGTCTTAGGGTTATTTGTTATTAAGGGAGAAATGACTTTGCTTCCAGCAATGTCATTGGCCAATAATAAGAATATTCCTACTATGGGAAGAGAGTCTACTACTGCTACTTTAACCATTCCGGTTGTTAAATCAGACCGCAAGAAAACATTATGTAATGGACATTTTACAATTCCTCCAACTCCTTCTATCAATATATCATAACCTGTATATGACTCACCCAGATTCTGCAAGACAGAGTTTAAAATCAGACTTTGCTTTGCTCCTGTGTCTCGGAGTATGGAAATAGGATATTGTTGTGAACTACTACTATGAGATATAGTTCCTGAAGATACAAATGGTTTGAAACAAGGATCATGATCTGATGAGGGGGGTTCTACATTACTTGACAATACCGGCTTCTTTGGTAGTTTATCCTGAATAGAGGATTTTGAATCATCTGATTTTATATTACTTACAAGAGTTGGTGTCTTATTGGAGAATGAGGGTGTCAGTCTCTTTCTGCAATTAGAAATGTGATGGCCAACCTGTTTACAATATGAACAAGTTACAGGGGGATTAGTCTTAAACCTTTCCATTCTTTGCCAAGGTTGGTTTGGAGGATATTGATTGAAATCAGACCTGTAACTGAAATGTGATGGGCTAGACTGATTTTCAAAGTGTTTCTTTGGGGACCAAGGATCAGAGTATTTTGTTGAATCTGGAATATATGACTTTGACTTTTGGGATTCCATTTGTCTTGACTTAGGTTTATGATTTAGTGTGAACTCATCAGCCAATACAGCAGCTTTAGTTAAAGTTTCGGGAACATGATCATCTATAAAAATCCTAAGATCTGTCTCTAAGGTATTCTTAAACTGCTCCAATAAAATCAACTGTTTAAGTCTATCTAAGGTGTCCGTTTCACTAGCCAAACACCACCTATTGAATAACCTCTCTTGTTGAGCCGCATATTCTACGTATGTTAACTGAGGTGTCTTCCTATAATTACGGAATTTCTGTCTATAGGCCTCTGGTATTAGTTCATAAGCTTTTAAAATACAAGCTTTCATATTATCATACTCGCTTTCTGCTTCTGAAAGAGAAGTATAAATTTGCTGAGCCTTACCCTTAAATTGTGTTTGAATGATTAATGGCCAATTTTCTTTAGGGATTTGTAACTGTTGCGCCACTTTTTCCCACTGAAGAAAGAAAATTTCTGGCTCTCCTTCTGAAAATTGGGGTAGAAGTTTTACATACTTGGAAATATCTATATGACCTTCCTGAACTACGGGTTGTCTATCAACAATCCTAGCTTCTACTTCCGCCTTCTTTAATTCTAACTCTGCCAATTTGACTTTAGTTTCGTTCTCTCTTTCTATTTGTTTCACTTTAGCTTCCTCTTCTCTAGCTCTAAATTCTGCCTCAATTTGCATTTGTTTCAGTTTAATTTCCTCCTCTTTAGCTTTAAATTCTGCCTCCATTTGCATTTGTTTCAATTTAGCTTCCTCCTCAAATTCTACTCTCCTGACCTTTAATTCAATCTCCTTAATCTTAAGTTCGGTTAGTCGTGCCTCTATTTCTAACCTATTTGAAGGAATTTGTATAGCTGTAATCTCTTCTGGAGATAAGATCTCATCTTCGATCAGATTTTCAACGAGTTCCTGAAGTATTTTTTTCTTTCGCAAACTTGTATCAATGTCTAATCCAAAGTGCTTGCCTATTTCTATCAAAGTGTCTTTAGTTTGTTTCTTTAAGAAACTTACCTTGGGATTTTGAACGAATTCTTGAATTATATCATCCATCTCTAAAAGAATGTGTTAAATACCTGATCCAATATCCTTGGCAAGGGTCGCCACTTTGTTACGGGACGGGCTGGTTAGTGAAGAGACGTTACGTATAACGGATAAGTGCTTAAGAACCAGCTCACTTCTAGAAGCCACTGTAGGACTGAACTATCTGGTCAGGGCCTAGATAATTCGTAAGACTAGAAGTAAAGGTAACAAAGAAGATTCCAGGAAAGGAATATTAAACTAGCGATAAAACTAGTAAACGAAATTATTAATATGGAAAATATTTACAGGCAATCAACACAAAAGAGAATGGGCAGTAGGGTCAATGGGACCGTTACATGATTATAAGAATATGGAAATTATCGTTCAAATAAGAAACACAAGATACGTATACAATATGGTACTATCTAAGTACAAAGAGATCAGGAACATGCATCAGAATAAGTAATAAGTACAAATATAAGTATAAAGTAATGCAATGTATATCAGACACGTAATGTAGGCAAAAAGGGTGATCACTTCACACCAATCGTCTCATGAGTCTAAACTTCCAGTTTTTATCAAGAGAAAATGACGAGGAGTGAGCGATTTCCACCGCTTATATACCATTGGACCGGAAGCGGGATACTTCCGGGTGAGCGAAAGAGGGGGAGGAGGGTAAGTTAACACACGTCAACATGGGTAGTTTTAAGACCCTCGACTCGCTTGAACAATCTACTTATTTAGTAACTGTCAAATCTGTGCGCTCCGAACTATTCAGGATTTCGCTTGTCTGTTTGTTCTACAAGAGTGCGCACCTTTCTCCGCACGTAGGCAAGATTACATATAGTGGACGGGCGTTACTGCTTAACATTATTACAATACATACATAGACAAGAAATATGAACATAGTTATGTAATACAAAGGAACACAATTCTATAACATAATTACACATATGACGTAATATCTAATATTACGTTACAATATATATATATATATATATATATATATATATATATATATATATATATATATATGTAAAGACAGACAAATATGGAGGTGAGGTGGCAAAATGAAACGTTAAGGCTAGAGTATGGAGCTTTATTCAGAACCAGACGTTTCGACCTCTTGGGCCTTCCTCAGTGGACTGAATACAGAATAGAAATCAAAGTCCGTCAACAGCTTACATGGTGATCTGACGACCCTGCGTGACCTCACCCCGGTCACGTTGTCCCCCCACACTCGCCGACCGCCAGTTGTGCGGACGTTTGAGCCCAGGACATAAACCCCTTACGAGAATTTGTGGTTTTCTCGGTAGCAATGTGTGCCGCCTCCAAAGCTTTCCTTTTCTTTTTTCCCATTTTCCTATGTAGAACGTGGGCTTCCTTCCAGTTTGGCAAATGATTTTCTTCATCGATATGAAGTACTAGGGCATTTGATGCTCTTTGATGTTTCACATCCCTCTTGTGTTCTTCTAATCTTTTGTTCATGCCGCGTCTTGTCTCACCGATATAAACTTTCTCACAACCTGTACAAGGAATTCTGTAAACAACACTTTTATTTTCTTGCAAAATGTCCGTATTTCTGGTAAACTCACCAATTCTCTTCCCCCCTGATGTTACTAAATTTATTCTGGTGTTCTTTAAAAAATTACTAATTAATGGTGCGTATCTAGAGTTAGGAACTGAAATAAATATTTTGTCCTTGCTGGTGCTGTTATCGGGTTCTGGTTCTGAATAAAGCTCCATACTCTAGCCTTAACGTTTCATTTTGCCACCTCACCTCCATATATATGTGTATATATATATATATATATATAAATATACATATATATATATATATATATATAAATATATATATATATATATATATATATATATATTGCCAGTATGAGTGTTTGAATTATCAATAGCCACATCCATGGTCTTTGTATGATGATATGATTAGTAATACATACTCAATTGTAAAGGACTAACCCTTTGTTACCGTGAGAGTGCCGCGGGAATGAATGAAGTCACTTAACGGCAACGGGAACAAAAGGAAAAGTTCATTCACCCGGTATGGAAGGGGCTTCGTCGAGAGAGACCATAGTCCCTTTATTATCGAGGCTGGGGTTGCCACGGATATGAATCGAATTGCTTAGCGGGATGAAAGGGAAAGTGCCACTCGGGACGGAAGGGGTCAACAGAGAGACAGACCTCAGCGGCCAGGCTCAATAGGGGTCATTGCCATACCGATCCCGCGTATAAAGAAAACCCACGTAAAAAGAAAACCGCGTATAAAGAAAACCGCGAATAAAGAGACCCGCGTATGCAAAGGGTCTTTGATGGTTTTATAAACGCGGTTAGGCTTTGTCAGCGGTTCTTTTTGCTGCGGTTTAGCAAGCTGGGCGTTGAGAGGGAAATCGATCGGTGGTGAGTGACTTTGTCAATGGGTTCTACTCTGGCTGCCGCCAAGCGATTTTATTCAGCTGGGGGGGCGTCCCCAGAGTGAAAGGGATTATGTGGTCTTGGTTAACTCCTAATGATAGAGATTAACCTATCTTGATTATCCACAATGAAGAGTTTAAGTTATATTAATCAACTAACCCCTTTCTTGCGTGGGTGACGTGCTTCACAAGCTTTATTCTTCCTAACACCAGGTGATTTTATTCAGCTGAGAGGAACCTAGAGTTAACGCAGAGTTATTAAACTTACTCGGTTAACTTAACTTGGTAAACTCCTTGCTACCGCACGAGCGAGTTTGTCAGTTATAGTTATCTTCCTGGCTAACGTCAGGCAATTTAATACAATGTAAAGAAAATTCCGTCAGCGAAGGGTAAAATGGTTCATTACAGATATTTCTACCAGCGCTTCTATCCATGTGATAATGTCGGTGGATACACAGAGGAAGACAGCAGAAAGGAGGGAGAGTAGAAGTTGAAAGTGACCAGCGAGGATGGCGTCTTCAACATGACAACGCAGTTGAAGATGGTATCTTCATCATGACAGTGCAGTTTATGACTAGTAGCCACGTTTTTAACTCACGTTGCGTTGTTACGAATGTGTGATTAGTCTTGAGATGTATTCCTGTAATGTGAACACCATCATCAGAATCGTGGTAAGAGGTGATTGAGAGCACGGCCGAAAGTACAAACAACAATGATAGCTGCTACAACCGCAGTAGCAACAACAAACAGCAAACAGTTGCAAGAACAACGACAAATCAACAGCGACAATGCAATCGGTGTTTGGTGACTTACTCCCTTCAACACGGTGAAGAACTTTGTTTACTTTGTTCTGGCTAAGGTTGTCAGGCGATATTATTCATCTCATGGATGGGCGGAGGGAGGGCATCGTCCTTAAGTGGGTCACGGTCGATTACGACCCGTTTCAAGCGGGGGTCCGCCGCTCTTCCCCCTCCCACCCTTAGCCCAGTAAGTGGGGTAGATTGCTCGCGCGCGCGCACACACACACACACACACACACACACACACACACACACACACACACACACACACACACACACACACACACACACACACACACACACACACACACACACACACACACACACACACACACACACACACACACGACGGTGAGGTGGTAGCCTTCGCAACCGCTATTACAGCGGTCCGAGTTCCAGTCCCGCCCAGGGTTGGAATAACTTCAGTATCGCCGCGCTGCGAGTAGTTACTCCAACTCTCGTGGGCGGGAAGTTGGGTGTGTGCGTGCGTGTAAGGTCACAGGATTACCCATAGATCGGTCATATATAATCTCTGAACTCTCATCCGGGAGGGTAACAGCTGTCGATCACGAGTCCAACACGTGATCTAACACCATGGTGAATCAGACACACACACACACACACGTACACACACACACACACACACACACACACACACACACACACACACACACACACACACACACACACACACACTGGGGGGGAGGATGGATTTGAAATCAGAGGAGATAACAGACTCTTCCTGAAATTCATATTTCATTTATTTCCAGCAGGAAGAGTGGCTGTGACTACTGTATTTGTGGCGTTAGTGTCCAGCACAGTAAAACGAGAAAGTCCGAATTTATAAGGTTTTTACCGCGCATTAGCCCGGCACGTCATATTAAAATATTGTGGTGTATTGAGCTCATGGTCGAGATGAATGCTTTTGGAAAACTTGGGGGTAATGAGCGAAAGTCACTGGGAAGCAGTGCATGAAATCGCCTGCCCTTAAACGAAAAAAAAAAAAAAATCGTCACTTTAATGAAACGAGTTAAGTGGTTTCATTTGTATTGTCACTCGCCCACCCCACCCCCACTCCAAATCCAATTCGTGATCAGGATTCCTGTTCTTACGGTAATCTATTCTGGGACTGAGTATTCGTATCACGTCGTTGGTAATTTACCAGGACCTACGTCCTCAAAGGTTGAAAGATAAACAGGTTCCCATTCCGGTTGGCCAACGCAAACGATGCGACGGTTTTTCAGAATATAAAAGTTTCGTTGAATTTTATTTCGTTGAGCGCTAATGAGAGGTGACGATACTAGAGATTTGTTTGCATAAAAAATGATTTAGTCAATGAACAGCCCATAAATCTTCGTGCTATCCAAAACGACCAATCAATTCCAGATGACCGATATATTTTGATCACAGTTGCGTCATTTGCATGGGCGGCCGTGAGCGATGCATTTTGAAAAAAAGGTTGCGTCGTTTGCATGGGCGGCCGTGACCGATGCATTTTGAAAAAAGGTTGCGTCATTTGCACGGGTGCCTATAACCGATAGATTTGAACGCTTTTGTGTGGGCGATACAATTTGAACAATGTTGAGTTATTTATATGAGCGTCCGCGACAAATTCATTTTGAACAATTTTGTGTGTGGGTCTATAAACGATGCGATTGGAAATTTTTTTGCGTCATTTGTGTGGGGCGGCAGTGACCGATACATTTTGAACACTTGCGTCAAATGTGTTTGTATCTATGGGCGAAGCATTTTGAACACTGTCGCGCTATCCATGTGGCGACTGTACTCTGCTACCGAGTTTGACTGTCCCTCTCTTACCCACACCTATGCTAGTATGACTTGTTGGTGTAGTGATTAGCATCGCAGCCCGTCATTCTGCAGTACCAATATCGTGCCCCACTGAGAATGCGAAAACTCTACTATAGTGTAAACCGTTACTTTCCCCCTTGTGCAAAGGGATGTGTGTACGGTTTGTATAAGGTCACAGCATAACCCATAGATCAGAGGATACGAGCTGTGCTCTCTCATCCGGGAAGGTAGTAACTGTTGATCCCGAGTACAGCACGTGATCTAAGACCATGGTTGAAAAATTAGGCGTTCAGAACCTTATAGTCTATACAATAACAGGTCATCTCACTTCGGGAACAATATATCGTCTACGATATCCAGTTCTATCGTTTATCGTCCCTCCTCATGACATCATATGAAACGACCTGTTCATATGAAGTGACTTGTTCTTATTTAGACCCGTTCCATGGCTCTCGACTCTGGAGCCCGGCCTAACTGGGTTTAGTATTATGGAAAATGAGCGAAAATGGATTGCGGCGCGCTCACGGCTCTAGCCAGTAGAGCGGCGGCGCTCGCTTCGTGACGGCGGGGGTGGAGTGTGTGGGGGGAGCGAGTTATGGGTCCTCCAAGGGCCACATTTCTGCCCGAATTTGTTCGAGACTGGTGAGGCGTCGGCGGCGAGTGATTCTAAATAGGCAATCAACATATTTCACGGCTATGCGAGAAGGTCAATCTGTTGTTCCTAAAGACGGGGGTGGGGTTTGGGGGAATAATTGCAAGCACGCTGTATGTAAGATAGTGCTCGTATTGTCCGTGAAGATATATGTATATTGTAACGTAATTTGATAGTTATATTATCATCTGTATGAATATTTCTTTTTCTTCATTTTGTGTGCAAGTTCTTATGTATTATGCATTTGTATGTTCTTATGTAAGTGTAAGCTGTACTATCAATATATACAATGTGCGATCCTGTGTTACCTTAAACACTCAATTTCGCGTCTTATGTATGTGGTCGACCTCTGTATTCCTACGCACGCAAACATATTCGACTGATGGAACGGCAGATTGACTATGTGACGTCAGAGCCGGGTTTTTTTCCTGCAACTGCGTAGGTTCTCACCCCCTGCCGTTGTTTTCAAATATACAGATCCGGTTTATGAGTATATATTATGAATACTCGTTCCCTTCACCCAGCATCATTTCCCAAGAATACCTCTCTCGTGACAAGATCAAACTCTGGTTAGGTTAGACCCATGAGAAAACTTGTTTGAAATGATCACCCATATAATCCCTTTTTCTCAATTAGTCTTATTGTTATTATCTTACAATATGCTATAAATATTTTTGGTCTATTAGATCAATCCATTCCATTCTCTCATGTGTTAGTATAATTTCATGTATATATGTACCTGTATTTTCTGTTTATATATGTAAATATATTTTTGTTATTTAAACATCACGTTTAACATTTCTTCTGGGATATTTTGATTATTTCTTGTCCTACAATAAATTGGCCTGCTAAAGACCGGATAATTCAGTCTAATGGAGACTATTAGAGGTGAACTGATCTATAGGCCCTTGTTTGTAACAGTTAGCGATACATAAGCAGCGGCATAACGTAACAATATATATATATATATATAAATATATATATATAAATATATATAAATATATATATATATATATATATAATATATATACATATGCACTCATGTATATCTGTATATGTACGTATGTATGTATGTATGTATAAGTATCCACTTCCACAATATCTTATTGACTATTTGGGGTATGATGGCCAATTACAAAACAAGAAGGGGTTGAGAAGGGTTGTACTACTTTGATACTTTTAGAATAAATGGACTTTGTAGAGCGAGAGAGAGAAGGTTGGGGGAGGATTTTAATTGTTTCCAAGCAGACTGGTTCGTTACTCATTGCGTTCCTCACTAGAGCGCAGTCTTCCTAAAGCAGTCACGTTGCATTTCTCATTTCTTTTAATCTCTCTAACTCTTTTATTCTCCCTCCCGCTATGATTTACTAAAGTCAAGAGCGTTCCGACCCGCGAGGAAACGAACGTTTATGACTTGAGAGAGAGAGAGAGAGAGAGAGAGAGACCGCCGGGCACAAGGACTGTCGACGCCGCCGTCGACACCACGGCTTTCATCAAGCTGCACCGCGGCCTGGGCCCGGATTCACAGTTGCAGAAGCATTTCTCAAACTTTATGACATATTCTTCCTCGTAATTTCGAACAACTTTGAAATGAATTTTCATCGCTTATGCTTTCAGCGCGGGGTCGGGTTGTCGGCACTGGTTGCAGGGGGGGCCCCTATAGACCGGTTCCTGATCTCCGGTATCACAACCATAAGTAATCGAGGGTAGGAATGAAAGAGAACTGCCCGTTGGTCCAGTTTGGCTTGGAAAGATAAAAGAGAATGGTTTATGTGTTGTTTCAGGGTAAAATATGACCAAATATATAGAAAACATGGCGGGTCATAAATTCAAACAAGTTAGTGAATCACAAATACGAAGTGCTTTTTGAATTTATCGTTTTCCAAAAAGCTTCATTTCGTAAAAGGATGGACAAAACGGATTTAAACCTTTCCCTGAGGAGGGGGGTTGGGGGCGGGGTTCTTCAGCTGAGTAAAGTAACCTGACGTCATCTGGAGTAAATGTTTAAGTATTAACACTCAGCCAAAGGGTTGACTTCCCACGAGTACTCCAAAACGAAATACTAATAATGGGACTCCAAGCTTAATCTGGTCACTCCCAGTTCGATTCCGTTCGGCTGAGGGAAGGATCTTTCGCAACCCTGAACGTTAAATCTCGTAACCCTAAACGTTACATATCGCAACTTTGAACGTTAAATTTCACAACCTTAAACGTTACATTTCGCAAACCTAAACGTTAAATCTCGCAACCTTAAACGTTAAATCTCGCAACCCTAAACGTTATATATCACAAACCTGAACGTTAAATCTCGCAACTATAAACGTACATCTCGCAACCTTAAACGTTAAATCTCGTAACCCTAAACGTTACATGACGCAACTCTGAATGCTAAATTTCGCAACCCTAAACGTTACATATCGCAACCTTAAACGTTAAATCTCGTAACCTTAAACGTTAATTCTCGCAACCCTTAAAGTGAGATCTCGCAACCCTAAACGTTAAATCTTTCAACCCTAACGTTAAATCTCATAACCTTAAACGTTAAATCTCATAACCTTAAACGTTAAATCTTGCAACCCTTAAAGTGAAATCTCGCAACCCTAAACGTTAAATCTTTCAACCGTAAACGTTATATTTCACAACTCTAAACGTTATATCTCTCAACCCTGAACGCTGACTCTCGCAGCTAGAAATCTCACAACCAGCGAGTTAAATCCTGTTACCAAAACGTCAAGTCCCGCGACAGAAACGTTAGATTTCTCAGCCAAAATAAAATCTCGCAAATAAAGCGACAAAACTTGCAATCACGACGTTAAAAATTTCAGCCTAAATATTAAAATAAACACCCTTCCTCCTCCCCCTCCTCCTCCCCCTCCTCCTCCCCCTCCTCCTCCCCTCCTCCTCCCCCTCCTCCTCCTCCTCCTCCTCCCCCTCCTCCTCCCCCTCCTCCTCCCCCTCCTCCCCCTCCCCCTCCTCCCCCTCCTCCTCCCCCTCCTCCTCCCCCTCCTCCTCCCCTCCTCCTCCTCCCCCTCCTCCTCCTCCCCCTCCCCCCCTCCTCCCCCTCCTCCTCCCCTCCTCCTCCCCCTCCTCCTCCCCTCCTCCTCCACTCCTCCTCCTCCTTCTCCCCTCCTCCTCCTTCTCCTCCTCCTCCTCCCATCCTCCTCCTCCTCTTCTCCTATCCCCTCCTTCATCTCCTCTTCCTCCCTCTCCTCTTACACCTCCACTTCCTCCTCTTCCCCCATCTCCTCCACCTCCATCTCCATCTCCTCTTCCTCCTCCTCTTACACCTCCAACTCCTCCTCTTCTCCCTCTTCCCATACCTACTCCTCCATCTCCTCTTCCTCCTCCTCTTACACCTCCGCCTCCTCCTCCTCCTCCTCTTCCTTTACCTCCTCCTCCTCCATCTCCTCTTCCTCCTCCATCTCCTCTTCCTCCTCCTCTTACACCTCCACTTCCTCCTCTTCCTCTTCTTCCCTCATCTCCTGCTCCTCCATCTCCTCTTCCTCCTCCTCCTGTTACACCTCCACCTCCTCCTCCACCTTCTCTTCCTCCTTCACCTCCTCCTCCTCCTCTACCTCCTCCCGTGAGCCTTCATCTCCTCTACCTCCTACCCCTACTCCTACTCCTCCTTAAGCTCTTTCGTATAGGGTATCGACTGCACATTTTATGCAGTCGATATTTTGACGACTTCAGTGAAACTCCTAACAGACCAGTCATTTACTGTTCTTTGGTGAGTGGGGGTTGGTCATAAGTTCGAGTCACAGAGGGCAAATTAAAGTAGTCATCAACTGCTATTCCTCCTTATTGCTTCTGTCATATGGTTCCACCTCTTCTGCCTCCGAGGACGGAAGCGCTGGTTATTGCTGACAGAAATACAACATACTACCTCTTCCTTATGCAGCGCTATTTGCAATCACGAGACACAAGGATACAAACCCAGAGACCCAAAACTTGATAACTTGTTTCATTTGTCCTCTGTGACCCGGACTTGTGACCTGTGACCCCCCCCCGGGGGGGGAAATTCCTGGTGTGGACGTGGAAGATGGCGACGACCAGCCACCCCCCCCCAAAAAAAAAAGAAGGAAAAAAAAAAAAGCCATCATGGCTCAAAAATGTCCTCCGTCTTCACGGCCTTTGACATTTGTGGAACAATAAAACGCAACAGAACCGGTTCTCATAACCGGTTCTGAGGATCATCCCGAAGCCGAGGACGAGTTTCAAACTCTTGAAACCGGGGCAAGGGGGGGGTGTTAATGTACCATGGAGATGAATAAAATCGCCTGGCGACAGTAGGACTAAAATAGACGGAATTGGGCGAAGCGAGACGAGCTGTCACCTCTTCGCCACTGAGTGCCTTTGGGGCGCCACGGAGATGAATGAAATCATCTGGCGACTGATAAAGTGCCACCCACAGGTACTAAAGGGATCAAGCGATATAGGGCCTAACCCAGCGTTTTTCAACCTTTTTACCCTTGCGTAACCTTTAAAATTAATTGCATGTCTCAAGGAACCCCTAAAAAAGAAAAAGAAGAAGAAGAAGAAAAAAACATATTTCTCATTTTATTTTCATTGTAATAATAGGTTAGATAGGATGATGTCTATATTACATTATTACAATAACCAAGAATATGTCGTGCGTGTTCAGTTATATTACGTATTTGAAATTAAATAAAAAATGAAAAGTGCATTAGCTTGTCTCACTCTCGCGGAACCCAGAGGGTCATTAATCCGAAGCCTGACCTTGTAACCAAATGTGACACAAATGGTGGTATTCTTAAAAAAAAAAAAAATTCCTTATATAAATCTTATATAAATCCTTGGAAGGGAAAGATTTATATAAGGAAAGAATTTTTTTAAGAATCTTACGGTGATGTTACGGTGATGTTCTTAAAAAAATCTTTCCTTATATAAATCTCATATAGATCCTTGGAAGGGAAGTATTTATGTAAGGAAAGTTTTTTTAATACCACAGTAACAATCTTACGGTGGTATTCCTAAAGAAAAATCTTTCCTTATATAAATATTTCCCTTCCAATTATTTATATAAGGAAAGAATTTTTTTAAGAATACCCACGAAAGACTCTACTCCCCACGACAAAGTGTAAGGCCCTGTTTACATTAGCGGTTCAAACCGCTAGTGTGAAGAGGACCTAACTCTCAAAAAACGCGCCAGGAATCGTGCCCTCTACTTTGTCAAAGTGTACGAAACGCAGACAACACACCAACTCGTTCATTCAGAATTTATTTGTTGTGCGTTGCACCAAAATCCATATCGAATATTCTGGAAAAAAAATAAATAAAATGGGATCTATAGTAGTGGAGGAAATTTTTCAATCCGAGGCAGAGTTTTGGCTTTTCGCTATTCGCTGGCCACAATAGTACACAAAGCGAAGAGGCAGGACGAGGGGTGGCGGTGGGGGGGTTGGGGGGTTGGAGGGGTGAGGTTAAAGACCTATATCACCCTTTTTCCATTATCCTCCCCCCCTTATCCCCCTTCCCCCCACCCCCTCTACTACTTCCCTTTACCCATCGATAGCCGATGAGAGAGAGAGAGAGAGAGAGAGAGAGAGAGAGAGAGAGAGAGAGTGACGAGACAGGACGGGTGGGGGTTGGGGGGTTTGGGGGGTGAGGTTAAAGACTTAAACTCCCCCCTTCCTTTTCATTATTCCCTCACAACCACCTCATCTTTATGTTCTCACTCACCTCTCCCCATCCCCCTCCTCCCTCTTACTCCTCTTCCTATCTCCTCATTTTCCCCTCCCCGTCCTGTTCTCACCCTACCTATTCCCCCTACCCTTTTTCCTCTCCCCCTCTCCCCCTTCACCCTCTTCCCCTTCTCCTCTCCCCCTCCTCCCCTCTCCCTCCCCTTACCTCGCGGACGCATCGACAGCCGAAAAGAGAGAGAGAGAGAGGGAGAAGGAGAGGGAGAGGGAGAGAGAGAGAGAGAAAGAGGGAGAGATAGATAGATAGAGAGAGAGAGAGAGAGAGAGAGAGAATGACCAAGACTACAAAGATTCAGGTCCCAGTGAATCAAAGCCATTCACGCACAGTTAAGAATTCCAGCGGAGTATTTTTTTAAGCATATCGTTATTTACGGCGACAGACAATAGCGAGATATTGAACGTGTGTTTGGGGTGGTCAGTCGAGGAGAAAGGAGGGAAGAGGAGGGGGGAGGGGAAGGGGGAGGGGGAGGGGGAGGGGAGGGCACAATAAAAATGATTGGAAAGATAATTTAGGCTCGGAATGTGAGAGTGATTCTCTCTCTCTCTCTCTCTCTCTCTCTCTCTCTCTCTCTCTCTCTCTCTCTCTCTCTCTCTCTCTCTCTCTCTCTCTCTCTCTCTCTCTCTCTCTCCATCTCTCTCTCTCTCTGTGTCTCTCTCTGTCCCCTCCGCTCTCTCTTTCCCTCTCTCTCTCTCTCTG
>NC_134805.1:24539828-24542328 GCF_046742065.1 Oratosquilla oratoria
CAATATATATATATATATATATATATATATATATATATATATACATATATATATATATATATATATATATATATATATATATATATATATATGATCACTGTTAACCCACTATCGGAGAAATAATAACGGAAAGTACAGAGAAACTGTATATTTCGACTACTCTCTGTAGTCCTCTTCAGCAGAATGCTTACATAAGGTTAAGGTACAAGTATATATGAAGAAATGAGGGGTACATAGAAGGGGATGAGGAAAGTGGGGGGGGGGGCCTCAGGTCAAATGCCCTTGAAATGGTCGGGTCAAAGTAGGACAAGGGGTGATATTTTGTCCAACCGCTTTAGACATGATCTTGTTGACCGCTAACTTGGAAACCAAATTGCAACCATATCAATACAAACTCCCACTTCCAGTGTCAAAGATTATTAGCCTGACCCGTTTATGCATCAATACCAATGTTTTTACTTTCAATAATTCTTACTTTAGACAAAGATATGGTTGCAGTATGGGTTCTAATCTTTCACCCGTGTTAGCTAACCTTTACATAGAATATTTTGAAAGTACTTTATTACCTAAGATTAAACCACCTGATATGTTTTGGTATCGGTATGTTGATGATATTTTTACACTATGGAACGATATGTGGGGTTCTTTTGATGATTTCTTTGTTAAATTAAATAATTTAGCTAAGAATATTAATTTCAAGGTTGAATGGGAAGAAGGAGGTCGAATCCCATTCCTGGACATTTCGGTCATAAGAGACCCGGACCAATTGTCTTTCACTGTGTATAGGAAACCTACCCACACAGGTAATTACTTACATTTTTTTAGCCACCATCCGGATAATATTAAATTTAGTGTTGCATCGGGTCTATTTCTCAGAGCCCTTAGAATTTGCAGTCCACAATTCTTGCAAATAGAATTTGATATCATCAATAAACAACTCTCTAACATAGGTTATCCGGAATGGTTTCTAAAGAAAGCCCTACATAAAGCCAAATCCAACTTTTATAAGCCAAGTAACTCCAGGGAGAAGTTTAAATGGGGTAACAATAACATCATTGTACCATTTAATGATTCTATCAACTCGGTCTCCAAACTTCTACCTAATAATCAAATCAAATTTATTTACAATTATCCAAACAGCATTTTTAGAAAGGTAGTTAATGTACACCGGAGGGATGATGTGGACCAAAACTCCGGGTATATAAATTGCCGTGTAAAGACTGTGATGATGTTTACTGGGGCCAGACTGGCAGGAATTTGTCCACGAGATTAAAGGAACATAAAAACTCCATAAAATATGGACAAGTTAACTCCGCTGTGTTCCTTCATGCCAGCCAAAAAGACCATAGATTAGATTGGGATAATGCATCAATTATTTATAAATCACACTGTAGCTATAGAAGAAAAATTGTAGAATCTTCTCTAATAAAACATTATCCTAACTTTAATACCTCTAAAGGCCAGTGGCCCCCAGATTGTATTACCAAGTTAGCGGTCAACAAGATCATGTCTAAAGCGGTTGGACAAAATATCACCCCTTGTCCTACTTTGACCCGACCATTTCAAGGGCATGTGACCTGAGCCCCCCCCCCCCCCACTTTCCTCATCCCCTTCTATGTACCCCTCATTTCTTCATATATACTTGTACCTTAACCTTATGTAAGCATTCTGCTGAAGAGGACTACAGAGAGTAGTCGAAATATACAGTTTCTCTGTACTTTCCGTTATTATTTCTCCGATAGTGGGTTAACAGTGATCTTTTACAAATGTGTTATAACATACTAGTTTCCAATATATATATATATATATATGTATATGTATATATATATATAATACATATATATATAACTAGATATACATATATATATAATATTTATACATATACATATATATATGTATATATATATGTATATATACATATATTTATATATACATATATGTATATATACATATATATGTATATATACATATATATATATTTATATATATATATGTATATATACATATATATTTATATATATATATGTATATATACATATATGTATATAACATACATATGTATATATACATATGTATATATACATATACTGTATATATTTATATATATGTATATATATATGTATATATACATATATTTATATATATGTGTATGCATATATATGTATGCATGTATGTATATATATGTATATGTATATATGTGTATATGTATGCATGTATATATATGTATATATATATAAATGTATATATGTGCATATATATGTATATAGACATTATATATATATACCAACAAGAACCCACTGTTGAAAATTTACGAATGTGTTACATTACTTTGTATATATATATATATATATATATATATGTATATGTATATGTATGTATGTATATATGTATATATATATACATATATGTGTATATGTATATATATGTATATATACATTATATATATATAAACATATGTATATAAATATATGTATATATATATATATATGTTTATGTTATA
>NC_134805.1:24549828-24557328 GCF_046742065.1 Oratosquilla oratoria
CGGTGGTATTCTTAAAAAAAGTCCTTTTCAAGGATTTATATAAGATTTATATGAGGAAAGATTTATATAAGGAAAGATTTTTTTAAGAATACTACCGTTAGTGACCCTGTAGTGAGCGCTGAAATAATTAGTTCTTTTAAGAGAAGATGAGATAATTTTTTTTGGATGGGGATAACAGGTGGTAAAGGACATGGAACTGCCTAGTGTAGGCCTTATGGTCTCCTGCAGCCTCCTCCATTCTTATGTTCTTAGTGAGTGCTAAAACAATTGTACTAATAGAAGACGAAATAACTATATGGATTGGGACGAAAGGAGGAAAGAGACATGGAACTGCCGAGTGTAGGCCTTCTGGTCTCCTGCTGTCTCCTCCATTATTATGTTATTATACTTCAGTGATGTCCTGAAGTTATTTAGCTGAAGAGCGTTCTTCGTTTGGTTCGGTTTTCATTAGCGGTCGAAGCCTAAACGGGTTGGGCTGATCGTATCCCAAGTCGACTTTTCCATTTCGCTTCTACTTGCTAGCCCCACACGTGAAGGGCTTCTACCTTAATGAATACCTCCTGAAACCTTTCGTCATGAGAATTATCATTAGTGCTGTAAACGCCAGCGCCAATACTATCATCACCCCGAACCACAACCGGAACCACAACAACCACAGTCGCCACCTCCACCACCACCACAGCCTCCTCCACCACCACAGCCTCCTCCAGCACCTCCACCGCAACCACCACAGTCTCCACCATCACCACCACTACAACCACCTCCTCATCACAACCACTACCATTACCAACACCAACACTACCACCACCACCAACACTACTACCAACACCACCAGTGATACCAGACCACAAACACGATCACCACCATCACACAAACTCATCCTCCACCACCTATACCAGTGACACCACCACCGCTACTATACAACCACCACCATAACCAACACCACTAGTGACACCACCACCACAACCACCGCCATCACCAGTGACACTACCACATTCACAACCACAACCACCAGTGACACCATCACTTCCATCACCACCACCTCAACCACCAATACTAGTTACACCATCACCACTACTACACCATCACTACTACACCACAACCACCACCACAACCACCACCACCAATACCAGTGACACCACCAGTACTACACCACCACTACTACACCACCACTACTATACCATAACCACCACCACTAAGACCACCACATCCATCACCACTAATACCAGTGACACCACCAGTACTAGTGACACCACCAGTACTAGTGACACCACCACTATTACACCACCACTACTACATCACCACCACAACCACTACCACCACTACTACACCACAACCACAATATCCACCACAACCATCACCACTTATACCACCACCTCCATTACTACCATCAATACCAGTGACACCACCAGTACTACATCACCACAACCACCACCAAAACCACCATCACCGCCAGCGACATCGCCACCTCCATCACCACCACTATCACCACCACTATCACCAGCTCCAGTGCCACCGCCACGTTGAGCTCCAGCGAGGATGCAGCAGGTCTGACTCGAAGCAGTTCAGCAGCAGCAGCAGCAGAAGGGCATCTGGGAGAGCCCGGAAGTCTTCCTCCTTTTGGGAGTCCGCGGAAGTCTTGCCTCTTTGGATGATGGGGTCTTGGAGGCTCCTGTGGCCTACATGACTGCAGGCTAAAGAGAGAGAGAGAGAGAGAGAGAGAGCGAGAGAGAGAGAGAGAGAGAGAGAGAGAGAGAGAGAGAGAGAGAGAGAGAGAGAGAGAGAGAGAGAGAGAGAGAGAGAGAGAGAGAGAGAGAGAGAGAGAGAGAGAGAGAGAGAGAGAGAGAGAGAGAGAGAGAGAGAGAGAGAGAGAGAGAGAGAGGTATACATCCAGCCACTGCCCTATACTTCCCCTCGCCTGCAATGCAGCAGGAGCTTCTCCTCCTCTTCCTCCTCCTCCTCCTCCTCTTCGTGAGGCAGGAAACGACTCATCAGCCGTATTCGTACCCATAAAGATAGATTCCCGGAAGATCACTGCCGGGTACGGCTTCCTATGTATGTGCGTATTTATGAATATATGTGTATATGATTGTATGTGTGTGTATGTATGTATGTAAGGATATTGGGATGATTGCATATATGCACGTCTCCATTTGTGTGCATATTATTGTGTGTGTACGTATGCATGTTGGTATGTATATATGTGTATACGTATGTATTTATTTGTGTTTGTGTAAGTTTGCTTGCATATGTGTAAATGTATGTAACTATGTACGATCACATGAACGTAAGTTTTATGAATGTATGGATTTTTGCTTTGTGTGTATGTACATATAGGTATATAAGTGTATATATATGTGTGTATATGTATGTGTATCCATATTTTCATGTATGTATAAATGTATGTATCCATTGGGCGAGCCGAGTCTTAGTATCGGAGCGGAGACATGAGGTCACTTTATGCCCCCGCCCCCCCCCGTCACGCCCCCCCGTTACGCCCCCCACCGTCACGCGCCACCGTCACGCCCCACCGTCACGCCCCCCTCGTCACGCCCCACCGTCAAACCCTCTGTCACGCCCCCGAGTCACGCCCCCCCATTCACGCCCCCCCATTCACGCCCCCCCAGTCACGCCCTCCCCGTCACGCCCCCAATCACGCCCCCCCAATCACGCCCCCCCAATCACGCCCCCCTCGTTACCCCCCCACCACCACGCCCCCCCCTCCCCCTCCACGTCGACATATTGTTATACTTTGTGGCGTGTTACTCCTCCTCCAGGGTCCTCTTTGCTCGACCTGGGGACCTCGTCACCCTCCCTCCCCCAGACCTTCCACCAGAGTCGTTCTGGGCCAGTTTCCCGAGGTGCTTCGTTTTTTATTCCCGACCACAAAATCACGTTCTGGACGACGCCAAGACCACTGTGTTGTTGCAACTGGAATTCCATTTGGAGGTTGGTGTGGTAAACACACACAAACACACATGCATGTACATGCATACCAGACACATATATATTCATATACAAAAGACACACACACACATGCACACACACGAACACACACACACACACACACGCACACACACACACACACACACACACACACACACACACACACACACACACACACACACACACACACACACACAGACACACACGAACGCACACGCACACCTACTAAACATACATAAACCTAAACATACACACACTTTAAACAAACACAACAAGCACACAGGCACACACACACACACACACACACACACACACACACACACACACACACACACACACCACACACACACACACAATGCCACGTGTCATTCATTTCTTTAGGAACAAATTCTTAAAGTTGAATGTGAACTTTTCAGGGGCACAAGAGAGTTTCATTAATTTTCTCTATTAAGGTTTCTCTGCACGGTTGTCTTTTGTGTTGATATATTCTCACATCTGTTTCACAAAAAGAGTGGTGTGTGTGTGTGTGTGTGTGTGTGATTCACCATGGTCTTGGATCACGTGTTGGACTCGTGATCGACAGCTATTTCCCTTCCCGGAAGAGAGCTCAGGGTAATGCTGCGACCTTACACACACACACACACACACACACACACACACACACACACACACACACACACACACACACACACACACACACACACACACACACACAACTCCCCGCCCATGAGAGTTGGAGTGATGATTAGCAGCGCAGCGATACTGAAAAATATTTCAGCCCTGGGCGGGATTCGAACTCGGACCTCTGTAGTGGCAGCCGGGAACTCTACCAACCGCGCCATCGAGTCGTGTTCTGTCAACCGCACCATCGAACACACACGGTGTGTGTGTGTGTGTGTGTGTGTGTGTGTGTGTGTGTGTGTGTGTGTGTGTGTGACATCGTTTACATGTTTGATTCTTGCTGACGCCAGACAATGTTATTCGGTTTAGGACTGGAGGCAAAAGTATCACTTTGATGACATTCTTTGCAAATTTTATTCTGGCCAACTGGAGAGGCTTTTGTTTGTTTTAGGATACAACACATTATGAAGGAAGTAAAAATGATACATTCTAATTCATAAAGTAATTTATTTTGCTTCATTTTCTTCGTGTATACAATAAACAAGAAGAATCAATATATATATATACATATATATATAAATATATACATATATATATACATATATATATATATATATATATATATATATATATATTTTTTTTTTTTTTTGCTAAACGATTCTGATGAGGTGAGGGTCACCCTTCAAGTGAGGTGGCGTTGAGGTGACGCCCCTTATCTCGGCTACGCGACTGAGTTCGACTAAGGCGTTGGCGGCGACCTCCGGCTCTGAGGAGGTCGGGTGATTTTTCGGACACGTTCTCTTCCTGCAGCAGAACTGCTCTTGGCGGCCCAGAGGCCCTCCGGAGGCCCCAAGTCGAGGCCCTGGTAGAACGAGCCGAGTTCTACCGAGACGAGGAGGGCCACACTTACGTCCGGGTCTTCAAGTACGTCCTTCACGAAGTCCGGACGTACCCAGCGTCTCTGCAAGAAGACCTGGAGGAGCTTCCTCTTCCCCGAGCACGGACAGACTGAGCTTTCGAGGCCAGGGAAAGAGGTAAAAGCTGAAAAAGGAAATATAAATATCAATGATAAAATAAATGATAAAGAAAATATAAGAAAAGATAGAAAAATAGAAAATATATATAAAAGATATAATGGAGGAACTTTCTATAGAAATAAAAAGAAAGATACATATGAAAATATATATAAAAAAGACTATAATTAATAATGATACAGAAAAAGAAATTTATATTAAAAAAGAAAATAAATTAGAAAATGAATATAAAGAACAAAAGAAAATTATATAATAGATGAAAGTTGAAAAAAAAAAAAAAAGTTCCAAGCCACCTAAGAAGGCAGAAAATCAAAACGTGGGTTTAAGGAGAAACAATGTAAAAATAATCGACATAGTCCCTGGGAGAGGGCGACGCCTAGACCTACCAGGGGCGAGGGGCGCGTCGCCCCAGCCGGCGCCCCCCGCGTCATCCCACGCCTGCCAACTGGTTCTCGAGGAGGACGGACTCCTTCCCTCCTCCTCAGGAAACGTCAAGACCCGTTCGCGTCGAGGAAGAGGCCACTGAGAAGGGACAGCTCAAGTCTCTCCTCAACAAATTCTCCCCGAAGAACTTCGACCGCGTCTTGGAGCAGATCGTGGACCTCCTAGCGCATCACCCAGAGGCTGTCGAAGAATCTGCAGACCTCATCTCGGACTTCGCGGCTCTGCAGCCCTCCTACTCCAGGACCTACTCGGGCCTATGCATGTTGTTGTACCAAAAGCTAGGCCAGCACCGAGCGTCCTTCGAGAGCCGCATCAAGAGCTCTTCCAGGAGAACATTCGAGAACGGCGAGCGTTGTGGAACTTCGGACGAAGCGAACATCTCCCGCGAAGAAGCTCAAGAAACTCCGGGAGGAGAGGAGGTTCGTGTCCGTGTGCACGGTCATCGGGAGCCTGTGTCAGGAGGACCTCCTCCCGGAAACCCGGATCTCTGGGAGTGCCCGGACGCTCATCCAGCGCGGGGATGAGAACACGCTGGAAGCTCTTTGTGCCCTCCTCCAGCCAGCTGGGGGAAAGATGGAGAGAGAGGACAACAAGACGCCAGCGGGGACGAAGGTTGTCAGAGACCTTTTTTCGTCCTTGAAGGAGATCATCGACTGTAAGTCGACCAGCGGTCGAATGAGGTTCCTCTTGGAGTTAAGACAGCGTAGCTGGAAACCGCGTACTCCAAAAGAGTAAAGAGGACCTCCAAAATATAGCAGTTATGCCTACTTACGTCATGGGAATGACGTATAAACATGCCAAAAAATCGGAAAAGGAAATGGTAAAAAAAATGGTAATGGTTTTCAGTTCGAAAAAATGCGTCGAAAATTGTATTTATTTTGAAAATTGCGTAAAAAACAATAATTTCATAAATATTATTAGATCTGAAAATACCGACTGCGAACAGAATGCGTTAAATTTTGAAACGATAGCGGAAAAAATATATATAATTTTGAAAATACTATTAATTTTGAAAATATCAATCGTAGCGACTGCGAAAAAATGCGTTAATTTTCTAAACGATTCCGAAAGCGTAACAAAATCGAAAATAACATTTGAGTTTTAAAATGGTAATATTAAAAATTGCAAGAGTAATTCGAGTCCTTCAGACTATGGGAATTTTCCCTCGGCTGAATAAAATCGTCTGGCGGCAACAAAATTAAACCCAAGACGCGTAGAAATTCCTTTAAGTTTGATCATTCACCTGAAAGTAGACAGGAAAATGGTTAAAAAGCCCCAAAACGAGTTAAAAAGTAGTTTAGTTAATTTCTTAGCCCTCAGGCTTTTGGGTTTCTCTGCACTGAATAAAATCGTTAGATTCGAGCCAAGACAACCTTGAGGACGCGTCTAACGACATTAGGAAGAAGCCAGACCTCTTGGCTAAGTTAAATTATGTTAGGTTAGCCTGTTGGGCTAACTTTATCAAGATTAAATTGGGCTTAGGTTAGACTACATGAGTGGAAGTTAGTGGTGTTGACCTCGTGGGTGTTGATGGTGATGACAGTGATGGCGTTTAAGCCAGAAAACCAAGGGAGGGGGTTAATGAGCTTAACAAGGGCCTCTGGTGTTTCCCGGTGGAAAATTTCTTAAAGAAGACGAACCGCTCTTGTGGCTGTCGATCTCGGTGAGGAGGAGACGCCGACCACTGAGGAAGGAAAAGTCACCTTGACGAGGGTCTTCGGGTCTCAGATGCTGTCACTGTGCAAGTCTTCGAAGAATATTTTTTTTGGGGGGGTTGGGGGTGCTGTAAAATAAGAAATTAAAAAAAGAAGAGAAGGATGAAGTCTGAATACAATGCATGGGTCATGTTCCTTCAGGAGTAGCTCTACTTTTGGGCTTTCAGGATTCTGGAGAGGAGAGTCATCTCCTGGAGGAGGAGAAGGAGGAGGAAGAAGAAGAAAAGGAGGAGGAAGAGAAGGAAGAGAAGGAGGAGAAGGAAGAGAAGGAGGAGAAGGAGGAGGAGGAAGAGAAGGAGGAGGACGAAGAGAAAGAGGAGGAGGAGGAGGAGGAAAAAGAAGAAAAAGAGTTGGAAGAGGAGGAAGAAGAGAAGGAAAAGGAGAAGGAGGAGGAGGAAGAAAAGGAGGAGAAAGATGAGGATGATGACGATGAAGAGGACAACCTCTAGTGCTGATCATCCCAGAAGGCGATGTTCCACACTAGAGTCACACAAGAACACTCTACCCAGAAGCTCTGCCGAAGGCGCAACCTCGAGACCAAACTGAGGTACGGACTTCGGGCTCCCTCACTTCGGCAGAAGTCCCCGTCTTAATGGTGAAGCGACCAAGTCCACGGCACAGAAAGGAGGCTATCGACCTTCGCGCTCGCCCCCTGCAAGAGAAAGATCAATGGGCATTCTTGTCAGCTCGCCCGGAAAAAAAAGAAAAGAAAGAAAAAAAAAAAAATCCCCCACGGAGCA
>NC_134805.1:24559828-24562328 GCF_046742065.1 Oratosquilla oratoria
TATATATATATATACATATATATATATATATACATTTTTATCAACCACAATGCTCTTTAATTCTAAGCCATCAACATTGGAAGAACCATGGAGGCAACATGCAGAAATTGAAACGTGGTACGCCCAAGGACTTGAACCTACGGCCAGCACATGACCAGTGCTGTAGTGACTTAGACCACTGCACCATCAAGATCTCTCTCTCTTAATGGTACAGTGGTCTAAGTCACTACAGCATTGGTCACGTGCTGGCCGTAGGTTCGAGTCCTCGGGCGTACCACGTTTCAATTTCTGCATGTTGCCTCCACGGTTCTTCCGATGTTGATGTCTTAGAATTAAAGTACATTGTGGTTGATAAAAATGTATCTCTAGTCACTGGGGCCCATTCAGTGTTGTATGTACATATATATATATATATATATATATATATATATATATATATATATATATATATATATATATATATATATATATATATGCTGTATATACAGTACATACATGCAAGTATAGACCCTCTTTCCCCGTCCATCTAAACTTTGAAGACGATAGTGAAGGCTTCTGTCGCTGCAAGGCCACATCTCAGCATGAGCTCCCCGTCTTTATAGTTGGACGAATTCTACACAAATTTACACAATATGTCCCCCTTCCTCCTTCCTCCTTCAAGAGAAAAGGACGATCAAAGTCGAGGACGAAGACGTGTCCCAGTCTGACTTGGGCCTCGTGGCATGAAGGACAACCTTAAGGGTAATTAGCCTCGCTCTCAACTTGGCTTCGAAGGCAAAGGGTCCCCGTCGGAGGCTAGAAACAGAATGTGGACCATTGCCTTCCTTGAAGACAGAGTTTCTAGTAAGGGGTTGAGGTGGCAGCACGCTATTCAAACGAAGTAACAAAAACAAGTAACATGCTAGCCTAGTGTGCCGCCATAGTTCCTAGGACGGTAACAGACCTCCTTGTATTCTAGATTTAGTAGTTCTAGCTGCTTCCAGGCTATTTCATTTAGTTGTGGAAATCTTCCTTCGTAGCGAAAAGACTAACGGTAGCATTCTTAAAAAAATTCTTTCCTTATATAGATCTTATATTATAGATGCTTAAAAGGGAAAGATTTATATAAGGAAATTTTTTGTTTTTGAAGAATACCGTCATAAGGATCTTACGGTGGTGTTCTTAAAAAAATTCTTACCTTATATAGATTTTATATGACATCCTTGGAAGGAAAATGTTTATATATGGATTTTTTTTTTTTTTTTTTTTTTTAAGAATACCATCGTGAGAATCTTACGGTGGTGTTCTTCAAAAAATAAAAAATAAACTCTTTCCTTATATAAATATTATATAAATCCTTGGAAAGGAAAGGTTTATGTAAAGATTTTTTTTTTTAAATACCACCGGAAGAATCTTACGGCAGTATTCTTAAAAAAATTCTTTCCTTATATAATTCTTTCCCTTCCAAGGATCTATATAAGATTGATATAATAAAGATTTTTTTTTCAAGAATATCACCATTAAACTCTTAGAAAAGAAATATCGTTTGGGAGACTTTTAGTACGAAGAATATGCCCTAGATTTCTTTTATATGGTTGAACGTCACATTCTAGAACAACAACGAAGAAGGATATAAATGATCTTTCATGGTACTTTTGCGTTACACACACACACACACACACACACACACACACACACACACACACACACACACACACACACACACACACACACACACACACACACACACACGCACGCACACAAGGTGTCTGAAATGTATTAATAATTACAACTTTCCACCCACATGAACTGATTCTTAGAAAAAAATGGAAGAAGAAACTACATTTAGACAAGAGAAACCATTTTTCTTAAATCTATTATTGACCAAAGGAAGCAAAGAAACGATACCCTACGAGTATAGCCTTTGTACAATACAATTAACTAAATACACATACAATAGACACAACACATTTTGGGTGACAAGAAGTAAAAGAAAAGGTTCTGAAAATGGCTTCAAGGGCAAGAGGGGACTGGAACCCTGGTCGGAGCCCCCCCTCCCCCTCCCCCCTCTGCCTTCCCCCTCCCCCCTCTGCCTCCCCCCACTCATCCGGGGGACCTGTTACCAAGAGCCTAATTTTGTATCGGAGGGCGTGCCGGAAGGTACAGAGGAGGAGGAGGAGGAAAAGGAGGAGTTCTAAGGACTCGTTAAGGTCTTGATAAAATAGGATGCTCACGTCTATTTTGGTGATCTCTCTCTCTCTCTCGTTATCTCTCTATCTGTCTCTCTCTGGGTCTCTTTCTCTCCGCTTTCTCTCTCTCTTTCTCTCCCTCTCTCTCTTTCTCTCTCTCTTTCTCTCTCTCTCTTTCTCTCTCTCTCTCCCTCTCTCTACTGAATAGAATTCCCTGGCGGTAGATAGAATAGAGCTAATAACATGTAAAAATCAGCGAAAGAGTTAATTGACAGGTTAAAAAAAAAAAAAAAAAACTTTTGATGCAAAGGGAAGGAAGTGGGGGAGGCCTC
>NC_134805.1:24567328-24569828 GCF_046742065.1 Oratosquilla oratoria
GAAATAATCACGAGGGGAGGCATCGTGAGAGAGGGAGAAGCAGAGAGAGGGAGAGAAAGAGAGAGAGAGAGAGAGAGAGAGAGAGAACGCATGAGGGAGAAAGAGAGAGATAGAGAGAAAAAGAGAGAGAGAGACAACGCATGAGGGAGAGAGAGAGAGAAAGAGAGATAGAAAGATAGAGAGAGAGAGAGAGAGAGAGAGAGAGACAGAGACAGAGAGAGAGAGAGAGACCTCGAGGGTGGGGGGGAGGGGGAAAGGTCCCAAATGAAATAAAGAGAAACCGTGAGATAACGAGAAAACTGGGAAGGGAAGGTGGGGGTGGGTGGAATAAGTGGCACAGAAAGGTGGGATGGACCGAAAGGGAGATGGATAGAGGGTGGATGGATGGATGAGAGTCAATAAATGGGGAAAGGGAAAAAGAAAATGGCGGCGAATTTAGGAATTTGATTAAAGGCGCCAACGATGACAGTTGGACGGGTGGGGGGGAGGGGGTTGATGGGGAGCAAACTGTCTCCCATGGACAATTCGCCCCCCCATGTCATTGGCCCTTGTCTCTGCCCTCCCCACCCCTTCGCCTCGTCCACCTCCCCCCATCCACTCCCTCGTCCACCTCTCCCATCCACTCCCTCATCCACCTCCCTCCCTCCACTCCCTTGTCCACCTCCCCATCCACTCCCTCATCCACCTCCTCCCATCCATTCTCTCGTCCACCTTCCCCCATCCACTCCCTCGTCCACCTCCCCCATCTACTCCCTCGTCCACCTCCCCATCCACTCCCTCATCCACCTCCCTCCATCCACTCCCTCGTCCACCTCTCCCCATCCACTCCCTCGTCCACCTCTCCCATCCACTCCCTCATCTACCTCCCTCCATCCGCTCCCTCGACCACCTCCCCCATCCACTCCCTCATCCACCTCCCCCCATCCACTCCCTCGTCCACCTTCCCCCATCCACTCCCTCGTCCACCTCCCCCATCTACTCCCTCATCCACCTCCCCATCCACTCCCTCGTCCACCTCTCCCATCCACTCTTTCTTCCACCTCTCCCATCCACTCCCTCGTCCACCTCTCTCCATCCACTCCCTCATCCACCTCCCTCCATCCACTCCCTCGTCCACCTCTCCCATCCACTCCCTCGTTCACCTCCCCCATACACACCCTCGTTCACATCCCCATACACACCCTCGTCCGCCTCCCCCCATCCACTTCCTCGTCCACCTCCCCCATCCACTTCCTCGTCCACCTCCCCCCATCCACTCCACATCCTTCTCGACTTCTCGCATAACCCTTTGTCATCATCCCTGACCTTCATGTGTCCTAAGACAGTCAGACCGTGCCTCCAACCCCATTCACGCTTTCCACACAAATGAGAATTAAACATATGAATAAACAAATGGATACATGAATAAGTAAATAGCTATATAGATTACTGAGTGGAAACTTATAAAAATTAATTGATGAATATGAGTAATCAAACTGATAAGTTAATCAGTAAATGTCTCGTGACTGAAAGGGACAAATGAGAAATGTGTTTCTGTTTATTTTTTCCTTTTAAACTCGTGGGGATCTGTACCACTGTGGGTAGGAACAGCTCAAACAAACAAACAAACAAACAAACAAACAAACAAACAAAATCAGAGGGAATAACATTTGTACACTGGAAACAAAACAACGTGAACTTGTGTAGAATCATGCAATCGGTCAAGCAAAGGTTAACATGGCATGTAATCTAATACAGTAAAAAAAAACGCCGACGGATATGTAAAAAAAAAAAAAAAAAAAAAAAAAAAAAAAAAAAATAAAATGGCTCCAGATCAAAGAAAGGCAGGGTATTGGCACCGTGACACGATTTGCTTTGCTTGGCTTTGCTTGGCTTTGCTTGGCTTAGCTTTAACGATGCCATGCTGTAAATCAACGAGGGGAAACCGAGTTTCGGGAATGACGGCTGAATTTGAAAAAAAAATTGGTCGTTTCAGTTCAGTGAACTTTTTTTTCAATCTTCTTTCCTTCGCTTCAGTTTTTGTGGAAATCCGGTGCTTCGTTTCAATGGCGAGTGTTTGTATATGTATATATATATATATATATATATATATATATATATATATATATTATATATATATATATATATATATATATATATATATATATGTTGAGGAATGGACGACAAAATGAGTGGCAGGGTGGTGAGATAAACACCGAGAACCGTTGAAGTTTTATTAACTGCGTCTGCGTTGTCCCAGTCTATGCGGTGGTCTTACCATGTAAGGATTGTGATCAAGTGTACTGGGGTCAAACCGGACGAAACCTCACCACCAGGATTAAAGAACACAAAAACTCGGTTAAATATGCATACGAGAACTCTGCAGTGTTTCTTCACACATCCAACAAAGACCACCGCATAGACTGGGACAACGCAGATATAATTTTATCAAATTGTAGCTTTAAGAGAAAAATAATAGAATCTTCTTTCATCAAAGATGTCTCAAATTTCAACATCTCAA
>NC_134805.1:24574828-24584828 GCF_046742065.1 Oratosquilla oratoria
TCAAAAAAAGGGGGGGGATATGCATATAAGAAGCTTTGGCTGAGTAAAGACTCCTCAGGGGAAGAAGGACGAAGAGAAACCTGAGCGTAAACAAAATTATTTTTCTAAAAGAATAGTTCAGTCAAAAAAAAACAAAAAAAAACAAAAAATCTTTGCTTAGTATTTTTCCATTTCTTATGACCTTGGTTTAGGATCAAAGTTAAATGAAAAAGAGACGAATTAAAAAGAGAAAAAAGTATTGAAGTTTACAATGAGCAAAGGACGGTAAAGGAACGAAAAGAAACGAAACGAGCTCAAGAGAAAGGAATAATCTAAATGAAGAGAAACGTACGTTACACTTCGTTCTAACCACAAAAATATGACTATAAATGATTCTCTTGAAAATGGAATATATTCACACACGCGCGCGCACACACACATGCATACGAACACATGCACAGAGTTGCATCCGAGCGCATGCACACACACACACACACACACACACACACACACACACACACACACACACACACACACACACACACACACACACACTCGGTGGCGCGGTTGGTAGAGTAGCAGACTGTTGTTACGGTGGTGCCAGCGGTACCTGGTTCGAATCCTGCCCAGGGCTGAAATTATTTCAGTATCGCTGCTCTTCGAGTCGTTACTCCAACTCTCCAAAAGACCAAGTGAATACACACACACGACTGATGGCGCAGTGGTTAGGGTTCCCGGCCGCCACTACGGCGGTCCGGGTTCGAATCCCGCCCAGGGTTGAAGTAATTTTGGTATCGCTGCGCTGCGAGTCGTTAATCCAACTCTCGTGGGCAGGGAGTATGGGGTGTGTGTGCATGTAAGGTCACAGCATTACCCATAGATCCGTCATATATGAGCTCTGAGCTCTCTTTCTGGAGGGAAATAGCTGTCGATCACAAGTCCAACACGTGATCCAAGACCATAGTAAATCATACACACACACACACACACACACACACACACACACACACACACACATTTATCTAACATGTATTTCACCCTCCCCAGTTTTCCCCAGTTTGAGCCAAGTCTTGATGTAGATTGTACAAGATCAACATTAACCAAAGCATTTTGTCAGTAATAACCGGCGCCTCTATCCTTGGGGACAATGCCGCAGCGAAGAGATGGAGTCACACAGGTGATGGTAAAGTAGAGATTGAAGGAGAGCAGGAGGAGCAGAATGGAATGGGAGTAGAAGTTGATATCAGCCAGAAGAGAAGTCAGAAAGAGCGCCACCATAGGATCCTACGGTAGCTGGAGAACCGCTTCAGCTGAACGAAATCGTCGTTCGAGAACGAGGCGAAAACCCGCAAGTCACTTTCCATAGTCAAAGTGTTGTCGAAGTAGTTAAGGCAACTCAGTTAAGGCAACTCAATTAGGATGACTCGATGAACCTCCCTTAGGGCAATGGGCTGTTCCTGGGCGCTTTTAAGTCTCTTGGTTGGACTGTGTTCAGACGATTTTATTCATTGAGGGAAGGGTGGGGCAAGGGTGTTGCTCTTGCAAGGTCTTCGATGGTCCTCACTATCTTCTCGTAGATGGGTATTTTGAGACTCTTGGTTGGACTGTGTTCAGACGATTTTATTCATTGAGGGAAGGGTGGGGCAAGGGTGTTGCTCTGACAAGGTCTTCGATGGTCCTCACGATCTTCTCGTAGATGGGTATTTTGAGACTCTGTGACAAATTGAAAAAAGGTGGGGAAAGAAGAAGACACGGGTCCAGGTCCGAGTTTTCCCCATCGGGTCTAGTTCCGGTGCATGGATTCGGAACTTGACCAGTGTCTTCTTCTTTCTCCGTCTTCTTCGTAGATTGGTATCCCTATCCAGTGTTCCTCTGCTATCTACTCGTAGATTGGTATCCTTCAATGTTCCTTTGCTATCTACTCGTAGATTGGTATCCCTTCTTCAATGTTATTTAGCAATCTACTCGTAGATTGATATATTTTCTTCAGTGTTCTTTCGCAATCTACTCGTTGATTGGTATATTTTCTTCAATCTTCTTCCGCAATCTACCCATAGATTGGTATCCTTTTCCATAACACGGCAGAATCCGAGGAATCCTTAATCCTCCTTAATCCTGACTCCTTGAGATCCTTAATCCTCCCCTAATCCCGATGAAACACATCATCGTTGAGGGTCTTTGGAGGTTTTAGTTAACCGTCACTCTGTGTTCCTTCATACCTGAGGTCGCTTGTCCCTCAAGTGACCGCGGCCGTCGTCTTCAGAGTTTGTTATTGGTTTCCGTGGGTCCTCTTCGTTCTCTTTGTGTCTGATGCAAGCCGGGTGACGTCATAAATCATCCATATCCTGACTCTTGTTGATATGACGGACCCTACAGGGCACCACCGTATTGTCAAACGGCTCTTAATCTAACGCTTGTCTATTTGATTCAACCAAGGATATGATACCGTATTGAGGGGGTAAATGTTATCTTGACTGACGGCATAGTTTAACGTTTGTCTGTTTTATTGAGCCTGAGAGGTGTCACTGTATTGAGAGGATGTAAGACTATCTTGATTGACGATGGCACCATTTGCGAGTCTGACACAAGGAACGATGACAAAAATGGACAGCAAATGGGTGTGGGAAGGGTGAAGGTGGGTATAATTTTTGGTTTGGTCCACCTTCATTACCAAAACGAAAAGGATTTTGGTGTATGTATGTATGCATGTATGTATATATGTATGTATGTATGTATATATGTATGTATGTATATATGTATGTATGCATGTATGTATATATGTATGTATATATGTATGTATATATGTATGTATGTATGTATGCATGTATGTATATATGTATGCATATATGTATGCATATATGTATGTATGTATATATGTATGTATTTCCGCCTCAGAGAAAGCAAGTAAGATTCTAGGACTGATTGCACGATCTTTTGATTTTAAAAGTCCACCTGCTATTAACATACTGTATAAATCATTAGTTCGTCCACATTTGGAATATGCTGTATCCATATGGTCACCGAATCTCATTAAAAGACATTAGCAGGTTGAAAACAGTATAACGGCGAACCACAAAACTAATTCCATATATCAGACATAGCTGTAAATCATACAGAAATCGACTGAAACATGAATCCATTTTTTTCAGGGGCGATTTGATACAAGTCTTTAAGATTCTTAATAGAATTGACATCAAAAATGGCGAAATTTTCACACTGAATGCAAATTAAACAAGAAATAATGGTCTCAAATTGTCAAGACGTAGATTTAATTTAGAGGTGGGTGGAAACAACTTCGTCAACAGTGTAGTTAATGAATGGAATAAACTTTCTGCAGAGGCAGCGCAATGTAGTACGGTTCAAAATTTTAAGATACATTTGAATACACACTTAAGCAATATGCTGTTATGCCTGCCATTTATCATATTTTGTATCATTTATACATTTATTATCGTTATTTATATATTATTACTTATGTTTTTTGTGTTTTTTGTGAATCGTTATCTTTTATCTGTTTCTTTATCATCATTATCTATTTATCTTATTTATTTACTTATTTATTTATTTATCTATTTATTCGTTTATTTCTTTATTTTGTATATTTTTTCGTATCCAGACTTGTTATAGATCAAGGGTTTCCTGTCTGCATGATCTTCCTTTTCAATCCTTTGTAATCCTTTATTCAATGTGTGTATGTGCGTGTGTGCGTGTGTGTGTGTGTGTGTGTGTGTGTGTATAAACATATATGTGTGTATGCATGTATGTGTATATGTATGTATATATATATATGTATGTATGCATGTGTGTGTTTATATACATATATATATATATATATATATACATATATATGTGTATGTGCGTGTATGTATATATGTAAATATGTATGTGCTTTCGTATACATGTATGTACGTAAGTATGTATGTGTATATGTATTTATATATATATGTATGTACGTATGTGCTTTTACCACTTGTCCATTTTATTCAGATGAGAGGACCTCACCGTACTGAAACGGAGTAAAAGGTGAAAGGACTTGCTGAAAGCTTTGGCAATTGAGTTCGTGTTTCTGTCAGAGCCCTTCAGAGGGGGAGAACGCTCGCACTCGGACAAGGCCGAGTGACGTCAGCCTCCGTCATTAGAATTGGGGAGTTGATTTCGGGCCAAGGGGTGTGTTAAGTCAACCTGGATTGTTAGGAAGGATTTGAGACTTGGGTGTGTATAGTCAGCCCTTACAATTAGGGTGGAAAAAGGCTTCTGACTTACGTGTGCAAAGTCAATCTGTATATTCAAGGTGCAAAGTCAATCTGTATAATCAATCTGTATAATCAAGTTGACTTGAGACTTCAATGTGTAAAATCCGGATGGAAGTTAGTTTCAACCTTGAGTGTGTAAAGGTGTTTTAGCCCTTTGGGTGATTTACAACTTTTAAGTGGGGCTTCAATCGCTTCATTGTGTAGTGTAAGTGATTAGGGTGAGATCAGTAAATATGGAAAATACTTAATCACTTGATATCTGTAAATTGCTCCGAGCTGAGAAAAGAGGGGCCGCTAACGATGTAATTTCACATTTTATCAAGACGCAAGGGCGACCTACCACAAGGTGATCTCTCCTCCTCTCCTCCTCCTCCTCCTCCTCCTCCTCCTCCTCCTCCTCCTCCCCCCCTCTTCTTCCTCATCCTACTACTTCCCTTCCTCCCCCTTCTCTTTCTCTTCCTCCTCCTACTTCTCTTCCTCCTCCTCCTCCTCCTCCTCCTCCACCTCCTCCTTCTCCTCATCTTCCTCCTCCTCCTCATTTTCCTTTTCATCCTCCTTCTCCACTTCCTCCTCCTCCTCAACTTTCTCCTTCTTCTCATATTGCTCTTTATCCTCCTTCTCTTCCTCCTACTACTCCTCTTCCTCCTTCTCTTTATCTTCCTCCTTCTCCTCCTCCTCTTCCTCCTCCTCCTCCTCCTCCTCCTCCTCCTCCTCCTCCTCCTCCTCCTCCTCCTTCTCTTCCTCTCGCCTTCTTCTTATTCCTCCTCCTATTCTCGCTTTCTTCATACACCTCCTCCATCACCTCCACCTCCTCCACCTCCTACACCTCCTTCTCCTCGTCCCAGTCCTCCTACTCCTGCTCCACATAACCATCCCCCCTCTTCTCTCCTTCTCCATACTCCTCCACCTCTTCCTCCATCACCTCCTCCTCCACCTCCCACACCTCCTCCTCGTCCCAGTCCTCCTCCTGCTCCACATCACCATCCTCCCCCTCTTCTCTCATTCTCCATACTCTTCCTCCACCTCCTCCTCCATCACCTCCTCCTCCACCTTCTACACCTCCTCCTCGTCCTAGTCCTCCTCCTCCTCCTCCTCCTCCTCCTCCTCCTCCTCCTTTTTCTTCCCAGGAATCATTGAGAGGAGCGGTCTTCGATGAAACCTGAAGGGAAGGGAAGGGCGTGGGGCGCCGTCCTTCCCTCCTGGAAACGGCGCTCACGGGAGTGACTAAGAACTAATTCCGAAAGAAATATTTGTACCAGGTTTGGTGAGGTTAAGTTAACCTGTGTTGAGTGGGGCTGGGTTGGGTAGCGTTGGGTTGGGCTGCTTTGGGTTGTGTGTGTGTGTGTGTGTGTGTGTGTGTGTATGTGTGTGTGTGTGTGTGTGTGTGTCTGTGTCTCTCTCTCTCTCTCTCTCTCTCTCTCTCTCTCTCTCTCTCTCTGTGTGTGTGTGTGTGTGTGTGTGTGTGTGTGTGATTCACCTTGGTCTTGCCTCACGTGTTGGACTCGTGATCGACAGTTATTAACCTCACGGATGAGAGCTCAGAGCTCGTATGACCGATCTATAGGTAATATTGTGACCTTATATGCACACACACACCCAGCCTTGTGTGTGTGTGTGTGTGTGTGTGTGTGTGTGTGTGTGTGTGTGTGTGTGTGTGTGTGTGTTAACAAAACGACACGAAATTTCGAAGGAAAAAATAATGATAATAAGGATAAAACTAAGATTTACAACCAAGAAGAAGAGGAAGAAGAAGAAAAAAAAAGAAGAAGAAGGAGAAGAAGAAGAGGAAGAAGAAGAAGAAGAAACTCACGGGAACGACGACGCCATACGTACGCATACCTCAAAAAAAAAAAAAAAAAAAAAGGCAAGTTATTGGAGTTATGCCCAGATACAATTGGGGGATTTTTGAGACCCAATGCTAACTTTACGAGTTCAAGCCTTGGGGCGATTCGGAACCATTCAAAACTTTGTTCAATTTCACAGTCGTGGAGTCTAGCCAACCCCCTTCTCCCACCCCCCTCCCCCCACCCCCCCGAATCGGAGAGTTCTTATATCTGACACAGGCCACACATCGACAGAAAAGATTGGTTCTTCCGAAGTGGCGACCTTAAATCTGGCCGGGATTGGCCAACGATGGGGTGCAAAAGTGAACTTGGGTTAAACATGGTGTGGAAGGAATTTAAGAATCGTTTATCCAACGCGTTGGCTGGAATATGTGCAGTTCATTTTACTCTTTCGTAGTTTAGATGGCTTGGGTTAAACATGGCGTAGGAGAATTTAAGAGGGATTTGCCTAATGCATTGGATGGAGTAGAGGTAAGTGACTTGACTCTGGGTCTTCATAAAGCCTTGTTTACACGGAGCAAGTTGAGAGGCAAGTCAAGTGTGCAAGTTACTTGCTACAAGTTACTTGCCGTGTGTGAACATCGACTTGACAAAGATAATTAGGCAGTTTGCCTAATTTTTTTGTCAAGTAGATGTTTACGCACGGCAAGTAAATTGTAGCAAGTAACTTGTACGCTTGACTTGCCTCTCAACTTGTCCCGTGTAAATGAGGCTCAAGTGAATGGCAGCAGGAGGACTAAGATAGAAACATACGAATTAGGAATCATCATTTGTAGAAACGTAATGGAGAAACAGAATAAAAGCAAGGGCCACTTGTACATGATAAATAAAAATTCAGATGACTTGTTCTAGAAATGATGAAAATTATCCATTGCTCTAAAACACAATAAACAACTCCCATTCCCTGTAAAAAACTAAGAAATAAAAACAACTGTAGGTTGCTCCAAAGAAAAAAAGAGCAATCAGTTACTGTGAAAAAGGAAAAAGCCTTGTTCACTTGTAAAAGCTGAATAGGATATATATATATATATATATATATATATATATATATATATATATATATATATATATATATATATATATATATATATATATATATATATTACCATAGAGATCTAAACATTGTTTTTTTTTTATAAGAAAATATCGATTAATGAGCACGAGACTATGGACATAGATCACTAAAAGAAAAAATATCAATAACCTACCCCCCCCCCAATATAAACACACACACACACACACACACACACACACACACACACACACACACACACACACACACACACACACATATATATATATATATATATATATATATATATATATATATATCCATATATATATTTAGTCAATATCTGAAAATAAAGGGCTGAAACAATTTAACTGCTGTTCGCTGAAAATGGTGAGGATAAGTCGGCGAGGGATCTGGTGATTTCGACCCAGTACGTAAATTGGGCCCACGGGCCTGTACGTGAATTCGGCCCCGGGATTCGGCCCCCCTGGTGATTAGGCCCAACTTCAATAAACGTTAGCTGCGTGCTTGGATGGCACATAGGATAATGGGAGAAGAGCCAGTCGTTGACTAGAGACATGTACGGCTCCCCTTAGTCAATCTCTCACGATTTTCTTATTTTATAAATCCACTGCTCGCCGGCTGAGCGGGTTAGGGCGTCGTTACTTGCGGCGAAGGTCGAGAGGATGGCGGTTCGAATCCTGCCACCGGCGAAGTTGAACCAAGGGCATGGTTCATTAGATTCCACGCTACTGTGTGAGGGGCATCGTCCTAGCCTTCCGATAGGGAGGGGTTTGTGACGTTAAATCTATGTCAAACGAATCCACTCACGTTACAGCAGAGGCCGAAAATCGTGCAATGGACTTTGTAATATTACAAAGGATTACAAAGGCGGAGCATGCCGACAGGAGACCTTTTGGTCCATATCTAGGTCGGATGCGAAAAAAAATCATAATAATAAAACAATAAATAAAAACTATAATAATGTAAATAACAAATAAAATACATAAATAAATGCATAGGTATAGTTAAATAATAAACAAACAGGTAAATATTAAATAATAATAAATTGACATATAACTAATAATAAATGAAAATCACACAGACAAATGATAACAAAACAAAAACAAATAATATAAAATAAATTATAATCATTACAGCATCTTACTTAGGTATTTATCTAAATGATTCTTAAAGCTTCGAACTGAACTACATTGCACTACATGTGCAGGAAGTTTATTCCATTCATTTACTACACGGTTGGCACGGTTGGTGATATTTCTAATATACTTCGTCTTTTGTAGAAATGTCTTGGTTATATCATGTCCTGTATCATGTTACTGTTTCCGCGGTGCATATATATTTTATAACGTCTATGTAAGCCTAGTTATCAATCAATCAAATCGGCCATCCTGAGTCCACTGCTGAACAAAGGTTTCCTTCATAGCATTCCATAATTCACACGACCGCGCCATCCTCTGCCACGTCACTCCTGCAAACTTCTCAATCTCGTCTCTCCACCTTCTGTCTGGACTCCCTCTTAAACGCTTCCCATCTTGCGGCGTCCACTCAGTAACACACTTGCTCCATCGCTCATCAGTCGTTCGCACTAATTTACCTGCCCAATTCCACTTACTCTCTTTTACTGCTAGTTATAATAGGTTTTATATATTTAGACCACCTAGAATCTAATCTACTGTCTGTGCTTGTTTGGTGAAATCGTGAAGGTAATAATTTTAATGTATAATGGGGTTACATTTTAAGGAGAAATTGTAATGTAGTAAATGATATTTTTTTTCTCTATCATTTTCTAAACATCCGCGATGATCTCCAACCGTAAACTTCTCATAATAGACCTACTTGTACGATCTCTGAGGTTGAATTTTTCAAAATACTTAATTTTTCAAAATACTTGTACATAATGTAATAAGATAATCATGTCAGTCTGATCTCAGCCTCACCTGTTTGTAATATGTTAATGACGGTGCAGGTTTGCTGTCACAGCAGACGGTTGCATGGGTCTGGGGCAATCACTGTCCGGGGCCGAGCTCATCAGAGCTGGGTGCTTTCCTGTATGCGTTTCTAGGTGCGTTCCTGTGTGCGTTACTCAGTGCGTTCCCATGTGAGTTACTCGGTGCGTTCGTATATGCGTTCCTCGGTGTTCTGACTATATATACGTGTCATTCAGGGCACAGAAGAACGCACCGAGGAACGCGCCCAGCTCTGTAATTTACTGGGCCGAAAACACACGAATCTGTCGGCAACATCGTCGAAGTTTCTTCTTTCCTCCGAACGCTGGTAACTTCTTTCTTTCTTTCTTTTCTTTATTTTCTTTTTTTTTTCTTTCTTTTTCGGATGCAAATATTTTTTTCACTCAACGCAAGAAGGATTCAAACGTGACTAGATTTTTTAAAACTAAGATGGCGGTCGACCAGGCCAGTACACAGCAGCAAGGAGAACACTCTCAGAAACGTCAGGTACAGTTACTCAATGCTTCCTGAAGTCCGCTTCAGTCCTGAAATTTATGGGCCTTTGAAAAAAGAGAGAGAGAAAAAAAAAAAACCGCTTGCACACGTATTTCCATACCATTCCGTGTTAACTTGGTCGCTAAGAATGAATAGACTCACCCTGTTCACACTAGCGGTTTCAACCGCGGCGGTTCAATTACAATGTAAGTCAGTGGAGGAGTTCACACACAACTACGCAAATTTCCTTGGTTATGCGGTACAGCCGCGGTTTCCGCGCGATTCAAACCGCTAGTGTGAACAGCGCCTGATCAGTCATTGTTAGTGTGCTGGTGGCGTTACCGGGAGAGGGTTCGAGTTTCACATGCTCTTAGTGGAGAGTTCGAGTCCCACTTTTCTCCGATTTCTAGCGGTGACTGTCCACTACCTGCCCTAAGAGCCCGAAAT